>NC_090296.1:94428074-94744496 GCF_039906515.1 Pseudorca crassidens | reverse complement strand
CCCTCCCCAATCCTAACACGTCCCCTAACACGTACCCTATCCCTAAACTTCTGTCGTACTATAACCTGGATCCTCAACAGTCCCCGATCCAAAGCCTAATGCGTACCCAATACTCACCCGTCCCCTAAAATGTACTCTAACACGAAACCTCTGTCATACCCTAACATGCACACTCAACAGACTCCGTTCCTAAGCCAAGCCCATCCTCAATCCTAACCCGTCCCCTAACAGGTATTCTAAACCTAAACCTCTGTCGTACCCTAACCTGGACCCTCAACAGTCCCTGTTCCTAAGCCTAACCCGTCCCCAATACTAAACAGTCCCCTAACACGTACGCTAACACTAAACCTCTGTCTTACCCTAACCTGGACCCTCAACAGTCCACGTTCTTAAGCCTAACCCTTACCCGAAGACTTGCACTACCCGGCCCCAATAGTAACAAATCCCCTAACACGTACTCTAAAACTAAACCTCTGTCGTACCCTAATGTGAACCTTCAACAGTACCCGTTCCTAATCCTAACCCGTCCCCTAACATGTACTCTAACCTTAAACCTCTGTCGAACCCCATCCTGGACCCTCAACACTCCCCGTTCCTAAGCATAGCCCATCCCCAATCCTAACCCGACACCTAACACGAACTGTAACACTACACCTCTGTCATACCCTAACCTGGACCCTCAACAGTCCCCGTTCCTAAGCCTAACCCTTACACGAAGCCTTGCACTAACCCGTTCCCAATCCTAACCCATCCCATAACATGTACTCTAACCCTAAACCTCTGTTGTACCCTAACCTGGACCCTCAACAGTCCCCGTTCCTAAGCCTAACCAATCCCCAAACACGTACTCTAACACTAAACCTCTGTCGTACCCTAATCTGGACCCTCAGCAGTCCCCTTCCCTAAGATTAACCCTTACCCAAGCCTTAAACTAACCCGTCCCCAATCCTAACCCGTCCCCTAACAGGTACTCTAACACTAAAACTCTGTCATACCCAAACCTGGACCCTCAACAGTCGCCGTTCCTAAGCCGAACCGGTACCCAATCCTAACCCGTCCCCCAACACGTACTCTAACCTAAACCTCTGTCGTACCCTAACCTGGACCCTCAACAGTCCCCGTTCCTAAGCCTAACATGTCCCCAATCCTCATCCGCCCCTAACACGTATTCTAACCCTAAACATCTGTCATACCCTAACGTGGACACTCAACAGTCCCCGTTCCTAAGCCTAACCCACCCACAATCCTAACCCAACCCCTAACACGTACGCTAACCCTAAACCTCTGTCGTACCCTAACCTGGACCTTCAACAGTCCCCATTCCTAAGCATAACCCTTACCCGAAGCCTTACACTAACTCGTCTCCAATCCTAACTCGTCCCCTAACACGTACTCTAACCCTAAACCTCTGTCGTATCCTAAACTGGACCATCAACCATCCCCGTTCCTAAGCCTAACACGTCCCCAATCCTAACCCATCCCCTAACACATACTCTAGCCCTGAACCTCTGTCATACCCTAACCTGGACCCTCAACAGTCCCCGTTCCTAAGCCTAACCATTACCTGAAGCCTTACACTAACCCATCCCCAATCCTTACATGTCCCCTAACACGTACTCTAACCATAAACCTCTGTTGTACCCTAACCTGGACCCTCAACGGTCGCTGTTCCTAAGCCGAACCTGTCCCCAATACTAACACATCCCCCAACACGTACTCTAAACCTAAACCTCTGTCGTACCCTAACCTGGACCCTCAACAGTCCCCGTTCCTAAGCCTAACCCGTCACCAATCCTAACCCGTCCCCTAACACGTACTCTAACCCTAAACCTCTGTGGTACCCTAACCTCGACCCTCAAGAGTCCCCGATCCTAAGCCTAACCCTTACCCGGAGCCTTACACTAACACTTTCCCAATCCTATCCCGTCCACTACCACATACTCTAACTCTAAACCTCTGTCGTACCCTAACCTGGAACCTCAACAGTCCCCGTTCCGAAGCCTAACCCGTCCCCAATCCTAACCCATCCCCTAACACGTACTCTTAACCTAAATCTCCGTCATACCCTAACATGGACCCTCAACAGTCCCCGTTCCTAAGCCTTACCCTTACCCGAAGCCTCACACTAACCTGTCCCCAATCCTACCCCATCCCAAAACACGTACTCTAACCCTAAACCTCTGTCATACCCTAACTTGGACCCGCAACACTCCCCGTTCCTAAGCCTAACCCGACCCCAATCCTAACTCATCTCCTGACACGTACTCAACCCTAAACCTCTGTGGTACCCTAAACTGGACCCTCAACAGTCCCCGTTCCTAAGCCTAACACGTGCCAATCCTAACCCATCCCAGAACAATAACTCGAAACTTAAACCTCTCTCGTACCCTAACCTGGACACTCAACAGTGTCTGTTCCTAAGCCTAATCCTTACACGAAGCCTTGCACTAATCCGCCCCAATCCTAACCCATCCCCTAACACATACTCTAACACTAAACCTCTGTCGTACCCTAAACTGAACCCTCAACATCCCCCATTCCTAAGCCTAACCCTTACCCGCAGCTTTACAATAACCTGTCCCCAATCCTAATCCATCCCCTAACACGTATTCTAACCCTAAACATCTGTCATACCCTAACGTGGACACTCAACAGTCCCCGTTCCTAAGCCTAACCCGTCCCCAATCCTCACCCGTCTCCTAACACGTATTCTAACCCTAAACATCTGTCATACCCTAACGTGGACACTCAACAGTCCCCGTTCCTAAGCCTAACTCGCCCCCAATCCTAACCCAACCCCTAACACGTACTCTAACCCTAAACTTCTGTCGTACCCTAACCTGAAACTTCAACAGTCCCTGTTCCTAATCCTAACTCGTCCCCTAACACGTACGCTAACCCTAAACCTCTGTCGTTCCCCATCCTGGACCATCAACAGTCCCCGTTCCTAAGCTTAGCCAATCCCCAATCCTAACCCGACCCCTAACACGAACTGTAACCCTACACCGCTGTCGTACACTAACCTGGACCCTCAAGAGTCCCCGTTCCTAAGTCAAACCCTTACACAAAGCCTTGCACTAACCCGTTCCCAATCTTAACCCGTCCGCTAACATGTACTCTAAGCCTAAACCTCTGTCGTACCCTGACCTGGACCCTCAACAGTCCCCGTTCCTAGGCCTACCCCGTCCCCAAACACGTACTCTAACACTAAACCTCTGTCATGCCCTAATCTGGACTCTCAGCAGTCCCCTTCCCTAGGCCTAACCCTTACCCAAGCCTTAAACTAACACGTCCTCAATCTTAACCCGTCCCCTAACACGTACTCTAACCCTGAACCTCTGTCGTACCCTAAGCTGGACCTTCAACAGTCCCCGTTCCTAAGCCTAACTCTTACCCGAAGCCTTACACTAACCCATCCCCAATCCTTACCAGTCCCCTAACACGTACTCTAACCCTAAACCTCTGTCGTACCCTAACCTGGACCCTCAAGAGTCCCCGTTCCTAAGCTGAACCCGTCCCCAATCCTAACCCATCCCCTAACACGTACTCTAAACCTAAACCTCTGTTGTACCCTAACCTGGACACTCAACAGTCCCCGTTCATAAGCCTAACCAGTCCCCAATCCTAAACAGTCCCCTAACACGTACTCAAACCCTAAACTTCTGTCGTACCCTAAACTGATTACTCAACAGTCCCCGTTCCTAAGCCTAACCCTTACCCGAAGCTTTACACTAACCTGTCTCCATACTAACCCGTGTCCTAACATGTACTCTAACCATAAACTTCTGTCGTATCCCAACCTGGACACTCAACAGTCCCTGTTCTTAAGCCAAGCCTGTCCCCAATCCTAACCCGACCCCTAACACGTACTCTAAACATAAACTGATGTCGTACCCTAACCTGCACCTTCAACAGTACCGGTTCCTAAGCCTAACTCTTACCCGCAGCCTTACACGAACCCGTCTTCAATCCTAACCCATCCCTTAACACGTACTCTAAACCTAAACCTCTGTTGTACCCTAACCTGGACCCTCAACAGTCCCCGTTTCTAAGCCTAACCATCACCTAACACATACTCTAACCCTAAAACATTGTCGTATGCTAACCTGGACCCTCAACAGTCCACGGTCCTAAGCCTAACCCTTACCAGAAGCCTTACACTAACGTGTCCACAATCCTAACCAATCCCCTAACACGTACTCTAAACCTAAACCTCTGTCGTACACTAACCTGGAGCCTCAGCGGTCCCCGTTACTAAGCCTAACCCATCCCCTATCCTAAGCCATCGCCTACCACGTACTCTAACCCTAAACATCTGTAAAAACCTAAACTGGACAGTCAACAGTCCCCATTCCTAAGCCTAACCATTACCCGAAGCTTACACTAACACGTCCCCAATCCTAACCCATTCCGTGACACGTACTCTAACCCTAAACCTCTGTCGTACCCTAACCTGGACCTTCAACAGTCCCCATTCCTAAGCATAACCCTTACCCGAAGCCTTACACTAACTCGTCTCCAATCCTAACTCGTCCCCTAACACGTACTCTAACCCTAAACCTCTGTCGTATCCTAAACTGGACCATCAACCATCCCCGTTCCTAAGCCTAACACGTCCCCAATCCTAACCCGTCCCCTAACACGTACTCTAAACCTAAACCTCTGTCGTACCCTAACCTGGACCCTCAACAGCCCCCGTTCCTAAGCCTAACACGTCCCCAATCCTAACCCATCCCCTAACACGTACTCTAAACCTATACCTCTGTCGTACCCTAACCTGGACCCTCAACAGTCACCGTTCCTAAGCCTAACCCGTCACCAATCCTAACCCGTCCCCTAACACGTACTCTAACCCTAAACCTCTGTGGTACCCTAACCTCGACCCTCAAGAGTCCCCGATCCTAAGCCTAACCCTTACCCGGAGCCTTACACTAACCCTTTCCCAATCCTATCCCGTCCACTACCACATACTCTAACTCTAAACCTCTGTCGTACCCTAACCTGGAACCTCAACAGTCCCCGTTCCGAAGCCTAACCCGTCCCCAATCCTAACCCATCCCCTAACATGTACTCTTAACCTAAACCTCCGTCATACCCTAACATGGACCCACAACAGTCCCCGTTCCTAAGCCTTACCCTTACCCGAAGCCTCACACTAACCTGTCCCCAATCCTACCCCATCCCAAAACACGTACTCTAACCCTAAACCTCTGTCATACCCTAACTTGGACCCGCAACACTCCCCATTCCTAAGGCTAACCCGACCCCAATCCTAACTCATCTCCTGACACGTACTCAACCCTAAACCTCTGTGGTACCCTAAACTGGACCCTCAACAGTCCCCGTTCCTAAGCCTAACACGTGCCAATACTAACCCATCCCCGAACAATAACTCGAAACTTAAACCTCTCTCGTACCGTAACCTGGACACTCAACAGTGTCCGTTCCTAAGCCTAACCCTTACACGAAGCCTTGCACTAATCCGCCCCAATCCTAACCCATCCCCTAACACATACTCTAACACTAAAACTCTGTCATACCCTAAACTGAACCCTCAACATCCCCCATTCCTAAGCCTAACCCTTACCCGCAGCTTTACAATAACCTGTCCCCAATCCTAACCCATCCCCTAACACGTATTCTAACCCTAAACATCTGTCATACCCTAACGTGGACACTCAACAGTCCCCGTTCCTAATCCTAACCCGTCCCCAATCCTCACCCGTCCCCTAACACGTATTCTAAACCTAAACATCTGTCATACCCTAACGTGGACACTCAACAGTCCCCGTTCCTAACCCTAACCCGTCCCCAATCCTAACCCATCCTCTGACACGAACTCTAACCCACAACCTCTGCCTACCCTAACCTGGACACTGAACAGTCCCCATTCCCAAGCGTAACCCGTCCCCTAACATGTACTCTAACCCTAAACCTCTGTCGTACCCTAATCCAGACCCTCAACAGTCCCCATTCTTAAGCCTAACCCTTACCCGAAGCTTTACACTAAGCCGTCCCCAATCCTAACCCGTCCCCTAACATGTACTCTAACCCTAAACCTCTGTCGTACCCTAACCTGGACACTCAACAGTAACCGTTCCTAAGCCTAAACGCTCCCCAATCCTAACCCATCACCTAACACGTACTGTAACCTTAAACCACTGTTGTACCCTAACCTAAACCCTCTACAGTCCCCATTCCTAAGCCTAACCCTTACCCAAAGCCTTACACTAACCCATCCGCAATGTAACCCGACCCCGAACACCTACTCTAAACCTAAACCTCTGTCGTACACTAACCTGGACCCTCAACAGTCCCCGTTCCTAAACCTAACCCGTCCCAAATCCTAACCCGTCCCCCACCACGTACTCTAACCCTACACATCTGTCGTACCCTAACCTGCACCTTCATCAGTTCCCGTTCCTAAGCATAACCCGTCCCGTAACACGTACTCTAACACTAAACCTGTGTCGGATCCTATCCTACACCCTCAACACTCCCCATTCCTAAGCCTAACCCTTACCTGAAGCCTTATACTAAACCGTCCCCAAACCTAACGTGTTCCGTAACATGTACTGTAACACTAAACCTCTGTCATACACTAACCTGGACCGTCAACAGTCCCCGTTCCTAAGCCAAACCCGTCCCCAATCCTAACCCATCCCCTAGCATGTACTTTGAGCCTAAACCAATGTCATAACCAAACCTGGACCCTCAAAAGTCCCCGTTCCTAAGCCTAACCTTTACCCGAAGCCTTACACTAACCCGTCCCCAATCTAACCCATCCCAAAAAACATACTCTAACCCTAAACCTCTGTCGTACCCTAACCAGGACCTGTAACAGTCCCCGTTCCTAAGCTTAACCCTTACCCGAAGCCTTACACTAACCCGTACCCAATGCTAACCCATCCCTTAACACGTATTCTAACCCTAAATATCTGTCATATCCTAACCTGGACCCGCAACAGTCTCCGCTCCTAAGCCTACTCCGTCCACAATCCTAATCCGTCCCCTAACACGTACTTTAACCCTAAACCTCTGTCGTGCCCTAACCTGGACACTCAACAGTCCCAGTTCCTAAGCCGAACCCGTCCCCAATCCTAACCCGTCCCCTAACACGTACTCTAACCCTAAACCTCTGTCGTACTGTAACCTAGACCCTCAACAGTCCGCATTCCTGAGCCTAACCTGGACCCTAACACGTACTCTAACCCTAAGCCTCTGTCGTACCCTAACCTGGACCTTCAACATTCCCCATTCCTAAGCGTAACCTGTCCCGTAACACGTACTCTAACACTAAACCTGTGTCGGATCCTAACCTAGACCCTCAACAATCCCCGTTCCTAAGCCTAACCCTTACCTGAAGCCTTACACTAAAACGTCCCCAATCCTAACCTGTCCCGTAACACGTACTCTAACACTAAACCTCTATCATACACTAACTTGGACCGTCAACAGTCCCCAATCCTTAGCCAACCCGTCCCCAATTCTAACCCATCCCCTAACATGTACTCAAACACTAAACCTCTGTCGTACCCTAACCTAGACCCTCAACAGTACGCGTTCCTAAGCCTAAGCCTTACCCGAGCCTTACACTAACCCATCCGCACTCCTAACCCGTTCCCTAAAACGTACTCTAACACTAAACCTCATACGTACCCTAACCTGGGCACTCAACAGTCCACGTTCTGAAGTTTAACCCGTCCCCAATCCTAACCCATCCCCTAACACGTACTCTAAACCTAAACCTCTGTCGTACCCTAACCTGGACACTCAACATTGCCCAATCCTAAGCCTAACCTGTCCCCAATCATAACCCATCCCCTAACACGTACTTTAAGCCTAAACCAATGTCATACCCAAACCTGGACCCTCAACAGTTCCCGTTCCTAAGCCTAACCCTTACGCAAAGCCTTACACTAACACCTCCGCAATCCTAACCCATCCCGAAAAACGTACTCTAAACCTAAACCTCTGTCGTACCCTAACCTGTATCCGATACAGGCCACGTTCCTAAGCCTAACCCTTACCCGAAGCCTTACACTAACCTGTCCCCAATCCTAACCCGTCCCGTAACACGTACTCTAACCCTAACCCTCTGTCGTACCCTAACCTGGACTCTCAACAGTCCCCGTTCCTAAGCCTAACCCGTCCCCAATCCTAACCCGTCCCCTAAAACGTACTCTAACCCTAACCCTCTGTCGTACTCTAAACTGGAAACTCAAAAGTCCCCATTCCTAAGCCTAACCCGTCCCCAATCCTTACCCATCCCCTAACAAGTACTCTAGACTTAAATCTCTCTTGTACCCTAACCTGGACGCTCAACAGTGTCCGATCCTAAGCCTAATCCTTACACGAAGCCTTGCTCTAACCCGCCCCAATCCTAACCCATCGCCTAACACGTACTCTAACCCTGAACCTCTGTCATACCCTAACCTGAACCCTCAACAGTCCCCGTTCCTAAGCCTAACCCATCCTCAATCTAACCCGTCCCCTAACACGTACTCTAACCCTAACCCTCTGTCATACCCTAATCTGGACACTCAACAGTCCCGTTCCGAAGCCTAACCTGTCCCCAATCCTAACCCGTCCCCTGACACATACTCTACTCCTAAACCTCTGTCTTACTCTAAGGTAGAAACTCACCAGTCCCCGTTCCTACACCTATACCGTCCCCAATCCTAACCTGTACCCTAAAATGTTCTCTAACCCTAAACCTCTGTCGTACCCTAAACTGGACCCTCAACAGTCCCCGTTCCTAAGCCTAACCCTTACCCGAAGCCTTACACTAACCCATCCCCACTCGTAACCCGTCACCTAACACGTACTCTAACCCTAAATCTTTGTCATATCCTAACCTGGACCCCCAACAGATTCCATTCCTAAGCCTAACCCTTACCCGAAGCCTTACACTAATCCATCCCCAATCCTAACCCGTCCCCTAACACGTACTCTAACAACAAAACTCTGTCGTACCCTAAACTGGACACTGAACTGGCCCCGTTCCCAAACCTGACCCGTCCCCAATCCTAATCCGTCTCCTAACACGAATTCTAACCCTAAACCTCAGTCGTACCCTAACCTGGACCCTCAACAGTCCCCGTTCCTAAGCCTAACACTTACCCGAAGCCTTACACTAACCCGTCCCCAATCCTAACCCATACCCTAACATGTACTCTAAACCTAAACCACTGCGTACCCTAACCTGGACACTCAACAGTCCCCATTCATAAGCCTAACCCGTCCCCAATCCTAACCCATCCCCTAACACGTACTTTAAGCCTAAACCAATGTCATACCCAAACCTGGACCCTCAACAGTCCCCGTTCCTAAGGCTAACCCTTACCCGAAGCCATACACTAACACATTCCCAATCCTAACCCATCCACGAACACGTACTCTAACCCTAAACCTCTGTCGTACACTTACCTGGACACTCAACAGTCCCCGTTCCTAAGCCTAACCCATCCACAATCCTAACCCGTACCCTAACAACTACTCTAACCCTAAATCTCTCTCATACCCAAACCTGGACCCTCAACAGTGTCCGTTCCTAAGCCTAACCCTTACACGAAGCCTTGCACTAATCCGCCCCATTCCGAACCATTCCCCTAACACGTACTCTAACCCTAAACCTCTGTCGTACCCTAACCTGGACCCTCAACAGTCTCCGTTCCTAAGCCTAACCCGTCCCCCATCCTAACCCTTCCCCTAACACGTACTCTAACCCTAAACCTAGGTCATACCCTAACCTGCACCCTCAACAGTCCCCGTTCCTAAGCGTAACCCGTCCGCAATCCTAAACCATCCCGTAACACATACTCTACTCCTAAACCTCTTACTCTAAGCTAGGCCATCAACAGTCCCCGATCCTAATCCTAACCCGTCCCCAATCCTAACCTGTCCTCTAACACGTACTCTAACCATAAACCTCTGTCGTACCCTAACCTGGACCCTCAAGAGTCCCCGTTCCTAAGCCTAACCCATCCCCTAACACGTACTCTAAACCTAAACCTCTGTCGTACCCTAAACATGACCCTCTAAAATCCCGTTTCTAAGCCTAACCTGTCTCCAATCCTAACCCATCCCCTAACACGTATCCTAACCATAAACCTCTGTCGTACCCTATCCTGGACACTCAACAGTCCTCGTTCCTCAGCCTAACCCATCACCTAACACAAACTATAACCCTAAACCTCTGTCGTACCCTAACCTGAACCCTCAACACTCCCCATTCCTAAGGCTAACCCTTACCTGAAGCCTTACACTAAGCAGTCCCCAATCCTAACCCATCCCCTAACACGTACTCTAACCCTAAACCTCAGTCGTACCCTAACCCGGACCCTCAACATTCACCGATCCTAAGGCTAACCCATACCCGAAGCCATACACTAACCCATTCCCAATCCTAACCCATCCACTAACATGTACTCTAACCCTAAACCTCTCTCATACCCTAACCTGGACCCTCAACAGTCCCCGTTCCTAAGCCTAACCCGTCCCCAATCCTAACCCGTCCCCTAACAACTACTCTAACCCTAAATCTCTCTCGTACCCAAACCTGGACCCTCAACAGTGTCCGTTCCTAAGCCTAACCCTTACACGAACCTTGCACTAAACCGCCCCAATCCTAACCCTTCCCCTAACACGTACTCTAACCCTAAACCTCTGTCATACTCTAACCTAGACCCTCAACAGTCTCCGTTCCTAAGCCTAACCCGTCCACAATCCTAACCCTTCCCCTAACACGTACTCTAACCCTAAACCTCTGTCGTACCCTACCTGGACCCTCAACAGTCCCCGTTCCTAAGCCGGACCCGTCTCAAATCCTAACCAATCCCCTAACAACTACTCTAACCCTAAATCTCTCTCGTACCCAAACCTGGACCCTCAACAGTGTCCGTTCCTAAGCCTAACCCTTACACGAAGCCTTGCACTAACCCGCCCCAATCCTAACCATCCCCTAACACGTAGTCTAACCTTAAACCTCTGTCGTACCCTAACCTGGACCCTCAGCAGTCCCCGTTCCTAAGCCTAACCCATCCGCAATCCTAAACTATCCCCTAAAACATACTCGAACCCTAAACCTCTTACTCTAAGCTAAGCCCTCAACAGTCTCCGACCCTAATCCTAACCCGTCCCCAATCCTAACCTGTCCCCTAACACGTACTCTAACCATAAACCTCTGTCGTACCCTAACCTGGACCCTCAAGAGTCCCCGTTCCTAAGCATAACCCATCCCCTAACACGTACTCTAAACCTAAAACTCTGTCATACCCGAAACATGACCCTCTAAAATCCCCGTTCCTAAGCCTAACCTGTCTCCAATCCTAACTCATCCCCTAACACGTACTCTAACCATAAACCTCTGTCGTACCCTAACCTGGACTCTCAAAAGTCCCGTTCCTAAGCCTAACCCTTACCAAAGCCTTACACTAACCCGTCCCCAATCCAAACCCGTCCCCTAACACGTACTCTAACCATAATCCTCGGTCGTGCCCTATCCTGGACCCACAAGAGTCCCCGTTCCTAAGCCTAGCCCATCCCCAATCCTAACCCGACCCCTAACATGTACTCTAACCCTAAACCTCTGTCATACCCTAACCTGGACCGTCAACAGTCCCCGTTCCTAAGCCTAACCCTTACCGCAGCCTTACACGAACCCGTCCCCAAAGCTAACCCATTCCCTAACACGTATTCTAACCCTAAACCTCTGTCGTACCCTAACCTGGACCATCAGCAGTCCCCGTTCTAAGCCTAACCCATCCCCAATACGTACTCTAACTATAAACCTCAGTCGTACCCTAACCTGGACACTCAACAGTCCCCGATCCTAAGTCTAACCCTTACCAGAATCCTTACACTAACCCGTCCCCAATCCCATCCCGTCCCCTAACACGTACTCTAACACTAAACCTTTGTCGTACCCAAAAATGGACCCTCAACAGTCCCCGTTCCTAAGCCAGCCCTTACCTGAAGCATTACACTAACCCGTCCACAATCCTAACAAGTCCCCTAACACGTACTCTCTCCCTAAACATCTGTCGTACTATAACCTGGATCCTCAACAGTCCCCGATCCAAAGCCTAATGCGTACCCAATACTCACCCGTCCCCTAAAATGTACTCTAACACGAAACCTCTGTCGTACCCTAACATGCACTCTCAACAGTCCCTGTTCCTAAGCCGAGCCCGTCCTCAATCCTAACCCGTCCCCTAACACGTACTCTAACCCTAAACCTCTGTCATACTCTAACCTGGACCCTCAACAGTCCCCGTTCCTAAGCCTAACCCTTACCCGAAGACTTGCACTAACCCGCCCCAATAGTAACACATCCCCTAACACGTACTCTAACACTAAACCTCTGTCATACCCTAACCTGGACCATCAACCATCCGCGATCCTAAGCCAACCCGTCCCCAATTCTAACCCATCTCATAACATGCACTCGAACCCTAAACCTCTGTCGTACCCTAACCTAGACCCTCAACAGTCCCCGTTCCTAACCCTAACCCTTACCCGAAGCCTTACACTAACCCGTCCCCACTCCTAACCCGTCTCCTAAGACGTACTCTAACACTAAACCTCTGTCGTACCCTAACCTGGACACTCAACAGTCCCCGTTCCGAAGCCTAAACCGTCCCCAATCCTAACCCATCCCCTAACACGTACTATAAACCTAAACCTCTGTCGTACCCTAACCTGGACCCTCAACAGTCCCCGTTCCTAAGCCTAACCTGTCCCCAATCCTAACCCGTCCCCTAACAAGTACTTTAAGCCTAAACCAATGTCATACCCAAACCTGGACCCTCAACAGTCCCCGTTCCTAAGCCTAATCCTTACGCAAAGCCTTTCACTAACACGTCCCCATCCTAACCCAACCTGAAACACGTACTCTAACACTAAACCTCTGTCATACCCTAACCAGTACCCGAAAAAGTCCCCATTCCTAAGCCTAACCCTTACCAGAAGCCTTACACTAACCCGTCCCCAATGTTAACACATCCCCTAACACGTACTCTAACCCTAAACCTCTGTTGTATCCTAACCTGGACCCGCAACAGTCCCCGTTCCTAAGCCTAATCCGTCCCCAATTCTAACCCGTCCCCTAACACGTACTCTAACCCTAAACCTCTATCGTACCCTAAACTGGACCCTCAAAAGTCCCCGTTCCTAAGCCTAACCCGTCCCCAATCCTAACCCGTCCCCTAACAAGTACTCTAAACCTAAATCTCTCTCGTACCCAAACCTGGACCCTCAACAGTGTCCGTTGCTAAGCCTAACCCTTACACGAAGCCTTGCACTAACCCGCCCCAATCCTAACACTTCCCCTAACACGTACTCTAACCCTAAACCTCTCATACCCTAACCTGAACCCTCAACAGTCTCCGTTCCTAAGCCTAACCCGACCCCAATCCTAACCCTTCCCATAACACGTATTCTAACTCTAAACCTCTGTCGTACCCTAACCTGGACCCTCAACAGTCCCCATTCCTAAGCCTAACCCTTACCTGAAGTCTTACACTAACCCGTCCCCAGTCCTATCCCATCTTCTAAAACGTACTCTAACCATAAACCTCTGTCGTACCCTAACATGGATCCTCAACAGTCCCCGTTCCTAAGCCTAACCAATCCCCTAACACGTACTATAAACCTAAACCTCTGTCGTACCCTAACCAGGACCCTCTAAAATCCTCGTTCCTAAGCCTAACCTGTCTCCAATCCTAACCCATCCCCTAACACGTACTCTAACCATAAACCTCTGTCGTACCCTAACCTGGACCCCCAACAGTTTCCATTCCTAAGCCTAACCTTTACCCGAAGCCTTACACTAATCCGTCTCCAATGCTAACCTGTCCCCTAACACGTACTCTAACCCTAAACCTCTCTCATACCCTAACCTGGACCCTCAACAGTCCCCGTTCCAAAGCCTGACCCGTCCCCATCCTAACCCATCCCCTAACACGTAGTCTAACCCTAAACCTCTGTCATACCCTATCCTGAACCCTCAACAGTCCCCGTTCCGAAACCTAAACCGTCCCAATCCTAACCCGTCCACTAACACGTACTCTAAACCTAAACCTCTGTCATACCGTAACCTGGAACCCCAACAGTTTCCATTCCTAAGCCTAACCCTTACCCGAAGCCTTACACTAACCCGTCCCCAATCCTAAACGATCCCTAATACATACTCTACCCCTAAACCTCTGTCATACTCTAAGCTAGACCCTCAAGAGTCCCCATTCCTAAGCCTAACCCTTACCCGAAGCCTTACACTAACCCGTCCCCAAAACTATCCCATCCTCTAACACGTACTGTAACCATAAACCTCTGTCGTACCCTAACCTGGACCCTCAACAGCCCCCGTTCCTAAGCCTAACCCTTACCTGAAGCCTTAAAAAAACCAGTCCCTAATGCTAACTGGTCCCCTAACACGTACACTAAAACTAAACCTCTGTCATACCCTAACCTGGACTCTCAACAGTCCCCGTTCCTAAGCCTACCCCTTACCAAAGCCTTACACTAATGCGTCCCCAATCCTATCCCATCCCTTAACGCGTATTCTAACCTTAAACCTCTGTCGTACCCTAACCTGGACACACAACAGTCCCCGATCCTAAGCCTAACACGTCCGCACTCCTAACCCGTCACCTAAAACGTACTCTAACCCTAAACCTCTGTCATACCCTAAACTGGACCCCCAACAGTTTCCATTCCTAAGCCTAACCCTTACCCGAAGACTTACACTAATCCGTCCCCAATCCTAACCCGACCCCTAACACGTACTCTGACACTAAAACTCTGTCATACCCTAACCTGGACCCTTAACTGGCCCCGTTCCCAACCCTGACCCATCCCCAATCTTAACCCGTGCCTAACACGTATTCTAACCATAAACCTCAGTCGTACCCTAACCTGGACCCTCAACAGTCCCCGTTCCTAAGCCTAACACTTACCCGAAGCCTTACAGTAACCCGTCCCTTATCCTAACCCGTACCCTAACACGTACTCTAACCCTAAATCTCTGTCGTACACTAACCTGGACACTCACAGTCCCCGTTCCTAAGCCTAACCCGTCCCCAATCCTAACCCGTCCCCTAACACGTACTTTAAGCTTAAACCAATGTCATATCCAAACCTGGACCCTCAACAGTCCCAATTCCTAAGGCTAACCCTTACCTGAATACTTACACTAACCCTTCCCCAATCCTAATCCATCCCGAAACACATACTCTAACCCTAAACCTCTGTCGTACCCTAACTGGGACCCGCAACAGTCCCCGTTCCTAAGCCTAACCCTTACCCGAAGCTTTACACTAACCCGTCCCCAATGTTAACCCATCCCTTAACACGTACTCTAACCCTAAACATCTGTCATATCCTAACCTGGACCCGCAACAGTCTCCGTTCCTAAGCCTACTCCGTCCCCAATCCTAACCCGCCCCCTAACACGTACTCTAACCCTAAAACTCTGTCGTGCCCTAACCTGGACACTCAACAGTCCCAGGATCTAAGCAGAACCCGTCCCCAATCCTAACCCGTCCCCTAACACGTACTCTAACCCTAAACCTCTGTCATACTGTAACCTAGACCCTCAACAGTCCGCATTCATGAGCGTATACTGAACCTTAACACGTACTCTAACCCTAAACCTCTGTCGTACCCTAACCTGGACCTTCAAAAGTCCCCGTTCCTAAGCATAACCCTTACCCAAAGTTTTACACTAACCCGTTCCCAATCCTAACCCGTCCCCTAACACGTACTCTAACCCCAAACTTCTGTCGTACCCTAACCTGAACCCTCAACAGTCCCCATTCCTAAGTGTAACCCGTCCCGTAACACGTACTCTAACACAAAACCTGTGTCGGATCCTAAACTAGACCCTCAGCAATCCCAGTTCCTAAGCCTAACCCTTACCTGAAGCCTTACACTAAACCGTCCCCAATCCTAACCTGTCCCGTAACACGTACTCTAACACTAAACCACTGTCATACACTAACCTAGACTGTCAACAGTCCCCGATCCTAAGCCAACCAGTCCCCAATTCTAACCCATCCCCTAACATGTACTCGAACCCTAAACCTCTGTCGTACCCTAAACTAGACCCTCAACAGTCCGTGTTCCTAAGCCTAACCCTTACCCGAAGCCTTACACTAACCCGTCCACACTCCTAACCCGTTCCCTAACATGTACTCTAAACCTAAACCTCTGTCGTACCCTAACCTGGACACTCAACAGTCCCCGTTCCTAAGCCTAACCCTTCCCCAATCCTAACCCGTCCCCTAACAACTACTCTAACCCTAAATCTCTCTCGTACCCAAACCTGGACCCTCAACAGTGTCCGTTCCTAAGCCTAACCCTTACACGAACCTTGCACTAAACCGCCCCAATCCTAACCCTTCCCCTAACACGTACTCTAACCCTAAACCTCTGTCATACCCTAACCTGGACCCTCAACAGTCTCCGTTCCTAAGCCTAACCCGTCCCCAATCCTAACCCTTCCCCTAACACGTACTCTAACCCTAAACCTCTGTCGTACCCTACCTGGACCCTCAACAGTTCCCGTTCCTAAGCCTGACCCGTCTCAAATCCTAACCCATCCCCTAACAACTACTCTAACCCTAAATCTCTCTCGTACCCAAACCTGGACCCTCAACAGTGTCCGTTCCTAAGCCTAACCCTTACACGAAGCCTTGCACTAACCCGCCCCAATCCTAACCATCCCCTAACACGTAGTCCAACCCTAAACCTCTGTCGTACCCTAACCTGGATCATCAACAGTCTCTGTTCCTAAACCTAACCCGTCCCCAATCCTAACCCTACCCCTAACACGTACTCTAACCCTAAACCTCTGTCGTACCCTAACCTGGACCCTCAGCAGTCCCCGTTCCTAAGCCTAACCCGTCCGCAATCCTAAACCATCCCCTAAAACACACTCGAACCCTAAACCTCTTACTCTAAGCTAAGCCCTCAACAGTCTCCGATCCTAATCCTAACCCGTCCCCAATCCTAACCTGTCCCCTAACTCGTACTCTAACCATAAACCTCTGTCGTACCCTAACCTGGACCCTCAAGAGTCCCCGTTCCTAAGCATAACCCATCCCCTAACACGTACTCTAAACCTAAAACTCTGTCATACCCGAAACATGACCCTCTAAAATCCCCGTTCCTAAGCCTAACCTGTCTCCAATCCTAACTCATCCCCTAACACGTACTCTAACCATAAACCTCTGTCATACCCTAACCTGGACTCTCAAAAGTCCCGTTCCTAAGCCTAACCCTTACCAAAGCCTTACACTAACCCGTCCCCAATCCAAACCCGTCCCCTAACACGTACTCTAACCCTAATCCTCGGTCGTGCCCTATCCTGGACCCACAAGAGTCCCCGTTCCTAAGCCTAGCCCATCCCCAATCCTAACCCGACCCCTAACATGTACTCTAACCCTAAACCTCTGTCATACCCTAACCTGGACCGTCAACAGTCCCCGTTCCTAAGCCTAACCCTTACCGCAGCCTTACACGAACCCGTCCCCAAAGCTAACCCATTCCCTAACACGTATTCTAACCCTAAACCTCTGTCGTATCCTAACCTGGACCATCAGCAGTCCCCGTTCTAAGCCTAACCCATCCCCAATACGTACTCTAACTATAAACCTCAGTCGTACCCTAACCTGGACACTCAACAGTCCCCGATCCTAAGTCTAACCCTTACCAGAATCCTTACACTAACCCGTCCCCAATCCCATCCCGTCCCCTAACACGTACTCTAACACTAAACCTTTGTCGTACCCAAAAATGGACCCTCAACAGTCCCCGTTCCTAAGCCAGCCCTTACCTGAAGCATTACACTAACCCGTCCACAATCCTAACAAGTCCCCTAACACGTACTCTCTCCCTAAACTTCTGTCGTACTATAACCTGGATCCTCAACAGTCCCCGATCCAAAGCCTAATGCGTACCCAATACTCACCCGTCCCCTAAAATGTACTCTAACACGAAACCTCTGTCGTACCCTAACATGCACTCTCAACAGTCCCTGTTCCTAAGCCGAGCCCGTCCTCAATCCTAACCCGTCCCCTAACACGTACTCTAACCCTAAACCTCTGTCATACTCTAACCTGGACCCTCAACAGTCACCGTTCCTAAGCCTAACCCTTACCCGAAGACTTGCACTAACCCGCCCCAATAGTAACACATCCCCTAACACGTACTCTAACACTAAACCTCTGTCATACCCTAACCTGGACCATCAACCATCCCCGATCCTAAGCCAACACATCCCCAATTCTAACCCATCTCATAACATGCACTCGAACCCTAAACCTCTGTCGTACCCTAACCTAGACCCTCAACAGTCCCCGTTCCTAAGCCTAACCCTTACCCGAAGCCTTACACTAACCCGTCCCCACTCCTAACCCGTCTCCTAAGACGTACTCTAACACTAAACCTCTGTCGTACCCTAACCTGGACACTCAACAGTCCCCGTTCCGAAGCCTAAACCGTCCCCAATCCTAACCCATCCCCTAACACGTACTATAAACCTAAACCTCTGTCGTACCCTAACCTGGACCCTCAACAGTCCCCGTTCCTAAGCCTAACCCGTCCCCAATCCTAACCCGTCCCCTAACAAGTACTTTAAGCCTAAACCAATGTCATACCCAAACCTGGATCCTCAACAGTCCCCGTTCCTAAGCCTAATCCTTACACGAAGCCTTTCAGTAACACGTCCCCATCCTAACCCAACCTGAAACACGTACTCTAACACTAAACCTCTTTCATACCCTAACCAGTACCCGAAAAAGTCCCCGTTCCTAAGCCTAACCCTTACCAGAAGCCTTACACTAACCCGTCCCCAATGTTAACACATCCCCTAACACGTACTCTAACCCTAAACCTCTGTTGTATCCTAACCTGGACCCGCAACAGTCCCCGTTCCTAAGCTTAATCCGTCCCCAATCCTAACCCGTCCCCTAACACGTACTCTAACCCTAAACCTCTATCGTACCCTAAACTGGACATTCAACAGTCCCCGTTCCTAAGCCTAACCCGTCCCCAATCCTAACCCGTCCCCTAACAAGTACTCTAAACCTAAATCTCTCTCGTACCCAAACCTGGACCCTCAACAGTGTCCGTTGCTAAGCCTAACCCTTACACGAAGCCTTGCACTAACCCGCCCCAATCCTAACACTTCCCCTAACACGTACTCTAACCCTAAACCTCTCATACCCTAACCTGAACCCTCAACAGTCTCCGTTCCTAAGCCTAACCCGACCCCAATCCTAACCCTTCCCATAACACGTATTCTAACTCTAAACCTCTGTCGTACCCTAACCTGGACCCTCAACAGTCCCCATTCCTAAGCCTAACCCTTACCTGAAGTCTTACACTAACCCGTCCCCAGTCCTATCCCATCTTCTAAAACGTACTCTAATCATAAACCTCTGTCGTACCCTAACATGGATCCTCAACAGTCCCCGTTCCTAAGCCTAACCAATCCCCTAACACGTACTATAAACCTAAACCTCTGTCGTACCCTAACCAGGACCCTCTAAAATCCTCGTTCCTAAGCCTAACCTGTCTCCAATCCTAACCCATCCCCTAACACGTACTCTAACCATAAACCTCTGTCGTACCCTAACCTGGACCCTCAACAGTTTCCATTCCTAAGCCTAACCTTTACCCGAAGCCTTACACTAATCCGTCTCCAATGCTAACCTGTCCCCTAACACGTACTCTAACCCTAAACCTCTCTCATACCCTAACCTGGACCCTCAACAGTCCCCGTTCCAAAGCCTGACCCGTCCCCATCCTAACCCATCCCCTAACACGTAGTCTAACCCTAAACCTCTGTCATACCCTATCCTGAACCCTCAACAGTCCCCGTTCCGAAACCTAAACCGTCCCAATCCTAACCCGTCCACTAACACGTACTCTAAACCTAAACCTCTGTCATACCGTAACCTGGAACCCCAACAGTTTCCATTCCTAAGCCTAACCCTTACCCGAAGCCTTACACTAACCCGTCCCCAATCCTAAACGATCCCTAATACATACTCTACCCCTAAACCTCTGTCATACTCTAAGCTAGACCCTCAAGAGTCCCCATTCCTAAGCCTAACCCTTACCCGAAGCCTTACACTAACCCGTCCCCAAAACTATCCCATCCTCTAACACGTACTGTAACCATAAACCTCTGTCGTACCCTAACCTGGACCCTCAACAGTCCCCGTTCCTAAGCCTAACCCTTACCTGAAGCCTTAAAAAAACCAGTCCCTAATGCTAACTGGTCCCCTAACACGTACACTAAAACTAAACCTCTGTCATACCCTAACCTGGACTCTCAACAGTCCCCGTTCCTAAGCCTACCCCTTACCAAAGCCTTACACTAATGCGTCCCCAATCCTATCCCATCCCTTAACGCGTATTCTAACCTTAAACCTCTGTCGTACCCTAACCTGGACACACAACAGTCCCCGATCCTAAGCCTAACCCGTCCGCACTCCTAACCCGTCACCTAAAACGTACTCTAACCCTAAACCTCTGTCATACCCTAAACTGGACCCCCAACAGTTTCCATTCCTAAGCCTAACCCTTACCCGAAGACTTACACTAATCCGTCCCCAATCCTAACCCGACCCCTAACACGTACTCTGACACTAAAACTCTGTCGTACCCTAACCTGGACCCTTAACTGGCCCCGTTCCCAAGCCTGACCCATCCCCAATCTTAACCCGTCCCTAACACGTATTCTAACCATAAACCTCAGTCGTACCCTAACCTGGACCCTCAACAGTCCCCGTTCCTAAGCCTAACACTTACCCGAAGCCTTACAGTAACCCGTCCCTTATCCTAACCCGTACCCTAACACATACTCTAACCCTAAATCTCTGTCGTACACTAACCTGGACACTCACAGTCCCCGTTCCTAAGCCTAACCCGTCCCCAATCCTAACCCGTCCCCTAACACGTACTTTAAGCCTAAACCAATGTCATATCCAAACCTGGACCCTCAACAGTCCCAATTCCTAAGGCTAACCCTTACCCGAATACTTACACTAACCCGTCCCCAATCCTAATCCATCCCGAAACACATACTCTAACCCTAAACCTCTGTCGTACCCTAACTGGGACCCGCAACAGTCCCCGTTCCTAAGCCTAACCCTTACCTGAAGCTTTACACTAACCCGTCCCCAATGTTAACCCATCCCTTAACACGTACTCTAACCCTAAACCTCTGTCGTACCCTACCTGGACCCTCAACAGTCCCCGTTCCTAAGCCTAACCCAGCTCCAATCCTAACCCATCACCTAACAACTACTCTAACCATAAATCTCTCTCGTACCCAAACCTGGACCCTCAACAGTGTCCATTCCTAAGCCTAACCCTTACACGAAGCCTTGCACTAACCCGCCCCAATCCTAACCATCCTCTAACATGTACTCTTACCCTAAACCTCTGTCGTACCCTAACCTGGACCCTCAAGAGTCCCCGTTCCTAAGCCTAACCCGTCCGCAATCCTAAACCGTCCCCTAACACATACTCTACCCCTAAACCTCTTACTCTAAGCTAGGCCCTCAACAGTCTCTGATCCTAATCCTAACCCGTCCCCAATCCTAACCTGTCCCCTAACATGTACTCTAACCATAAACCTCTGTCGTACCCTAACCGGGACCCTGAAGAGTCCCCGTTCCTAAGCCTAACCCATCCCGTAACACGTACTCTAAACCTAAACCTCTGTCGTACCCTAAACATGACCCTCTAAAATCCCCGTTCCTAACCCTAACCTGTCTCCAATCCTAACCCATCCCCTAACACGTACTCTAACCATAAACCTCTGTCGTACCCTAATCTGGACACTCAACAGTCCTCGTTCCTAAGCCTAACCCATCACCTGACACGAACTATAAGCCTAAACCTCTGTCGTACCCTGACCTGGACCCTCAACACTCCCCATTCCTAAGCCTAACCCTTACCTGAAGCCTTACACTAACCCGTCCCCAAACCTATCCCTTCCCCTAACACGTACTCTAACCCTAAACCTCTGTCGTACCCTAACCTGGACCCTCAACAGTCCCCGTTTTTAAGCTTAACCCTTACCCGAAGCCTTACACTAACCCGTACCCAATGCTAACCCATCCCTTAATACGTACTCTAACCCTAAACTTCTGTCGTACCATAACCTGGAGCCCCAACAGGCCCCGTTCAGAAGCCTGACCCGTCCCCAATCCTAGCCCATCCCCTAACACGTACTCTAACTCTAAACCTCTGTCGTACTCTATCCTGGTCCCTCAACAGTCTCCATTCTGAAGCCTAAACCGGCCCAATCCTAACCCGTCCCCTAACACGTACTCTAAACCTAAACCTCTGTCGTACCCTAACCTGGACACTCAACAGTCCCTGTTCCTAAGCCTAACCTGTCCCCAATCCTAACCCGTCCCCTAGCACGTACTTTAAGCCTAAACCAATGTCATAACCAAACCTGGACCCTCAACAGTCCCCGTTCCTAAGCCTAACCCTTACCCGAAGCCTTACACTAACCCGTCCCCAATCTAACCCATTCCTTAACACGTACTCTAACCCTAAATATCTGTCATATCCTAACCTGGACCCACAACAGTCTCCGCTCCTAAGCCTACTCCGTCCCCAATCCTAACCCATCCCCTAACACGTACTCTAACCCTAAACCTCTGTCGTGCCCTATCCTGGACACTCAACAGTCCCAGTTCCTAAGCCGAACCCGTCCCCAATCCTAACCCGTCCCCTAACACGTACTCTAACCGTAAACCTCTGTCGTACTGTAACCTAGACCCTCAACAGTCCGCATTCCTGAGCCTATCCTGGACCCTAACACATACTCTAAGCCTAAACCTCTGTCGTACCCTAACCTGGACACACAACAGTCCCCGATCCTAAGCCTAACCCGTCCGCACTCCTAACCCGTCACCTAAAACGTACTATAACCCTAAACCTCTGTCATACCCTAAACTGGACCCCCAACAGTTTCCATTCCTAAGCCTAACCCTTACCCGAAGACTTACACTAATCCGTCCCCAATCCTAACCCGACCCCTAACACGTACTCTGACACTAAAACTCTGTCGTACCCTAACCTGGACCCTTAACTGGCCCCGTTCCCAAGCCTGACCCATCCCCAATCTTAACCCGTCCCTAACACGTATTCTAACCATAAACCTCAGTCGTACCCTAACCTGGACCCTCAACAGTCCCCGTTCCTAAGCCTAACACTTACCCGAAGCCTTACAGTAACCCGTCCCTTATCCTAACCCGTACCCTAACACATACTCTAACCCTAAATCTCTGTCGTACACTAACCTGGACACTCACAGTCCCCGTTCCTAAGCCTAACCCGTCCCCAATCCTAACCCGTCCCCTAACACGTACTTTAAGCCTAAACCAATGTCATATCCAAACCTGGACCCTCAACAGTCCCAATTCCTAAGGCTAACCCTTACCCGAATACTTACACTAACCCGTCCCCAATCCTAATCCATCCCGAAACACATACTCTAACCCTAAACCTCTGTCGTACCCTAACTGGGACCCGCAACAGTCCCCGTTCCTAAGCCTAACCCTTACCCGAAGCTTTACACTAACCCGTCCCCAATGTTAACCCATCCCTTAACACGTACTCTAACCCTAAACATCTGTCATATCCTAACCTGGACCCGCAACAGTCTCCGTTCCTAAGCCTACTCCGTCCCCAATCCTAACCCGCCCCCTAACACGTACTCTAACCCTAAAACTCTGTCGTGCCCTAACCTGGACACTCAACAGTCCCAGGATCTAAGCAGAACCCGTCCCCAATCCTAACCCGTCCCCTAACACGTACTCTAACCCTAAACCTCTGTCATACTGTAACCTAGACCCTCAACAGTCCGCATTCATGAGCGTATACTGAACCTTAACACGTACTCTAACCCTAAACCTCTGTCGTACCCTAACCTGGACCTTCAAAAGTCCTCGTTCCTAAGCATAACCCTTACCCAAAGCTTTACACTAACCCGTCCCCAAACACGTACTCTAACCCTAAACTTCTGTCGTACCCTAACCTGAACCCTCAACAGTCCCCATTCTTAAGTGTAACCCGTCCCGTAACACGTACTCTAACACAAAACCTGTGTCGGATCCTAAACTAGACCCTCAGCAATCCCAGTTCCTAAGCCTAACCCTTACCTGAAGCCTTACACTAAACAGTCCCCAATCCTAACCTGTCCCGTAACACGTACTCTAACACTAAACCACTGTCATACACTAACCTGGACTGTCAACAGTCCCCGATCCTAAGCCAACCAGTCCCCAATTCTAACCCATCCCCTAACATGTACTCGAACCTTAAACCTCTGTCGTACCCTAAACTAGACCCTCAACAGTCCGTGTTCCTAAGCCTAACCCTTACCCGAAGCCTTACACTAACCCGTCCACACTCCTAACCCGTTCCCTAACACGTACTCTAACACTAAACCTCTTACGTACCCTAACCTGGACACTCAACAGTCCCCGTTCTGAAGCCTAACCCGTCCGCAATCCTAACCCATCCCCTAACATGTACTCAAACCCTAAACCTCTGTCATACCCTAACCTGGACACATAACAGTCCCCGTTCATAAGCCTAACCCGTCCCCAATCCTAACCCGTCCCCTAACACGTACTTTAAGCCTAAACCAATGTCATACCCAAACCTGGACCCTAAACAGTCCCCGTTCCTAAGCCTAACCCTTACCTGAATCCTTACACTAACCCGTCCCCAATCCTAACCCATCCCGAAACACATACTCTAACCCTAAACCTCTGTCGTACCCTAACCAGGACCCGCAACAGTCCCCGTTCCTAAGCATAACCCTTACCCGAAGCTTTACACTAACCCGTCCCCAATGTTAACCCATCCCTTAACACGTACTCTTACCCTAAACATCTGTCATATCCTAACCTGGACCCGCAACAGTCTCTGTTCCTAAGGCTAATCCGTCCCCAATCCTAACCCGTCCCCTAACACGTACTCTAACCCTACACTTCTGTCGTACCCTCACCTGGACACTCAACAGTCCCTGTTCCTAAGCCGAACCCGTCCCCAATCCTAACCCGTCCCCTAACACGTACTCTAACCCTAAACCTCAGTCGTACCCTAAGCCGGACCCTCAACAGTCACCGATCCTAAGGCTAACCCTTACCCGAAGCCATACACTAACCCGTTCCCAATCCTAACCCATCCACTAACACGTACTCTAACTCTAAACCTCTGTCGTACCCTAACTTGGACCCTCAACAGTCCCCGTTCCTAAGCCTAACCCGTCCCCAATCCTAACCCGTCCCCTAACAACTACTCTAACCCTAAATCTCTCTCGTACCCAAACCTGGACCCTCAACAGTGTCCGTTCCTAAGCCTAACCCTTACAGGAAGCCTTGCACTAAACCGCCCCAATCCTAACCCTTCCCCTAACATGTACTCTAACACTAAACCTCTGTCGTACCCTAACCTGGACACTCAACAGTCTCCGTTCCTAAGCCTAACCCGTCCCCAATCCTAACCCTTCCCCTAACACGTACTCTAACCCTAAACCTCTGTCATACCCTACCTGGACCCTCAACAGTCCCCGTTCCTAAGCCTAACCCAGCTCCAATCCTAACCCATCACCTAACAACTACTCTAACCATAAATCTCTCTCGTACCCAAACCTGGACCCTCAACAGTGTCCATTCCTAAGCCTAACCCTTACACGAAGCCTTGCACTAACCCGCCCCAATCCTAACCATCCTCTAACATGTACTCTTACCCTAAACCTCTGTCGTACCCTAACCTGGACCCTCAAGAGTCCCCGTTCCTAAGCCTAACCCGTCCGCAATCCTAAACCGTCCCCTAACACATACTCTACCCCTAAACCTCTTACTCTAAGCTAGGCCCTCAACAGTCTCTGATCCTAATCCTAACCCGTCCCCAATCCTAACCTGTCCCCTAACATGTACTCTAACCATAAACCTCTGTCGTACCCTAACCGGGACCCTGAAGAGTCCCCGTTCCTAAGCCTAACCCATCCCGTAACACGTACTCTAAACCTAAACCTCTGTCGTACCCTAAACATGACCCTCTAAAATCCCCGTTCCTAACCCTAACCTGTCTCCAATCCTAACCCATCCCCTAACACGTACTCTAACCATAAACCTCTGTCGTACCCTAATCTGGACACTCAACAGTCCTCGTTCCTAAGCCTAACCCATCACCTGACACGAACTATAAGCCTAAACCTCTGTCGTACCCTGACCTGGACCCTCAACACTCCCCATTCCTAAGCCTAACCCTTACCTGAAGCCTTACACTAACCCGTCCCCAAACCTATCCCTTCCCCTAACACGTACTCTAACCCTAAACCTCTGTCGTACCCTAATCTGGACCCTCAACAGTCCCCGTTTTTAAGCTTAACCCTTACCCGAAGCCTTACACTAACCCGTACCCAATGCTAACCCATCCCTTAATACGTACTCTAACCCTAAACTTCTGTCGTACCATAACCTGGAGCCCCAACAGGCCCCGTTCAGAAGCCTGACCCGTCCCCAATCCTAGCCCATCCCCTAACACGTACTCTAACTCTAAACCTCTGTCGTACTCTATCCTGGTCCCTCAACAGTCCCCGTTCTGAAGCCTAAACCGGCCCAATCCTAACCCGTCCCCTAACACGTACTCTAAACCTAAACCTCTGTCGTACCCTAACCTGGACACTCAACAGTCCCCGTTCCTAAGCCTAACCTGTCCCCAATCCTAACCCGTCCCCTAGCACGTACTTTAAGCCTAAACCAATGTCATAACCAAACCTGGACCTTCAACAGTCCCCGTTCCTAAGCCTAACCCTTACCCGAAGCCTTACACTAACCCGTCCCCAATCTAACCCATTCCTTAACACGTACTCTAACCCTAAATATCTGTCATATCCTAACCTGGACCCACAACAGTCTCCGCTCCTAAGCCTATTCCGTCCCCAATCCTAACCCGTCCCCTAACACGTACTCTAACCCTAAACCTCTGTCGTGCCCTATCCTGGACACTCAACAGTCCCAGTTCCTAAGCCGAACCCGTCCCCAATCCTAACCCGTCCCCTAACACGTACTCTAACCCTAAACCTCTGTCGTACTGTAACCTAGACCCTCAACAGTCCGCATTCCTGAGCCTATCCTGGACCCTAACACATACTCTAAGCCTAAACCTCTGTCGTACCCTAACCTGGACACACAACAGTCCCCGATTCTAAGCCTAACACGTCCGCACTCCTAACCCGTCACCTAAAACGTACTCTAACCCTAAACCTCTGTCATACCCTAAACTGGACCCCCAACAGTTTCCATTCCTAAGCCTAACCCTTACCCGAAGACTTACACTAATCCGTCCCCAATCCTAACCCGACCCCTAACACGTACTCTGACACTAAAACTCTGTTGTACCCTAACCTGGACCCTTAACTGGCCCCGTTCCCAAGCCTGACCCATCCCCAATCTTAACCCGTCCCTAACACGTATTCTAACCATAAACCTCAGTCGTACCCTAACCTGGACCCTCAACAGTCCCCGTTCCTAAGCCTAACACTTACCCGAAGCCTTACAGTAACCCGTCCCTTATCCTAACCCGTACCCTAACACGTACTCTAACCCTAAATCTCTGTTGTACACTAACCTGGACACCACAGTCCCCGTTCCTAAGCCTAACCCGTCCCCAATCCTAACCCGTCCCCTAACACGTACTTTAAGCCTAAACCAATGTCATATCCAAACCTGGACCCTCAACAGTCCCAATTACTAAGGCTAACCCTTACCCGAATACTTACACTAACCCGTCCCCAATCCTAATCCATCCCGAAACACATACTCTAACCCTAAACCTCTGTCGTACCCTAACTGGGACCCGCAACAGTCCCCGTTCCTAAGCCTAACCCTTACCCGAAGCTTTACACTAACCCGTCCCCAATGTTAACCCATCCCTTAACACGTACTCTAACCCTAAACATCTGTCATATCCTAACCTGGACCCGCAACAGTCTCCGTTCCTAAGCCTACTCCGTCCCCAATCCTAACCCGCCCCCTAACACGTACTCTAACCCTAAAACTCTGTCGTGCCCTAACCTGGACACTCAACAGTCCCAGGATCTAAGCAGAACCCGTCCCCAATCCTAACCCGTCCCCTAACACGTACTCTAACCCTAAACCTCTGTCATACTGTAACCTAGACCCTCAACAGTCCGCATTCATGAGCGTATACTGAACCTTAACACGTACTCTAACCCTAAACCTCTGTCGTACCCTAACCTGGACCTTCAAAAGTCCCCGTTCCTAAGCATAACCCTTACCCAAAGCTTTACACTAACCCGTCCCCAAACATGTACTCTAACCCTAAACTTCTGTCGTACCCTAACCTGAACCCTCAACAGTCCCCATTCTTAAGTGTAACCCGTCCCGTAACACGTACTCTAACACAAAACCTGTGTCGGATCCTAAACTAGACCCTCAGCAATCCCAGTTCCTAAGCCTAACCCTTACCTGAAGCCTTACACTAAACAGTCCCCAATCCTAACCTGTCCCGTAACACGTACTCTAACACTAAACCACTGTCATACACTAACCTGGACTGTCAACAGTCCCCGATCCTAAGCCAACCAGTCCCCAATTCTAACCCATCCCCTAACATGTACTCGAACCCTAAACCTCTGTCGTACCCTAAACTAGACCCTCAACAGTCCGTGTTCCTAAGCCTAACCCTTACCCGAAGCCTTACACTAACCCGTCCACACTCCTAACCCGTTCCCTAACACGTACTCTAACACTAAACTTCTTACGTACCCTAACCTGGACACTCAACAGTCCCCGTTCTGAAGCCTAACCCGTCCGCAATCCTAACCCATCCCCTAACATGTACTCAAACCCTAAACCTCTGTCATACCCTAACCTGGACACATAACAGTCCCCGTTCATAAGCCTAACCCGTCCCCAATCCTAACCCGTCCCCTAACACGTACTTTAAGCCTAAACCAATGTCATACCCAAACCTGGACCCTAAACAGTCCCCGTTCCTAAGCCTAACCCTTACCTGAATCCTTACACTAACCCGTCCCCAATCCTAACCCATCCCGAAACGCATACTCTAACCCTAAACCTCTGTCGTACCCTAACCAGGACCCGCAACAGTCCCCGTTCCTAAGCATAACCCTTACCCGAAGCTTTACACTAACCCGTCCCCAATGTTAACCCATCCCTTAACACGTACTCTTACCCTAAACATCTGTCATATCCTAACCTGGACCCGCAACAGTCTCTGTTCCTAAGGCTAATCCGTCCCCAATCCTAACCCGTCCCCTAACACGTACTCTAACCCTACACTTCTGTCGTACCCTCACCTGGACACTCAACAGTCCCTGTTTCTAAGCCGAACCCGTCCCCAATCCTAACCCGTCCCCTAACACGTACTCTAACCCTAAACCTCAGTCGTACCCTAAGCCGGACCCTCAACAGTCACCGATCCTAAGGCTAACCCTTACCCAAAGCCATACACTAACCCGTTCCCAATCCTAACCCATCCACTAACACGTACTCTAACTCTAAACCTCTGTCGTACCCTAACTTGGACCCTCAACAGTCCCCGTTCCTAAGCCTAACCCGTCCCCAATCCTAACCCGTCCCCTAACAACTACTCTAACCCTAAATCTCTCTCGTACCCAAACCTGGACCCTCAACAGTGTCCGTTCCTAAGCCTAACCCTTACAGGAAGCCTTGCACTAAACCGCCCCAATCCTAACCCTTCCCCTAACACGTACTCTAACACTAAACCTCTGTCGTACCCTAACCTGGACACTCAACAGTCTCCGCTCCTAAGCCTAACCCGTCCCCAATCCTAACCCTTCCCCTAACACGTACTCTAACCCTAAACCTCTGTCATACCCTACCTGGACCCTCAACAGTCCCCGTTCCTAAGCCTAACCCAGCTCCAATCCTAACCCATCACCTAACAACTACTCTAACCATAAATCTCTCTCGTACCCAAACCTGGACCCTCAACAGTGTCCATTCCTAAGCCTAACCCTTACACGAAGCCTTGCACTAACCCGCCCCAATCCTAACCATCCTCTAACATGTACTCTTACCCTAAACCTCTGTCGTACCCTAACCTGGACCCTCAAGAGTCCCCGTTCCTAAGCCTAACCCGTCCGCAATCCTAAACAGTCCCCTAACACATACTCTACCCCTAAACCTCTTACTCTAAGCTAGGCCCTCAACAGTCTCTGATCCTAATCCTAACCCGTCCCCAATCCTAACCTGTCCCCTAACATGTACTCTAACCATAAACCTCTGTCGTACCCTAACCGGGACCCTGAAGAGTCCCCGTTCCTAAGCCTAACCCATCCCGTAACACGTACTCTAAACCTAAACCTCTGTCGTACCCTAAACATGACCCTCTAAAATCCCCGTTCCTAACCCTAACCTGTCTCCAATCCTAACCCATCCCCTAACACGTACTCTAACCATAAACCTCTGTCGTACCCTAACCTGGACACTCAACAGTCCTCGATCCTAAGCCTAACCCATCACCTAACACGAGCTATAACCCTAAACCTCTGTGGTACCCTAACCTGGACCCTCAACACTCCCCATTCCTACACCTAAACCTTACCTGAAGCTTTAAACTAACCAGTCCCCAATCCTAAACCGTCCCCTAACACGTACTGTAACCCTAAACCTCTGTCGTACCCTAACCTGGACCCTCAACAGTCCCCAATTTTAAGCCTAACTCTTACCCGAAGCCTTACACTAACCCGTACCCAATGCTAACCGATCCCTTAACACGTACTCTAACCCTAAACATCTGTCGCACCATAACCTGGAGCCTCAAGAGTCCCCGTTCCGAAGCCTGACACGTCCTCAATCCTAACCCATCCCCTAACACGTATTCTAACTCTAAACCTCTGTCGTACCCTATCCTGGTCCCTCAACAGTCCCCGTTCTGAAGCCTAAACCATCCCAATCCTAACCCGTTCCCTAACACGTACTCTAAACCTAAACCTCTGTCGTACCCTGACCTGGACACTCAACAGTCCCCGTTCCTAAGCCTAACCCGTCCCCAATCCTAACCCGTCCCCTAGCACGTACTTTAAGCCTAAACCAATGTCATAACCAAACCTGGACCCTCAACAGTCCCCGTTCCTAAGCCTAACCCTTACCCGAAGCCTTACACTAACCTGTCCCCAATTCTAACCCATCCCGAAACATGTACTCTAACCCTAAATCTCTGTCGTACCCTAACCAGGACCCACAACAGTCCCCGTTCCTAAGCCTAAGCCTTACCCGAAGCCTTACACTTACCCGTACCCAATGCTAACCCATCCCTTAACACGTACTCTAACCCTAAATATCTGTCATATCCTAACCTGGACCCGCAACAGTCTCCGCTCCTCAGCTTACTCCATCCCCAATCCTAACCCATCCCCTAACACATACTCTAACCCTAAACCTCTGTCGTGCCCTAACCTGGACACTCAACAGTCCCAGTTCCTAAGCCAAACCCGTCCCCAATCCTAACCCGACCCCTAACACGTACTCTAACCCTAAACCTCTGTCGTACTGTAACCTAGATCCTCAACAGTCCGCATTCCTGAGCCTATCCTGGACCCTAACACGTACTCTAACCCTAAACCTCTGTCGTACCCTAACCTGGACCTTCAACAGTCCCCGTTCCTAAGCATAACCCTTACCCAAAGCTTTACACTAACCCGTCCCCAATCCTAACCCGTCTCCTAACACGTACTCTAACCCAAATTTCTGTCGTACCCTAACCTGGACCCTCAACAGTGCCCATTCCTAAGCGTAACATGTCCCGTAACACGTACTCTAACACCAAACCTGTGTCGGATCCTAACCTAGACCCTCAACAATCCCCGTTCCTAAGCCTAACCCTTACCTGAAGCCTTACACTAAAACGTCCCCAATCCTAACCTGTCCCGTAACACGTACTCTAACACTAAACCTCTATCATACACTAACTTGGACCGTCAACAGTCCCCAATCCTAAGCCAACCCGTCCCCAATTCTAACCCATCCCCTAACAAGTACTCTAGACTTAAATCTCTCTTGTACCCTAACCTGGACGCTCAACAGTGTCCGTTCCTAAGCCTAACCCTTACACGAAGCCTTGCACTAACCCGCCCCAATCCTAACCCATCGCCTAACACGTACTCTAACCCTGAACCTCTGTCATACCCTAACCTGAACCCTCAACAGTCCCCGTTCCTAAGCCTAACCCATCCTCAATCTAACCCGTCCCCTAACACGTACTCTAACCCTAACCCTCTGTCGTACCCTAATCTGGAGACTCAACAGTCCCGTTCCGAAGCCTAACCCGTCCCCAATCCTAACCCGTCCCCTGACACATACTCTACCCCTAAACCTCTGTCTTACTCTAAGGTAGAACCTCACCAGTGCCCGTTCCTACGCCTATACCGTCCCCAATCCTAACCTGTCCCCTAACACGTACTCTAACCCTAAACCTCTGTCTTACCCTAAACTGGACCCTCAACAGTCCCTGTTCCTAAGCCTAACCCTTACCCGATGCCTTACACTAACCCATCCCCACTTGTAACCCGTCACCTAACACGTACTCTAACCCTAAATCTCTGTCATATCCTAACCTGGACCCCCAACAGTTTCCATTCCTAAGCCTAACCCTTACCTGAAGCCTTACACTAATCCATCCCCAATCCTAACCCGTCCCCTAACACGTACTCTAACACCAAAACTCTGTCGTACCCTAAACTGGACCCTGAACTGGCCCCGTTCCCAAGCCTGACCCATCCCCTATCCTAACCCGTCCCCTAACACGTATTCTAACCCTAAACCTCAGTCGTACCCTAACCTGGACCCTCAACAGTCCCCGTTCCTAAGCCTAACACTTACCCGAAGCCTTACACTAACCAGTCCCCAATCCTAACCCATACCCTAACACGTACTCTAACCCTAAACCTCTGTCGTACCCTAACCTGGACACTCAACAGTCCCCGTTAATAAGCCTAACCCGTCCCCAATCCTAACCCGTCCCCTAACACGAACTTTAAGCCTAAACCAATGTCATACCCAAACCTGGACCCTCAACAGTCCCCATTCCTAAGGCTGACCCTTACCCGAATCCTTACACTAACCCGTCCCCAATCCTAACCCATCCCAAAACACATACTCTAACCCTAAACCTCTGTTGTACCCTAACCAGGACCCATAACAGTCCCCGTTCCTAAGCCTAACCCTTACCTGAAGCTTTACACTAACCCATCCCCAATGTTAACCCATCCCTTAACACGTACTCTAACCCTAAACATCTGTCATATCCTAAACTGGACCCGCAACAGTCTCCGTTCCTAAGCCTAATCCGTCCCCAATCCTAACCCGTCCCCTAACACGTACTCTAACCCTAAACTTCTGTCGTACCCTCACCTGGACACTCAACAGTCGCCGTTCCTAAGCCGAACCCGTCCCCAATCCTAACCCGTCCCCTAACACGTACTCTAACCCTAAACCTCAGTCGTACCCTAACCCGGACCCTCAACAGTCACCGATCCTAAGCCTAACCCTTACCCGAAGCCATACACTAACACATTCCCAATCCTAACCCATCCTCTAACACATACTCTAACCCTAAACCTCTGTCGTACCCTTACATGTACCCTCAACAGTCCCCGTTCCTAAGCCTAACCCATCCCCAATCCTAACCCGTCCCCTAACAACTATGTTAACCCTAAATCTCTCTCGTACCCAAACCTGGACACTCAACAGTGTCCGTTCCTAAGCCTAACCCTTACACGAAGCCTTGCACTAACCCGCCCCAATCCGAACCCTTCCTCTAACACGTACTCTAAACCTAAACCTCTGTCGTACCATAATCTGGACCCTCAACAGTCCCCGTTCCTAAGCCTAACCCGTCCCCCATCCTAACCCTTCCCCTAACACGTACTCTAACAATAAACCTCTGTCATACCCTAACCTGGACCCTCAACAGTCCCCGTTCCTAAGCCTAACCCGTCCCCAATCCTAACCCGTCCTCTGACACGAACTCTAACCCTCAACCTCTGCGTACCCTAACCTGGACCCTCAACAGTCCCCATTCCTAAGCCTAACACATCCCCTAACACGTACTCTAACACTAAACCTCTGTCGTACCCTAAAGTGCATCGTCAACAGTCCCCGTTCCTAAGCCTAACCCTTACCCGAAGCCTTACACTAACCCGTCCCCAATCCTAACCCATCCCGTAACACGTACTCTAACCCTAAACCTCTGTCGTACCCTATCCTGGACCCTCAACAGTCCCCGTTCCTAAGCCTAGCCCATTCCCAATCCTAACCCGACCCCTAACATGAACTCTAACCCTAAACCTCTGTCATGCCCTAAACTGGACTCTCAACAGTCCCCATTCCTAAGACTAACCCTTACCCGCAGCCTTACATGAACACATCCCCAGTCCTAACCCATCCCCTAACATGTACTCTAAACCTAAACTTTTGTCGTACCCTAACGTGGACCCTCAACAGTCCCCGTCCCCCATCCTAACCCGTCGCCTAACACGTACTCTGACACTAAGCCTCTGTCGTACCATTACCAGGACCCTCAATAGTCCCTGTTCCTAAGCCTAACCCATCCTCCATCCTAAGCTGTCCCCTAACATGTACTCTAACCATAATCCTCGGTCGTACCCTAACCTGGACCCTGAACAGTCCCCATTCCCAAGCCTAACCCGTCACTTAACATGTACTCTAACCCTAAACCTCTGTCATACTGTAACCTGGACTCTCAACAGTCCCCGTTCCTGAGCCTATCTCAACCCCTAACACGTACTCTAACCCTAAACCTCTGTCGTACCCTAATCCAGAACCTCAACAGTCCCCGTTCTTTTTTTTTTTTTTTTTTTTTGCGTTACACGGGCCTCTCACTGCTGTGACCTCTCCCGTTGCGGAGCACAGGCTCCAGACGCGCAGGCTCAGCGGCCATGGCTCACGGGCCTAGCCGCTCCACGGCATGTGGGATCCTCCCAGACCGGGGCACGAACCCACGTCCCCTGCATCCGCAGGCGGACTCTCAACTACTGCGCCACCAGGGAAGCCCAACAGTCCCCGTTCTTAAGCCTAACCCTTACCCGAAGGTTTACACTAACCCGTCCCCAATACTAACCCGTCCCCTAACATGTACTCTAACCCTAAACATCTGTCGTACGCTAACCTGGACACTCAACAGTCCCCGTTCCTAAGCCTAAACCGTCCCAATCCTAACCCCTCCCCTAACACGAACTCTAACCCTAAACCTCTGTCATACCGTAACCTGGACCCCCAACAGTTTCCATTCCTAAGCCTAACCCTTACCCGAAGCCTTACACTAACACGTCCCCAATCCTAAACCATCCCCTAACACGTACTCTAACTCTAAACCTCTGTCGTACGCTATCCTGGTCCCTCAACAGTCTCCATTCCGAAGCCTAAACTGTCCCAATCCTTACCTGTCCCCTAACATGTACTCTAAACCTAAACCTCTGTCGTACCCTAACCTGGACACTCAACAGTCCCCGTTCCTAAGCCTAACCCGTCCCCAATCCTAACCCGTCCCCTAACACGTACTTTAAGTCTAAACCAATGCCATAACCAAACCTGGACCCTCAACAGTCCCCGTTCCTAAGCCGAACCCTTACCAGAAGCCTTACGCTAACCCGTACCCAATGTTAACCCATCCCTTAACACGTACTCTAACCCAAAACATCTGTCGTACCCTAACCTGGACCCTCAACAGTCCCCGTTCCGAAGCCTAACCCGTCCCCAATCCTAACCCATCCCCTAAAACGTACTCTAACTCTAAACCTCTTTCGTACCGTATCCTAGTCCCTCAAGAGTCCCCGTTCCGAAGCCTAAACCGTCCTAATCCTAATCCATCCCCTAACACGTACTCTAAACCTAAACCTCTGTCATACCCTAATCTGGATCCTCAACAGTCCCCATTCCTAAGCCTAACCTGTCCGCCATCCTAAACCGTCCCCTAACACGTAGTCTAACTCTAAACCTCTCTCATACCCTAACCTGGACACACAACAGTCCCCGTTCCTAAGCCTAACACATCCCTAATCCTAACCCGTCCCCTAACATGTACTCTAACCCTAAACCTATCATACCCTAACCTGGACCCCAAACAGTTTCCATTCCTAAGCCTAACCGTTACCCGAAGCCTTACACTAATCCTTCCCCAATCCAAACCCGTCCCTTAACACGTACTCTAACACTAAAACTCTGTCATACCCTAACCTGGACCCTCAACTAGCCCCGTTCCCAAACCTGACCCGTCCCCAATCCTAACCCATCCCCTAACACGTACTCTAACCATAAACCTCAGTCGTACCCTAACCTGGACCCTCAATAGTCCCCGTTCCTAAGCCTAACACTTACCCGAAGCCTTACACTAACCCGTCCCCAATCCTAACCTGTTCCCTAACACGTACTCTAACCCTAAACCTCTGTCGTTCCCTATCCTGGACCTTCAACAGTCCCCGTTCCGAAGCCTAACCCATCCCAATCCTAACCCGTCCCCTAAAACTTACTCTAAACCTAAACCTGTGTGGTACCCTAACCTGGACACTCAACAGTACCCGTTCCTAAGCCTAACCCGTCCCCAATCCTAAGCCATCCCCTAACACGTACTTTAAGCGTAAACCAATATCATACCCAAACCTGGACCCACAACAGTCCCCGTTCCTAAGCCTAACCCTTACATGAAGCCTTACACTAACCCGTCCCCAATTCTAACCCATCTGTAAACACGTACTCTAACCCTAAACTTCTGTCGTACCCTAACCAGGACCCGCAACAGTCCCCATTTCTAAGCCTAACCCTTACCCGAAGCCTTACACTAACCTGTCCCCAATTCTATCCCATCCTCTAACACGTACTCTAACCATAAACCTCTGTCGTACCCTAACCTAGACCCTCAACAGTCCCCGTTCCTAAGCCTAACCCGTCCCCTAACACGTACTCTAACTCTAAAGCGCTGTCGTACCCTAACCTGGACCCTCAGCAGTCCCCATTCCTAAGCCTAACCCATCCCCTATCCTAACCCGTCCCCTAACACGTACCTTAATACTAAACCTCTGTCGTACCCTAACCTGGACCCTCAACAGTCCTTTCCTGAGCCTGTCCCGTCCCCTAACACGTATTCTAACCCTAAACCTCTGTAGTACCCTAACCAGGACCCTCAACAGTCCCCATCCTAAGCCTATCCCTTACTCGAAGCCTTACACTAACCGGTCCCCTATCCTAACCCGTCCCCTAACATGTACTCTAACCCTAAACTTCTGTCGTACCCTAACCTGGACACTCAGCAGTCACCGTTCCTAAGCCTATCCCATCCCCAATCCTAACCCATCCCCTAACAAGTACTCTAATGCTAAACCTCACTTGTACCCTAACATGGACCCTAAATAGTGTCCGTTCCTAAGCCTAACCCTTACATGAAGCCTTGCACTATCACGTCCCCAATCCTAACCCGTCCCCTAACACATACTCTAACCCTAAACCTCTGTCGTAACCTTACCTGGACCCTCAACAGTCCCCGTTCCTAAGCCAAACCCTTAACCGCAGCCTTACATTAACCCGTCCCCAATCCTAACCCGTCCCCTTACTCGTACTGTAACCCTAAACCTCTGTCATACCGTAACGTGGACCCTCCACAGTCCCCGTTCCTAAGCCTAACCCGTCCGCAATCCTAACCCGTCCCCTAACACGTACTCTAACCCTAAACCTCTGTGGTACCCTAACCTCGACCCTGAACAGTCCCCGTTCCTAAGCCTAACCCTTACCTGAAGCCTTACACTAACCCGTCCCCAATCCTAACCCGTCCCCTAACACGTACTCTAACCCTAAACCTCTGTCGTACCCTAACCTGGACCCTCAACAGTCCCCGTTCCCCCAGCCTGTGTCTTTTGGATTCTGGTCTACTGAGGTGATAGGCCCATCGGTGGTCCTACCAGATCATATGGTAGCTTAACTTTTACCTTTAAATCATCTCCTTTCTGTTCTCACTACTGGCTGTTACCAGTTTACATCCCACCAGCTGCTAGAGTGTCCACAGTTCTCTAAAACCGCTTCAGCATGTATTGTTTGTGGACTCTTGCTGATGATCATTCTGACTATTGTGAGGTGAACGTTTTTGTAGGCTGAATTTGCATGGTTTTATTAATTGCTGATGTTGAGCATTTTTCCATGCCCTTTTATTGTTAAAAAAAGAAAAGAAAAGAAAAAATGTGAGTAAAATATGCCTCTTGTAATTGTCTTTTACAAAGGTTGCCTTCTTTTGAATTTTGTGGTCGATTTTCGACCCCAGGATTAATTTTTTCGGGGCAGGTGTCATTTGCAGGCCTGTAACAATTGTGAATATTAAGTGACCATTAACACTGGATTTAAAGCTGTTGTTGCAGGAAACGGAGACAAGGCTGCAGCATTTCTCCATTCCCAAATCTGGTTACTAAGGGAGCAGAGCCTTTCTGGAAGTCGTGTTCCTAGGTTGTAAATTAGAATGGAATGTGCCAGGAAAAACCCCCATAAGTTGATTTGTCATTACTTGTTCGTTTTTCTAAATTTAATTTCTATTTTTTATCACAGCAAATTTGATTACAATATTTTGTTTGTTCTAGGTGTCCAAGATGTGGTTCTTTTACACATATACATATATCTATTCATCTTAGGATCCATTTCTCATGTAGGTGATGACACAATGTTGAGTAGTCTTCTCTTGGTATTCCCTAGGTCTTTGCTGATTATATATTTATCATGTGTTTGTATATCTCTGTTAACCACAATATCCTAATTTATCCAATCCTCACACCTTTCAATTTGGTTAACCATAAGTTTCTTTAATGAATCTCTGATTGCCTTTCACTGTGGAAATATCTTCATTGGTATCAATTTTTAGGTAACAGATATAAGTGATATCACAGGATATATGTCTTTGGCTCTCTGTCTTACTTCAAGTTATGTGTGATTATCTCTAGACTCATCTACGGTGCTTCAAATGGCATTGTTTCATATTTTTCCTTGGCTAATATTCCATCTGTACATGTACCAGTTCTTCTTTGTCCACTAATCTGTTGATGGACTTTTTGGTTGCTTCCATGTCTTGGCTATTGGAATACTGCTGCAGTCAGTTTTGTGTCTTTCCAATTCTGTCTTCTTAAGTTATAGGCCCAGGAGTGGGCCTGCTGGATCATATCGTAGCTCAGTGTTACCTTTAAAGACACCTCCATTCTGTTTTCATTAGTGGCTATTACCACTTTACGTCCCAATTTAGGTTGAGGGTATGCATTTCTCCACAGCCCTTTCGGCATTTAATTGTTTGCAGGTTTTTTTTGCTGATGGTCATTCTGACTGGTGTGAGCTGATACCTTTATGTAGTTGGATTTCCATGCGTCTAATAATTCCTTATATTGAGATATTAGCCATGTCGTTTTTTTTTTAAAGAGTGAGTACATCTTACCTATTCAAATAGTTTTCTGGAAGTATGTGTCATATTTTGAATATTTTAGGCCATTACCTCCCTCAAGACATTTTGAGGGCAGGTGTCATTTGCAGCCCTGCATTCCTTGTGAATATGAACTGATCATTAGCACAGGTTTTAAAGCTGCTGTTGCGGGTAACGGCCACAGGGCAGCAGCATTTCTACATTCCCCACTCTGGTCACTAGGGATACAGAACCCGCCTGGAAGTCTTGTTCCTTGGTTGTAAATTAGAGTGGAATGTGCCCGGACAAACCCCCAAAGATTATCGGAGTTTATTTAATTAGAGTGTTATGATTATCTGGGTGTATAGAATCTGGTCAATTATTCATATATATATATCTGTTCATCTTCTGATCCTGTTCCCATGTAGGTTATTACAGAGTGTTGAGTAGACCTCCCTTGGTAATTGGTAGGTGTTTGGTGATTATATATTTTATATGTATTAGTGATTATATAATTTTTATATTTTATATGTTTATATACATATAACATACATGAGTATATGTATGTTAAGCCCATAATCTTAATTAATCCATTCCTCCCACCTTTCATTTTGGTTAACCATTAGTTGGTTTTATAAGTCTGTGAGTGTCTTTTTCTGTGGAAATATGTTCATTGGTAACAATATTAGGATAACATGTATAAATGATATAATACGGTATTTATTTTTCCCTTTCGACTTATTTCACATAATATGATTATTTCTAGGCTCATGTGTGGCCATGAAAACGGCACTGTTTCATTTTTTCCGAGGTTAATAATCCATTAGATACATGTACCATTGCTGCTTGGTCCATTTATCTGTTGATGGACATTTTGTTTGCTTGCATGTCTTGGCTATTGTAAATATTGTTGCAGTGCATGTTTGCCTGCCTGTGTCTTTCCGATTCTGGTCTTTTTAGGTTATAGGCCCATTACTGGATCAGCCGGATCATATGGTAGCTCAATTTTTACATTTTAAACACAGCTCTATTCTGTTCTCATTATTAGCTGTTACCAGTTTACATGCAACCAACAGCATAGTGGGTATGCATTTCTCCACAACCCCTTCAGCAGTCATTGTTTGTAGACTTTTTACTGATGGCACTTTGAATGTTGGGTGGTAATAACTTTTTGTAGTTTGGATTTGCATGCGACCAATAACTCCTGATATTGAGCTTTTATCCCTGTCCTTTTATTCCCCTAAATAAAAGAGTGAATAAAACTTACCTCTTTCAATTGTTTTCTTGAAAACGTTTGCGTGTTTTGAATTTTTGGCCATTCCCTACCGCAGGATGCTTTTTCAGGGCAAATGTCATTTACAGCCCTGAAATTATTGTGAATATTAAGTGACCATTAGCTCTGGGTTTAAAGCTGCTGCTGTGGGAAATGGCCACAAGGCGGCAGCATTTCTCCATTCCCAGATACGGTTACTAGGACAGCAGAGCCTTCCTGGAAGTCGTGTTCCTAGATTGTAAATTAGAATGGAATGTGCCAGGAAAACCCCCCGTAAGTTTATGTCCATTACTTCTTGTTCGATGTTTTAATTCTTTAAATCGGGGTAATGATTAGAATACTGTTTGTTGTAGGTGTACAAAATCTGGTTTATTTGTACATTATATCTATATATTCATGTACAGATCCTCTTCCCATATAAATTATTACAAAGTGTTCAGTAGACCTCCCTTGGTATATGGTCGGTCTTTTTGATATATGTATTTGATAGGTATTTGTATATGTATGGTAACCCTAATCTTAATTTTTCTATTCCTCCCACCATTCCTTTTAGATAGCCATAGTTTGTTTTCTAAGTCTGTGAGTGTCTTTCTCTGTGGAAATAAGTTCAATTGTGTCAGTTGTTACATAACACTTATAGGTGATATCATAGGATATTTGTCTTTTGCTTTCCAACTTACCTCACATTCTCTGATTACTTCAAGGCTCATCTATGGTGCTACAAAGAGCAGTGTTTCATTGTTTTTGAAGGCTAATATTCCACTGTGTACGTGGACTTCCTCTTCTTTGTGCATTCATCTGTTGATGGGTATTTTCATTTTTTCCAAGTCTTGGCTACTGTAAATATTGCTGCAGTGCAGGATTACCAGCCCTTGTCTTTTGGATTCTGGTCTTCTCTGGTGACAGGCCAAGTCTTGGGCCTACCAGATCATATGGTAGCTGAGTTTTTACCTTTAAATGCACCTCCATTCTGTTTTCACCTTCGGCCATTACCAGTTTACATCGCCCCAGCAGCTAGAGGGTACGCAGTTCTCTAAAACCCCTTCAGCATTTATTGTTTGTAGACTTTCTTGCTGGTGATCATTCTGATAAAAGCTCAACATCAGGAATTATTACACTCATGCAAATCTAATCTACAAAGAGGTTTCAACACAAAGCAGTTGAATGCCCATCAGCAATAAGTCTACAAACACTAAATGCTGAAGGGGTTTTAGAGAACTCTGTACTCTCTAGCTGTGGGTGAGATGTAAAGTGGTAACAGCCAATAATGAGAACACAAAGAAGCTACATTGAAAAGTAAAAATTGAGCTACAATTCGATCCAGCAGGCCCACGGCTGGGCCTTTCACCTGAGAAGACCAGAATCAAGAAGACGCAGGCCGGCAAAGGTGCACTGCAGCAATACTCACAATAGCCAAGACATGGAAGCAATCAAATGTCCATCAACAGATGAATGGACAAAGAAAAACTGGTACATGTAGAGATGATATATTTGCCAAGGAAAAAAATGAAACAATGCCATTTGCAGCACCATAGATGAATTTAGAGGTATTCACACAACTTGCAATAACTCAGAAAACGAAAGACACATATCGTATGAAATCACTTACAGGTATTACCTAAAAACTTATACCACTGAAGATATTTGCACAGAGAAAGACAATCACGGATTCACTCAACAATCTCAAGGATAACCAAATGGAAAGGTGTGTGAGGATTGGAAAAATAAGGATATTGGGATTAACAGAAATATACAAACACATGTGACATATATAATCACCAAAGACCTACGGAATACCAAGAGAAGACTACTCAACAGTGTCATAACCTACATTGGGTAGGGATCCGAAGATAAATAGATATATGTATATGTGTAAAATAACCACATCTTGCACACCTAGAACAAACAAAACATTGTAATAAAATTTGCTGTGATAAAAAATAAAAATTTAATTTTAAAAAACGGACAAGACGTAATGAGACAAACTTATGGGGGTTTTCCTGGCACATTCCATTCTAATTTACAACCTAGGAACAGGACTTCCAGGAAGGCTCTGTTGCCCTAGTAACCAGATTTGAGCATGGAGAAATGCTGCAGCCTTGTGACCATATCCCGCAACAGCAGCTGTAAACTCAGGGATAATGGTTACTTAATATTCACAATAATTGCAGACCTGTAAATGACACCAGCCATCAAAAAAAAATCCTGGGATCGAAAATTGACCAAGAAATTGAAAACAGGACATTTCAACACAACAATTTCAAAAGGTGTATTTTCCTCCACTTTTTTTCTTTTTCTTAAACAACAACAAAAAAGGCGTGGCAAAGTGCTCAACATTAGGAATTATTAAAGACATGCAAATCCAGTCTACAAAAACGTATCCGAATGACCATCAGCAAAAATTCTGCAGACAATAAATGCCGAAGGGGTTGTGGAGAATTGCATACCCTCAGCTCTAAATGGGATGTAAACTCGTAAGAGCCATTAATGAAAACAGAATGGAGGCGCCTTTACAAGGTAAAAATTGAGCTACAATTCAATCCAGCAGGCTCACTGCTGGGCCTATCACCTGAGAAGAGGAGAATCAAAAAGACACAGGCTGGCAATCCCGCATTGCAGCAATATTTACCACAGCCAAGACTTGGAAGCAACCAAAATGTCCATCAACAGATGAGTGCACAAAGAAGTGGTCCATATACACAATGGAATATTACTCCAAGAAAAAATATAAATTAAATTTAAAAAACAAACATAAGGAAGGAGACATAAGCTTTGGAGGTTTATCCGGGCACATTCCACTCTAATGTAAAATCAAGGAACACAACTTTCAGGAAGATTCTGTTTCCCTACCAGAGTGTGTAATGTAGAAATGCTACCACCCTGTGGCTGTTACCCACAATAGCAGCTTTAAAAGCTGTGCTAATGCTCACTTCATATTCACAATCACTGCAGGGTGGTAAATGAAACCTGCCATCTAAATATCTTGAGGGAGGTAATAACGAAAAATATTCAAAATGTGGCGCATACTACACGAAAACAATTTGAATATGTAAGTTTTGCTCACTCTTTAAAAAAAAAGCATATGGCTAATATCTCAATATAAGGAATTATTAGACGCATGCAAATTCAATGACAAAAAGGTATCAGCTCACTCCAGTGAGAATGACCATCAGCAAAAATCTACAAACAATAAATGCCGAAGTGGTTGTGGAGAAATGCATACTCTCAAATTTAAGTGGGACGTAAACTGGAAACAGCCACTAATGAAACAGAAAAAGGGCATTTAAAAGGTAAACTTTGAGCTACCATATGATTCAGTGGGCCCATCCTAGGCCTATGATCTAGGAAGACAGAATTGAATGACACTGGCAGGCAATCGTGCACTGTAGCAGTATTACAATAGACAAGAAATGAAAACAACCAAAAAGTCCTTCAAAAGATGAATGGCCAAAGAAGAACTGGTACATGTACAGATGGAATATTAGCCAAGGAAAAAACTGAAACAACGTTGGTTGCAGCACCATAGATGAGTCTACAGGTAATCACACAACTTGAAGTAATTCAGAAGGCAAAAGATACATATCCTATGGTATCACTTATAGGTGTTACCTGAAAACCGATACCCGTGAAGATATTTCCACAAAGATAGGCAACCACAGATTCATTAAAGAAACATGGTTAACTGAATGGAAAGGTGTGAGGATTGTATACACTAGAATATTGGGATTAACAGAGATATACGAACACATGTGAAATATATAATTGCCAAAGACCTGTGGAATTCCAAGTGAAGACTACTCAACATTGTGCCATGACCCACAGAGGAAATGGATCCGAAGATGAATAGATATATGTATATGTATCAAAGAACCACAGCTTTCACAACTACAACAAATGAAACATTGTAAACAGATTTGTTATTTTAAAAAATAAAAATCAAATTAAAAAAATGAACAAGAAGTAAAAAGACATAAACTTATGGGGTTTTTCCTGGCACATTCCATTCTTCTTTACAACTTAGGAAACCTACTTCCAGGAAGGTTCTGAACACTCTGTATTAATTTATATGGGAAGAGGATCTGTACATAAAGATATATATAATGTTCAAATAAACCATATTGTGTACACCTAGATAAATAATATTCTAAACATTACCCTGATTTAAAAAATTAAATTAAAACAACAAAGAAGATGTACTGAGACATAAATTTATGGGTTTTTTTCCTTGCACATTCCATTCTAATTGACAACCTAGAAACACGACTTCCAGGAAAGCACTGCTGCCCTAGTAAGCAGATTTGGGAATGAAGAAACGCTGCCACCATGTGGCCGTTTCCCACAACAGCAGTTTTCAACCCAGTGCTACAGGTCACTAAATATTAACAACAATTGCAAGCCTGTAAAAAACAGGCGCCCTCAAAAAAAATCCTGGGGTCGAAAATCGACCAAACAATTCAAAAGAGGGCGAGGTTTTAAGAAGACAATTTCAACAGGTATATTTTACTCGCACTTTTTTTTTTAACAACAACAAAAAGGGAAAATGCTCATCATTAGGAATTATTAAAGACATGCAAATCCAATCTCCAAACACATATCAGCTCACACCGGTGAGAATGACCATCAGCAAAACTTCTGCAAACAATAAATGCTGAAAGGGCTGTGGAGAAATGTGTACCCTCAGCTCTAAGTGGGACTAAACTGGTAAGAGCCACTAATGAATACAGAATGGAGGTGCTTTTAAAAGGCACACATTGAGCTACCATGTGATTCAGCAGGCCCGCTCCTGGGACTATGACCTAAGAAGACAGAATTAGAAAGACACAGGCAGGCAAAACTGCACTGCAGCACTTTTACAATAGCCAAGAGAGGGAAGCTACCAAAAAGTCCATCAACAGATGAATGGAAAAGAAGAACTGGTACATGTACAGGTGGAATATTCACGAGGAAAAAAATGGAACAATGCTGTTTGCAGCACCATAGACGAGTCTAGAGGTAATCACAACTTGAAGTAAGTCAGAGAGCAAAGGACACATATCCTATGATATCACTTATTGGTGTTACCTAAAAATGGATACCAATGAAGATTCTTCCACAGAGAAAGGCAATCAAAGATTCAATCAACAAACGTATGGTTAACCAAATGCAAAGGTGTGATGATTGGATAAATTAGGATATTGGAGTAAACAGAAATATACCAACACATGTGAAATATATAAGAACCAAAGACCTATGGAATACCAAGAGAAGACTACTCAACATTGTGTCATAACCCACATGGGAAATGGATCCGAAGATGAATCGATATATGTATATGTGTAAAAGAACCACATCTTGCACACCTAGAACAGGCAAAACATTGTAATCAAATTTGCTGTGATAACAATAATTAAATTAAGAAAACCAACAAGAAGTAATGAGACTAAAACATACGGCGGTTTTTGTGGCACATTCCATTCTAATTTACAAGTTGGAACATTACACCCAGGAAGACTCTTTTGCCATAGTAACCAGATGTGGGAATGGATAAATGCCACAGCCTTGTGACCGTTTCCTGAAAAAGCAGCTTTAAACACACTGCTAAGGCTCACTTAATATTCACAAGAATTGCAGCATTGTAAATGACACCTGCCCTCAAAAGCAACCCTGGTTTCGAATATCGACGAAAAAGTTCAAAAGAGGGCAACCTTTCAAGAAGACAATTTCAAGAGGCATATTTAACTTACATTTTTTCTTTTCTTTCTTTTTTTTTTTTTGGTTTAACAATAAAGGCCATGGAAAAAGCTCAACATCAGGAATTAATAAAGACATGCAAATCCAATCTACAAAAACTTTTACCTGACAACAGTCAGAATGATCATAAGCAAAAATCTCTAACCAATAAGTGCTCAAGGGGTTTTAGAGAACGGTGTACCCTCTAGCTTCTGGTGGGATGTCAACTGGTAACAGCCAGTAGTGAGAACAGGGAGGAAGTGCGTTTAAAGGTAAAATTGAGCTACCATATGATCTGGTAGGCCCACTACTGGCCCTATCACCTGAGCAGACCAGAGTCAAAAAGACACAGGCTGACAATCCTACACTGCAGCACTATTTACCCTAGCCAAGTCTTGGAACCACCAAAATGTCCATTAAGAGATGAATCCACAAAGAAGAAGTGGTCCATGTACACAAAGAAATATTACTCCTTTAAAAAATGTAAATTAAATATAAAAAACAACCATAAATAAGGAGACATAAGCTTTCAGGGTGTATCCGGGCACAATCCACTCTATTTTACAACCAAGGAACACTACTTCCTGGGAGGTACTGTGTCCCCAGTAAACAGAGTGGGGAATGTAGAAATGCTGCCGCCTGGTGGCCTTTTGCCACAACAGAGGCTTTAAAACTTTTGCTACAGGTCACTTCATATTCACAAGGACTGCAGGGCTATAAATGACACCTGTCAACAAAATGGGTTGAGGGAGATAATGGTCAAAAAATTTCAAAATATGGCACGTACTTCAAGAAGCCATTTGAATACGTAAGCTATACTCACTCTTAAAAAAAAAAAGGGACATGTCTATAAGCTCAATATAACAAATTATTAGACTTACGCAGATCCAACCACAAAATGTATCAGATCACAGCGGTCAGAATGACCTTCAGCAATAAAATACAAACAATAAATCCTGAATGGGTTGTGGAGAAATGCATACCCTCAACTTTAAGTGGCTTGTAAAATGGTAAGTGCCACTAATGAAAACAGAATGGAGCTGCCTTTACAAGGTAAACACTGGGATACTGTATGATCCCACAGGCCCACTCCCTGGCCAATAACATAACAAGACAGAAACATAAAGACACAGGCAGGCACCACTGCACTGCAGCAGTATTACAATAACCAAGATATAGAAAAAACTAAACAGTCCATCAAGGGATGAATGGACAGAATAACTGGCACGGGTACACATGGAATATTAGCCACAGGAAAAAAAAGAAACAATGCAGTTTGCAGAACTATAGATGAGTCTGGAGGTAATCACACAACTTGAAGTAAGTCAGAAGGCACATATGCTATAATATCAATTTTAGGTGCTATTTAAAAATTGATACGAATGAAGATATTTCCACAGAGAAAGGCAATCACATATTTATTAAACAAACTTATGGTTAACCAATTTGAAAGTTGTGAAGATCCTAAGATATATTATGATATTGGGGTTAAGAGAGACATACAAACACATGTGAAATATATGGTCACCGAAGACCTACGGAATTCCAAGAGAAGACTACTCAACACTGTCATAACCTACATGGCAAATGGATCCCAAGATGAATAGATATATGTATAGGTGTAAAACAAATGCATCTTGCACATCTAGAACAAAAAAAAATTATAATCAAATTTCCTGTGATAAAAAATTAAAGAAACGAACAAGAAGTAATGAGGCATAAAATTACGGGGGTTCTTCCTGGCTCATTCCATTCTATCTTACAAGCTTGGAACACAGCTTCCAGGAAGGCTCTGTTGACCTAGTACCCAGATTTGAGAATGGAGAAATCCTGTAGCATTTTGGCCTTCCTGCAACAGCACTTTTAAACCCAGTGTTAATGGCCAGTTAAACTTCACCTCAATTGCAGGCTTGTAAATGACACCGGCCCTCAAAAAATTTCTGGGGTCGAAAAGCAACCAAAAACTTCAAAGCAGGGCAATCTTTCAAGAAGAAAATTTCAAGAGGCATATTTTACACACATTTTCTCTTTTCTTTTTTTCTTTTTCTTTAACTTAAAAAAAGGGCATGGAAAAATGCTCAACATCAGAAATTAATAAAGACATGCAAATCCAATGTATAAAAACATTCATCTCACAACAGTCAGAATGATCATTGGCAAAACAGTCCACAAACAGTACATGCTGAAGGGGTTTTAGAGAACTGTGGACCCTCTAGCTGCTGGTGGGATGTAAATTGGTAACAGCCAGTGGTGAGAACAGAATGAAAGTGCGTTTCAAGGTAAAAATTGAGCTACCATATGATCTGGTAGGCCCACCTCTGGGCCTATCGCCTGAGAACACCAGAATCAAAAAGACACAGGCTGGCAATCCTACACTGCAGTAATATTTACCTCAGCCAGGACTTGGAAGCCACCGAAATGTCCATCAACCGAGGAATGCACCAAGAACTGGTCCATCTACACAATGGAATATTAGCCATGGAAGACCATGAAACAGTGCTGTTTACACCACCACAGAAGGACCTAGATATAATCACACAACTTAAAGTAAGAAAGAAACTGAAAGAAAGATATCCTATGGTATCAATTATAGGTGTTACCTAAAAAATGATACCCATGGATTATTTCCAAGTAAAGGCCACTCATGGATTACGAATCCAAAATTACGTTTAACCAAACGGAAAGGTGTGAGGAATGGATAAATTAGGATATGGGGGTGACAGACCTATACTAATACATATGAAACATATAATCACCCAAGACCTATGGAATACCAAGAGAGGTCTATTCAACACTCTGTAATAATGTACATGGGAAATGATCCAAAGATGGATAGATACATAGATATAATGAGCCAGATTCTATACAACTAGAAGATACACAACATTTTTATCAAATTTGCTGATAAAAATTAAATTTAAAAACAAAGAAGAAGTAAGGAGATATAAGCTGTTGGGGCTTTGCCTTGGCACATTCCACTCTAATTTACAGCCTACTAACACGATTTCCAGGAAGGCTCTGTTGCCCAAGTACCCTGAGTTGTAAATGTAGAAATTTTGCCGCCTTCTGACAGTTTCCCGCAAGAGCGGCTTTAAATCACGGCTAACGGTCACTTAATATCCACAAGGACTCAGGGCTGTAAAGGACACCTGCCCTCAAAAATAGGTTCTGAGGTAAGGAGTGGCCAAAAAAACTCAAATGAGAGCAAATTTTTCAAGAATTTCGTATGAGAGGTAAGTTTTACACACTCTTTAAAAAAAATGGAAAATGGATAAAAGGTCAACATGAGGAATTATTAGACTCATGCAAATCTAATCTACAAAACGGTTTCAACACACACCAGTCGAATGGCCATCAGCAAAAAGTCTAAAAACAATAAATGCTGAAGAGGTCTTAGAGAACTGTGTACCCTCTAGCTGCTGGTGATATGTAAAGTGGTAAGAGCCAATAATGAGAACAGAAAGGAACTGCGTTTCAGAGTAAAAACTGAGATACCATTCAATCCAGCAGGCCCACCACTGGGCCTTTCACCTGAGAAGACCAGAGTCGAGAAGACACAGGCTGGCAAAGGTGCACTGCAGCAATATCCACAAAAGCCAAGACATGGAAGCAACCAAAATGTCCATCAACAGATGAATGGAAAATGAAGAAGTGGTCCATGCACACAATGGAATATTAGCCATGGAAAACAATGAAACACTGCTCTTTGCAGCACCATAGATGATCCTAGAGATAATCACAGAACATAAGTTTAGTCGGAAAGCAAAAGACAAATATTTTATGATATCACTTATAGGTGTTATCTAACAACTGACATAAATCAACTTATTTCCACGGAGAAAGACACTCACAGACTTAGAAAACAAACTATGGTTATCTAAAGGGAAAGGTGGGAGAAATGGATAAATTAAGATTAGGCTTACCACACGTATACCAATGTATATTAAATACATATAACAAAAAGACCGACCGTATACCAAGGGAGGTCTACAGAACACTCTGTATTAATTTACATGAGAAGAGGATGTGTACATGAATAGATACATATAATGTACAAATGAGAGATTGTGTACACCTAGAACAAATAGTATTCTAATCATTACCCTGATTAAAATAATTAAATTCACACAACGAAGAAGATGTACTCAGATATAAACTGATGGGGGTTTTCCTGGCACATTCCATTCTAATTGACAACCTAGGAACATGACTATCAGGAAAGCTCTGCTGCCCTAGTAAACTGAATTGGGAATGGAGAAACGCTGCCGCGGTGTGGCCGTTTCCCACAGCAGCAGCTTTCAACCAAGTGCTAACGGTCACTAAATATTAACAACAATTGCAAGCCTGTAAGTAACAGGCGCCCTCAAAAAAAACCTTGGGGTCGAAAATCGACCAAACAATGCAAAAGGGGGCAAGGTCTTAAGAAGACAATTTCAACAGGTATATTTTACTTGAACTTTTTTTTTTTAACAATGACAAAAAGGCGTGGAAAAATGTTCATCATTAGGAATTATTAAAGACATGCAAATTCAGTCTCCAAACACGTATCAGCTCACACCGGTGAGAATGACCATCAGCAAAACTTCTGCAGACAATAAATGCTGAAGGGGCTGTGGAGAAATGTGTACCCTCAGCTCTAAGTGGGACTAAACTGGTAAGAGCCACTAATGAATACAGAATGGAGGTGCTTTTAAAAGGCACACATTGAGCTACCATGTGATTCAGCAGGCCCGCTCCTGGGACTATGACCTAAGAAGACAGAATTAGAAAGACACAGGCAGGCAAAACTGCACTGCAGCACTTTTACAATAGCCAAGAGAGGGAAGCTACCAAAAAGTCCATCAACAGATGAATGGAAAAGAAGAACTGGTACATGTACAGGTGGAATATTCACGAGGAAAAAAATGGAACAATGCCGTTTGCAGCACCATAGACGAGTCTAGAGGTAATCACAACTTGAAGTAAGTCAGAAAGCAAAGGACACATATCCTATGATATCACTTATTTGTGTTACCTAAAAATGGATACCAATGAAGATTTTTCCACAGAGAAAGAGGAAATCAAAGATTCAATCAACAAACGTATGGTGAACCAAATGCAAAGGTGTGAGGATTGGATAAATTAGGATATTGGTAAATAGAGATATATCAACACATGTGAAGTATATAAGCGCCAGAGACCTGCGGAATACCAAGAGGAGGCTACTCAACATTGTGTCATAACCCACATGGGAAATGGATCCGAAGATGAAGAGATACATATATATGTGTAAAATAACTATATCTTGAACACCTAGAACAAACAAAACATTGTAATCAAATTTTCTGTGATAACAAAAATTAAATTAAGAAAATCAACAAGAAATAATGAGACATAAATATATGGGTTTTTTTCTTGGCACATTCCATTCTAATTTACAAGTTGGAACATTACACCCAGGCAGGCTCTTTTGCCCTAGTAACCAGATGTGGGAATGGATGTACTGAGACATAAACTTATGGGTTTTTTGTCTGCAGCATAACCCCCATAAGGGCTTTTGGGGGTAAGCTGGGACGAAGTGAGAGAGTAGCATGGACATATATACACTACCAAGTGTAAAATAGAGAGCTAGTGGGAAGCAGCCACACAGCACAGGGAGAACAGCTCAGTGCTTTGTGACCACCTAGAAGGGTAGTGATAGATACACAAGAAGGGGAAGATATGGGGATATATGTGTATGTGCAGTGATTCACTGTGTTATACAGCACAAACTAACACACCATTGTAAAGCAATTATACTCCAATAAAGATGTTTTAAAAATAAATAAAACTGCCAACATACAAAAGTCCAGGACCAGATTGCTTCACAGGCAAATTCTAGCAAACACTTAGAGAAGATCCACCAGACAGCAGAAGCAAGAAAAACTACAATCCTGCAGCCTGTGAAACAAAAACCACATTCACAGAAAGATAGACAAGATGAAAAGGCAGAGGGCTATGTAGCAGATGAAGGAACAAGATAAAGCCCCAGAAAAACAACTAAATGAAGTGGAGATAGGCAACCTTCCAGAAAAAGAAATCAGAGTAATGATAGTGAATATGATCCAGGACCTCAGGAAAAGAATGGAGGCAAAGATCAAGAAGATGGAAGAAATTTTTAACAAACACCTAGAAGAATTAAAGAACAAACAAACAGAGATGAACAATACAGTAACTGAAATGAAAACTGCACTAGAAGGAATCAATAGCAGAATAACTGAGGCAGAAGAATGGATAAGTGACCTGGAAGACAGAATGGTGGAATTCACTGCTGTGGAACAGAATAAAGAAAAAAGAATGAAAGGAAATGAAGACAGTCTAAGAGACCTCTGGGACAACATTAAACACAGTAACATTCACATTATAGTGGTCCCAGAAGGAGAAGAGAGAGAGGAAGGACTCTAGAAAATATTTGAAGAGATTAAAGTCGGAAACTTCCCTAACATGGGAAAGGAAATAGCCACCCAAGTCCAGGAAGTGCAGTGAGTCCCATACAGGATAAACCCAAGGAGAAACATGCCAAGACACATAGTAATCAAACTGGTGAAAATTGAAGACAAAGAAAAATTATTGACAGCAGCAAGGGAAAAATAACAAATAACATACAAGGGAACTCCCATAAGGTTAAGAGCTGATTTCTCAGCAGAAACTCTACAAGCCAGAAGGGAGTGGCATGATACTTAAAGTGTTGAAAGGGAAGAACCTACAGCCAAGATTACTCTACCTGGCAAGGATCTCATTCAGATTCGATGGAGAAATCAAAAGCTTTCCAGACAAGCATAAGCTAAGAGAATTCAGAACCACCAAACCAGCTCTACAACAAATGCTAAAGGAACTTCTCTAAGTGGGAAACACAAGAAAAGAAAAACACCTACAAAAACAAATGCAAAACAATTAAGAAAATGGTCATAGGAACATACATATTGATAATTACCTTAAATGTGAATGGATTAAATGCTCCAACCAAAAGACACAGGCTTGCTGAATGGACACAAAAACAAGACCCATCTATATGCTGTCTACAAGAGACCCACTTCAGACCTAGGGACACACGGACTGAAATTGAGGGGATGGAAAAAGATATTCCACGCAAATGGAAATCAAAAGAAAACTGGAGTAGCAATACTCATATCAGATAAAATAGACTTTAAATCTTACCAGAGAAAAGGAAGGACACCACATAATGATCAAGGGATCAATCCAAGATATAACAATTATAAATATATATGCACCCAACATAGGAGCACCTCAATACATAAGGCAACTGCTAACAGCTCTAAAAAAGAGGAAACTGACAGTAACACAATAAGAGTGGGGGACTTTAACACCTCACTTACACCAATGGACAGATTGTCCAAAGTGAAAATAAATAAGGAAACAGAAGCTTTAATTGACACAATAGACCAGATAGGTTTAATTGAGATTTATAGGACATTCCATCCAGAAACAGCAGATTACACTTTCTCCTCAACTGAGCATGGAACATTCTCCAGGATAGATCACATCTTGGGACACAAATCAAGCCACAGGAAATTTAAGAAAATTGAAATCATATCAAGCATCTTTTCTGACCACAACGCTATGAGATTAGAAATGAGATACAGGGAAAAAAACATAAAAAACACACAAAAAAAATGGAGGCTAAACAATAAGTTACTAAATAACCAAGAGATCACTGAAGAAATCAAAGAGGAAATCAAAATATACCTAGAGAAAAATGACAATGAAGACAGATGATCCAAAACCTATGGCATGCAGCAAAAGCAGTTCTAAGAGGGAAGTTTATAGATATACAAGCCTACGTCAAGAAACAAGAAACATCTCAAGTAAAATATCTAACCTTACACCTAAAGGAACTAGAGAAAGAAGAACAAACAAAACCCAAAGTTAGCAGAAGGAAAGAAATCATACAGATCAGAGCAGAAATAAATGAAATAGAAACAAAAGAAACAACAGCAAGGATTAATAAAACAAAAACCTGGTTCTTTGAGAAGATAAACAAAATTGATAAACCATTAGCCAGACTCATCAAGAAAAAGAGAGAGGGGACTCAAATCAATAAAATTAGAAATGAAAAAGGAGAAATTACCACAGACACACAGAAATACAAAGCATCCTAAGAGACTACTACAAGCAACTCTATGCCAATAAAATGGACAACCTAGAAGAAATGGACAAATTCTTAGAAAAGTATAACCTTCCAAGACTGAACCAGGAAGAAATAGAAAATACGAACAGACCAATCACAAGTAATGAAATTGAAACTGTGATTAAAAATCTTCCAACAAAAAAAGTCCAGAAGCAGATGCCTTCACAGGTGAAATCTACCAAACATTTAGAGAAGAGCTAACACCCATCCTTCTCAAACTCTTCCAAAAAATTGCACAGGAAGGAACACTCCCAAACTCATTCTATAAGGCCACCATCACCCTGATACCAAAACCAGACAAAGATGGTACAAAAAAAAGAAAATTACAGACCAATATTACTGACAAATATAGATTCAAAAATCCTCAACAAAATACTAGCAAACAGAATCCAAAAACACATTAAAAGGATCATGCACCATGATCAAGTGGGATTTATGACAGGGATGCAAGGATTCTTCAATATACGTAAATCAATCAATGTGATAAACCATATTGACAAACTGAAGAATAAAAACCATATGATCATCTCAATACATGCAGAAAAAGCTTTGGATAAAATTCAACAGCCATTTATGATAAAAACTCTCCAGAAAGTGGGCATAGAGGGCACCTACCTCAACATAATAAAGGCCATATATGACAAACCCACAGCAAACATCATTCTCAATGTTGAAAAACTGAAAGCATTTCCTCTCAGATCAGGAACAAGACAAGGATGCCCACTCTCACCACTATTATTCAACATAGTTTTGGAAGTCCTAGCCATGGCAATCAGAGAAGAAAAAGAAATAAAAGGAATACAAATTGGAAAAGAAGAAGTAAAACTGTCATTGTTTGCAGATGACATGATAGTCTACGTAGAGAATCCTAAAGATGCCACCAGAAAACTACGATAGCTAATCAATGAACTTGGTAAAGTTGCAGGACAGAAAATTAATGCACAGCAATCTCTTGCATTCCTATACACTAATGATGAAAAATCTGAAAGAGAAATTATGGAAACACTCCCATTTACCACTGCAACAAAAAGAGTAAAATACTTAGGAATAAACCTACCGAGGGAGACAAAAGACCTGTATGCAGAAAACTATAAGACACTGAAGAAAGAAGTTAAAGATGATACCAACAGATGGAGAGATATACCGTGTTCTTGGATTGGAAGAATCAATATTGTGAAAATGACTATACTACCCAAAGCAATCTATTCAATGCAATCCCTATGAAATTACCAATGGCATTTTTTATGGAACTAGAATAAAAAATCTTAATAATTGTATGGAGACACAAAAGACCCCGAATAGCCAAAGCAGTCTTGAGGGAAAGAAACGGAGCTAGAGGAATCAGGCTCCCTGACTTCAGACTATACTACAAAACTACAGTAATCAAGACAATAAGGTACTGGCACAAAAACAGAAACATAGATCAATGGAATAAGATAGAAAGCCCAGAGATAAACCCACGCACCTATGGTCAACTAATCTATGACAAAGGAGGCGAGGATCTACAATGGAGAAAAGACAGTCTCTTCAATAAGTGGTGCTGGGAAAACTGGACAGCTACATGTAAAAGAATGAAATTAGAATACTCCCTAACACCATACACAAAAATAAACTCAAAATGGATTCGAGACCTAAATGTAAGACCGGACACTATAAAACTCTTAGAGGAAAACATAGGAAGAACACTCTTTGACATAAATCACAGCTAGATCTTTTTTGATCCACCTCCTAGAGTAATGGAAATAAAAACAAAAATAAACAAATGGGACCTAATGAAACTTCAAAGCTTTTGTCCAGCAAAGGAAACCATAAACAAGACGAAATGACAACCCTCATAATGGGAGAAAATATTTGCAAATGAATCAACGGACAAAGGATTAATCTCCAAAATATATAAACAGCTCATGCAGCTCAATATTAGAAAAACCAACAACCCAATCCAAAAAAGGGCAGGAGACCTAACTAGACATTTCTCCAAAGAAGACATACAGATGGCCAAGAAGCACATGAAAAGCTGCTCAACATCACTAATTATTAGAGAAATGCAAATCACACCAGTTAGAATGGGCATCATCAGAAAATGTATAAATGACAAATGCTGGAGAGAGTGTGGAGAAAAGGGAGTTGGTGGGAATGTAAATTGATACAGCCACTATGGATAACAGTATGGAGGTTCCTTAAAAAACGAAAAATTGAATAACCATATGATCCAGCAATCCCACTACTGGGCATATATCCAGAGAAAACCATAATTCAAAAAGCCACATGCACCCCAATGTTCATTGCAGCACTATTTACAACAGCCAGGTCACGGAAGCAACCTAAACGCCCATCGGCAGATGAGGGGATAAAGAAGATGTGGTACATATATACAATGGAATATTACTCAGCCATAAAAAGGAACGAAATTGGGTCATTTGTAGAGACATGGATGGATCTAGAGACTGTCATACAGAGTGCAGTAAGTCAGAAACAGAAAAACAAATATTGTATATTAATGCATGTATGTGGAACCTAGAAAAATGGTACAGATGAACTGGTTTGCAGGGCAGAAATTGAGACACAGATGTAGGGAACAAATGTATGGACACCAAGGGAGGAAAGTGGTGTGGGGGTGGGATGAATTGGGCAATTGGGATTGACATGTATACACTGATGTGTATAAAACTGATGACTAATAAGGAACTACTGTATAAAAAATAAATAAAATTTAAAAATTAAAAAAAAATATTTAGAGAAGAGCTAACACCTGTCCGTCTGAAACTATTCCAAAAACTTGCAGAGGAAGGAACACTCCCAAACTCATTCTATGAGGCCACCAACACCCTGATACCAAAACCAGACAAAGATTCCTCAAAAAAAAAAAAGAAAATTACCAGCCAATATCACTGATGAACATAGATACAAAAATCCACAACAAAACAGTAGGAAACTGAATCCAATAATACATTTAAAGGATCATACACCATGATCAAGTGGTGTATGATTTAAGTGGAGATTTATCCCAGGGATGCAAATATTTTTCAATATCTGCAAATCACTCAGCATGATTCACCACATCAACAACTTGAAGAATAAAAACCATGTGATCATCTCAATAGATGCAGAAAAAAAATTTGACAAAATTCAACACTGATTTATGATAAAAACTCTCCTGAAAGTGGGCATAGAAGGAACCTACCTCAGCATAATAAAGGTCATGTATGACAAACCCACAGCTCACATCATTCTCAAAAACTGAAAGCATTTCCTCTAAGATCAGGAACAAGACATAGATGTGCACTCTTTCCACTGTTATGCAACATATTTTTGGAAATTGTATCCTCAGCAATCAGATAAGAAATAGAAATAAAAGAAATCCAAATTGGAAAAGAAGAAGGAAAACTGTCGCTGTTTGCAGATGACATGATACTATACAGAGAAAATCCTAAAGATGCTACCAGAAAACTGCTAGAGCTCATCAATGCATTTGGCAAAGTTGCAGGATACAAAATAAATACAGAGATCTGTTGCATTTCTATACACTAACAATGAAAGATCAGAAAGAGAAATTAAAGGAACAATGCCATTTACCATTGCATCAAAAATAATAAAATACCTAGGAATAAACCTACCTGAGGAGGCAAAAACCTGTACTCCAAAAACTATAAGACATTGATGAAAGAAATCAAAGATGACACAAACAGATGGAAAGATATACTATGTTCTTGGACTGGAAGAATCAATATTGTCAAAATGACTACATCACCCAAGACAATGTACAGATTCAATGCAATCCCTATCAAATTACCAATGACATTGTTCACAGAACTAGAACAAAATTTTTTAAAATTTGTATGGAAACACGAAAGACCCTGAAGAGCCAAAGCAATCATGAGAAAGAAAAACAGAGCTAGACGAATCAGCCTCCCTGACTTCCAACTATACTACAAAGTTACAGTAATAAAGACAGTATGGTACTGGCACAAAAACAGAAATGTAGATCAATGGAACAGGATAGAAAGCCCAGAGATAAACCCACGCACATATGGTTACCTTATTTTTGAAAAGGAGGCAAGAATATAAAATGGAGAAAAGACAGCCTCTTCAATAAATGGTGCTGGGAAAACTGGACAGCTACATGTAAAAGAATGAAGTTAGAACACTCCCTAACACCATACACAAAAATAAACTCAAAATGGATTAAATACCTAAATGTAAAACCAGATATTATAAAACTCTTAGAGTATTATAGGCTGAACACACTTCAACGTAAATCTCAGCAATATCTTTTTTGATCTGTCTTCTAGAGTAGTGGAAATAAAAACAAAAATAAACAAAAGGGACCTAATTAAACTCAAAAGCTTTTGCAGAGGAAAAGAAACCATACACAAAATGAAAAGACAACCCACAGAATGAAGGAAAATATTTGCAAACAATGAGACCTAGATTAATTTCCAAAATTTCCACACAGCTCATGCAGCTCAATATCAAAAAAACAACCAATTGAAAAATGGGCAAAAGACCTAAATAAATATTTCTCCAAAGACATACAGATGACCAAGAGGTACATGAAAAATGCTCAACATTACTAATTATTAGAGAAATGCAGATCAAAACTACAATGAGATTCAACCTCTCACTGGTCAGAATGGCCATCATCAAAAGGTCTACACACAATAAATGCTGGAGAGGGTGTGGAGAAAAGGGAACCCTCTTATATTGTTGGTGGGAATGTAAACTGGTATAGCCACTATGAAGAACAGTATGGATGTTCCTTAGGAAACTAAAAATAGAGCTACTCTATGATCCAGCAATCCCACTCCTGGGCATATATCTGGAGAAAAACATGGTTCGAAAGGATACATCCACTCCAATATTCATTGCAGCGCTGTTTACAATAGCCAAGACACAGAAGCAACCTAAATGTCCGTCAACAGATATATGTATAAAAGTGTGGTACATATATACAATGGAATATTACTCAGGCATAAAAAATGAAATAATGCTATTTACAGTAACATGGATGGAGCTGGAGATTATCACACTAAGTTAAGTAAGTCAGAGAAAGACAAATATCATATGATATCTTTTATATGTGTAATTTAAAAAATGATACAAATGAACCTATTTACAAAACAGAAACAGACTCAAAGACTTAGAGAATGAACTTATGCTTATCGGGGGCAATTGTTGGGGGGAGGGATAGATTGGGAGTTTGGGATTGACATGCACACACACTACTATATTTAAAATAGAAAACCAACAAGGACCTACTGTATAGCACAGGGAACTCTGTTCAGTATCCTGTTATAACCTAAATGGGAAAATAATTTGAAAAAGAATAGATACATGTATATGTATAACTGAATCACTTTGCTGTACACCTGAAACTAACACTGTTAGTTTAACAACACTGTTAATCAACTATGCTCCAATATAAAAGAAAAATTAAAAAAAAGAAATTGAAGGTACAAATAAATTCTGTGCTCATGGATTAGAAGAATCAATATTGTTAAAATGTCTGCTCTACACAAAGCAACCTACTGATTCATTGAAATTCCTATAAAAATTCCAAGGACATCTTTTCACAGAAATAGAACAAATAATCCTAAAATTTATATGGAACCACTGAAGACCCCTAATAGTCAAAGCAATCCTGAGAAAGAGGAACAACACTGGAGGCATCACACTTACTGATGTCAAACTATATTACAGAGCTATAGTAATAAAAACAGTATGGTATTGGAATAAAAACGGACACGTAGGTTAATGGAGAGATAAGTTAATAAGTTAACAGAATGGAGAGCCCAGAAATAAACCCAACCACATATGGTTAACTAATTTATGACAGAGGAGCCAAGAATAGGCAGTGGAAAAAAGGCAGTCTCTGCAATAAATGGTTTTGGAAAAACTGGACAGCAACATGCAAAAGAATGAAACTAGACTACTATCTTATACTATACACAAAAATCAACTCAAAATGGATTAAAGACTTGAATATAAGACCTGAAATCATAAAACTCCTAGAAGAAAACATAGGTGGTAAGTTCCTTGATATAGGTCTTGGCAATGATTTTCTTGGATTTGACACTAAAAGCAAAGGCAACAAAAGCAAAAACAAACAGGAATGAAAAACAAGTTTTTCATCAAACTGAAAAACTTCTATACAGCAAAAGAAACCATTAACAAAATGAACAGGCAACCTACTGAATGGGAGAAAATATTTCAAATCATACATCTGATAAGGGATTAATATCCAAAATAAATAAAGAACAAACTCAATAGCAAAAAAACACAAAACTGATTAAAAATTGGCAGAAGATCTGAGTAGATATTTTTTCAAAGAAGATATACAGATGGCCAATAGGTACAGGAAAATATGTTGAACATCACTAATCATCAGATAAATGCAAATTAAAACCATGATGAGATATTACCTCACACTTCTCAGAATGGCTATTTTCAAAAAGACAAGCGGTAACAAGTGTTAGTGAGGATGTGGAGCAGGAACACTCTTGCACTGTTGGTGGGAATGTAAATTTGTGCAGCCACTATGGAAAACAGTATGAGGGTTCCTCAAAAAATTAAAAATAGAACTACCATATGATCCAGCAATTCTACTTCTGGGTATTTAGCTGAGAAAATGAAAACACTAACTCAAAAAGATATATACACCCCTATATTCATTACAGCCTTATTTACAACAGCCAAGATATGGAAGCCACCTAAGTGTCTACTGTTAGACGAATGGATAAGGAAAATGTGATATACATACAATGGAATATTATTTAGCCATGAAAAGAATGAAATCTTGCCAATTTTGACAACATGGATGGACCTCACCAGCATTATGCTAAGTGAAATAAGTCAGACAGAAATACAAGTACCATATGATTTCTTAAAAGTGGAAAATATAAATCCCAAACTAATAGATACAGAGAACTGACTGGTGGTTGCCAGAGGAGGGTGTTGTGGTGGTGGGGGAATAGAAGAAGGTGTTGAAAAGATACAAACTTCCATTTATATAATAAGTCCTGAGGATGTAATGTACAACATGCTGAGTATAGTTAATAATACTGTATTACATTTTTTTAAGCTGCTAAGACAGTAGATCTTAAAACTTCTCACAAGGAAAAAAAAGTTTTAACTATGTGAGGTGATGGATGTTAACTAAACTTACTGTGATAATCATTTTGCATTATATATACATATACATACATTTATCAAATCATTATGTTGTACACCTAAAACTAATGCTATATGTCAATTATATCTCAATAAAACTGGAGGGGAAAAAACCAACCAAACCAATGATTGCCTGTTCCCCCCAAATGTGAAATAAAGACTTAAATGTGCTAAAGGTCAATGTCACCAGCAGATCTGTACAATAAGAAATGTAAAAGGAATGTAAAGGCAGTCAGTCTTTGAAACCAAAAGAAAATGATACCAGATGGATGTTTGGATCTACACAAAAGAGTGAAGAGCACCAGTAGCGGTAACTATATAGATAAATTATATAAAGACTTTTACCTCACTATTTATATCTCTTTAAAAGACAACTGAATATATACACTACTATGTATAAAATAGATAACAAATGAAAACCGACTGTATAGCACAGGGAACTCTGCTCAATGCTATGTGGTGACCTAAATGGGAAGGAAATCCAAGGAAGAGGGGATATACGTATACGTGTGGCTGATTCACTGCTGTACAGCAGAAACTAACACATTGTAAAACAGCTATACTCCAATAAAAAAAAAGACAATTGATTGCTTGAAGCAAAAATAATAAAAATATACTTCTGGTTTTATAACCTATGTACTGGTGAAATACATGACAAAAATATCACAAAGAGTAGGAGAGAAGAATGAAAGTATATTGTCAAAAAGTTCTTACACTATGTGTAAAATGGTGTATTGCTTGAAGATAGACTGTGATAAACAGTATAAACTAAAGTAAAATAACACAAAATAATGTAACTAATAAGCGAAGAAAGGAAGTAAAGTGAAATTATAAAAAAGTTTTCATTAGTCCACAAGGTAGCAGAAGGAGAGAAAAAAAGGAACAAAAGACAGATGAGACCATAGCAAGATGGTAGATTTAAACCAATCATATCAACAATTACATCATACATAAATGTTGTAAACCACAGATCAGCAAACATTTTCTTAAAGGCCATATAGTACATATTTTACCTTTGCAAGTTATAAAGTCTCTGTTGTCACTACCTAACTCTGCTGTTGTAGCACAAAAGCAGCCACAGTCAATACATAGAGAAATAGATGTGGCTGTGTTCCAATAAAACATTTACAAAAACAGGCAGCACAGCAGGCCATAGTTTACTAGTCCCTTGTTTACCTCAATTCAAAGACAGAAATAGATTGGGGAAAAAAGCAAGACCTAAATATATGCTGCCTACAAAAAAATATTTTAACATGATACCTACCGATTAAAAGTAAAAGGATGGAAAAAGATATACCATGTTAATATGAATCAAAAGAAAGCTGGAGGGCCTATGTTAATATTAGCCAGAGTACACCTGGAGAGCAAAAAGAGGGATACAGTGCAAAGAGAGTTAGCAAGCAGAAAGATAGCTACATCTTCTGCCCAATGGATCAGGTTGCCAATACGTATTTCAATGCCAGACTCCTAGGAATGGGGCCAACCAAGTAAGACAGAAAAGGACTCGTCGAACCTCCTTCATGTGGGTGTGCCTTTAGCCCTTGCTACTGTACTAGAAGGGTCAAAGGAGCTGGAAAGAATGGAGGAATACTAAGCTTCTTTCTGAGAGGCAGTGAAGAATAGTTACTAACAGTGTGGGCTCTTGTGTCAGACTGCCTGAATTTGAATCTTAATTTTACCATTTACAAACCGAGTGAGAGTGAGTGAATTTCTCTCTTTTAATCTGGAAAATGGGGATAAGATTTGTACCTTATGGGCTTCCCATGAGAATTACATGAGTTAATACATGTGAAGCATTTAGTACAGCACCTGGCACATAGTCAGTACTTAATAAATGTGAACTATGATGATGACACTGATGTTGCCAACCACTGTGGTATTCCTTTGGAGAAAATGAAGCATTGTATCCTGTTTGTGCAACAATCTTTAAGTTGACACAATGACCCCCATCCTGTAGGAGTAAAATGTTCTTAAATATAAGTACCATTTGGAAAATAGATAACTAATAAGGACCTACTATATAGTACAGAGAACTCTACTCAATACTCTGGAATGAACTCTATGGGAAAAGAACCTAAAAAAGAGTGGATATATGTATATGTAAAAAAAAGTACCATTTGGGGTGGCATGACTTAACCCAGGTGAATAAGGAAAAACTCAGTTTTCCACATTTCCCCTTTACTCTCACACTCCTACAACACACAATACTTCTGACACCAGATGTGTGGGAGTTTTCTCCCACTATGAAATTCTTGGATACTGGTTGGTGTCTTAAAATTCAACTCAATTCTGACATTATCTACCTGGAGATAGCATGAGAGCCCACAGGATAAAGGCTCAGTCCTACAAGGTTGCCCCTGCTTCAGATGCCAATTGCAAGTCCACATTGTTACCTGTGCTTCTGACTAACCGGCTATAGATCAGAAGTTCCAATGACTTCCTCTTTGGTTTTGATTAATTTGCTACAGCATCTCACAGAATTCAGAGAAACATTTTCCTTACTAGATCACCAGTTTATTATAAAATGATAAAACTCAGGAATAGCCAGTTGGAGGAGAAGCATAGGGCAAGGTATGGAAAAAGGACTTGGAGCTTTCATGCCCTGAGGGCACCACTGTCCCCAAATCTCCACACGTTCACCAACCCAGAAGTTCTCCAAACCTTGTCTTTTTGGTTTTCTTATGGAGACTTCATTATACAGGCATGATTGATTAAATTATGACTACATAATTAAATCATTGGTGATTGATTCAACCTCCAGCCCCTCTCCCCTCCCCAGGGGTTGGTGTGGGACTGAAAGTTCCAACCCTCTAATCATGGTTGGCGATAATGGCAACCTGCCACTATGCTATGTTACCCTATGCTAGGGGCTTTCCAAAAGTCACTTCATTAACAACAAAAGACACCTTTATGGCTCTCATCACAAGAAATTCTGAGGTCTAGGAGCTCCGTGCCAGAAAGGAGACAAAGACTAATATATATTTCTTATTATAAATCACAAGATCACACCAGGTTTCAGCAACTTGAAACCAGGTGTAGGTGAAATCTGGCCCACACCTTTTTTGTGCAGTCTGCAAGCTAAGAATGCTTTTTATGTTTTTAAATAGTTAAAACCATTTTGTGACACATGAAAATGATAACATTCAAATTTCAGTGTCCATAAGTTGTATTGGAATCAGCTATGCTTACTCATTGGCGTACTGTCTGAGTGTTTTCAGCCACAACAGCAGAGTTCAGGAGTTGCAACAGTTCAGAGACCGCGTGCCCCACAAAGCCTAATATATTTATTATCAGACCTTTCACAGAAAAAAATTTGCCAACAAGCTTGATTTAATGCATCCTTGAACTTCCCCCTTGTTTCTAAATGACCACAAACACTACACAAACTGCAACTTGGAAACTGCCGACCCAGATTATCTCCATCCCAAATGGCAGAGTCCCAATCTTCCTCTGGCCAGGTCCTCACCTGGGTATAGCGACTTTCTTCTGTTGGGAGGTTAATCTTCTTTGGAGCGTGGCAAAAAGCTTCTTTGGAGCTGATCTTCAAGACTGGGGTCTGGTCCTCAGCTTTTTCTGCCCTTCTACTTCAGGAGACAAGAGCCTTTTTGTGCACTGCTAAGGAGGCCCTGAGCTTTCCCACATAGCTTTCAGTTGGCAATTAATTGCTCTCAGCTTTTTATTATCTTTTTCCTTTTAGAGGGTCAATCAAGCTTAGCAATAGCCACCTGATTTCATTATCCTTTTAGTCCCTATTTCTCCATGATCTCAAACACCTGATATAAAACATTAGCTGATGTATTTCTTTCCACTGCTATACCAAGTCCAGCTTCCCACCAATGAAAGTTCTAATGACTGGACCACCACATTGTTCCAGTGGCTATCTGTGCTCAATCTACTCTCAGCCATGAGGTCCTTATTGCAAACAGGGTGGTGAAGCACTCAGCTCCAAAGCCCCATCAGTGGCTTCATTCTGGGACCACATATGGTTAGGGTTCCCAGACTTGGTAAATGTAAATACAGGACTCTCAGTTAAGTAAGAATTTCGGAAAAACAAAATTTTTTAGTGTAAGTATATCCCATGCCTTATCCGGGACATATTTATATACTTAAAAAATTGTTGTTCTTTACCTGAAATTAAAATTTAGCTGGGCATCCTGTATTTCACCTAGTATCTCTACAACAGGTTGTGTTCCTCAGGAAGCAAACTCTGAGATGGAGTTTAGCTAGTAGGATGTCATTAAAGAGTGCCCTTTTTATCAGTACCTTTGGAATGATTGGAGGAGAAGGAAGCAAGAGGGCAGAAGGAAATGTCAGTCTGTGATGCAGGTCCAGTGACAGATTTGGCTGAGCCCTGGGGATCTCTGGCACTAGAATGGCCCTTTAGAGTAGTTCCAAGTTGGGCTGAGCTGTCCAGGCCCTTATACTCACACTGATCCGTCATTGGATGAGGGAGTGCTTTCTGGATGGAGGGGATCTCTGCAGACGAGGCAATTCCTGAAGGGACTGATGGCTGAAGGCTATAATGCCAACAGCACTCCCAGCACCAGGGGCAGAAAGTCTTTCCTGAAGTGGAATCCATGCGGTGAGTGCATCACAGTGTCTACTACGCTTGGAGAGAGGATTAAAACATTGAGCAGAGAGAACAGATGATATTTAAGGACTTTTCCACTTGAGCATCTATGATTAAGTGAAATAATGTGTTCAGATTGCCTAGAAGAGACCATGGCCCATAGCTGGTAAACAACAGGCAGTAGTTGTGTTGATGTCTCTAAAACTTTGGGCGGGAAGGATTGTCCAGTGGTGGGGCAGTTTTTAGAGTAACAGGTGGTGCTGCTTCAGCATGCTTATCTACCAACAGTCAGAAGGTGATGACTGTTGAGAAATTCTTTGGTGGGGAGTGTTCTCTGCCTGACTAGGCTTGATTTGGCATTTTCCTCTAGATAGAGCTTTTCAAAAAGGAATGCCTTTTGAAACAATCTTCAAAGTTAATTATTTTCTCTTTCCTGTTACAGAGACCAGATCTTTCCTTTGAAAGTGGCAGAGTTAGGTGGAAAACTTGATCATAAAGTCAGCAAACAGTGTCTCATGTTTACCTTGGCACTTAAGCTGTGATGTTGGGTGAATCTTCTCTGGCCTCACTTTTCTAGGCTTTTAAATGAGAGGGGGTTGGAGTGGGTATTCTGTGAAGGTTCTATCTAGTGTTGACCATTTGTAATCCTGTGATTGTGTATGTGGCCTCTTGGCAAATGAGTTTGGGACACTGACCATGCCAGGTTGCTAGACACAAGACTTCAGCAATTTTAAAATTAATTTTTTAGATTTTAGAAAGTAGTTTAACCACCACTTTTCAAGTAGCTCAGTTTTTGAGACTGATCATGGCAAATTGCTTGGAGGGAAAGGTAGGAAGACAAGTTAATTTCTTTCTTATTTTAAATCTCAGAGTGAACAGCTATAAGATTGGATATGTTAACATCCCATGCAAGGTCTGAATGGTTCAATTAAAGGGGCAAGGCTATGTTCTTCATGGGCTTTTATTTCTTTTTTGCTTTGTATTATTTTAAAGACAAAAGTCATCATTAGCGCATGCGTGGGCCTCCCAGTAACAGAGACACTTCTAGGGAAGGTTATAAAGAAGCTGTGTAGATCAAGGCAGCAGGTCCTTGAATTGTTTTTTCATTATTTGAGGGCAGTTTTATTGTAAATTTGTTGTGTGACTAAGGGACTATTTTTTGGTGACATGAAGTGTTAACTACCTCATCAAACAGACCAATAGATAGAAACTGTTGATGCTGTGCCCCTCACTCATCTCTGCAGCCCTTGAATAAGGCTGTAAGAATAACAGGGTCACCCTGGTTCCCTGTAGGGATGAACTATAAAAGTTGCATTTATAATTTATTAAGAATCATATAATTTTTAGAGCGTTTCTCATTTCACATAGAAAAATCAAAGGAGGTACATAGTACTATTATCCACATTTTACATATGAAACAGAGGCTCTGAGGGATTGAGAGACTTGCCCAAATTCACACAAATCCAATTTAAAAAATTTCTTCTTCTTTATTTTTAGCCTAAAAAGTCATGTCCTTTGTAGTTGCCTCACCTAAGCCAATAAGTTAGCAAATATTCATTGCATTTATGTCTGTAAGTATCTAGTTTTAGTAACTAGTTGTACCTTTTTCATGTTTTCCTATAGAGAAAACATAGTCCATATCAATGATTTTTTTCAATATTCAAAAGAGCTAGCAAACTGTGAGAGTTTGAACAGAGGAGCAACAAATATAACTCTACCACAATATTGGTTTTTGGTTGTTATTTCTTTTAAATGTTACATGTAAATTAATAAGAGGTAAAGATAACACTACACTTGTTTCAACACGTGATTGTGTTCAGCAATGATTATTTTTATTGACTAATTAGATTAAAGTCAAATAAATTCCAACCAAAAACGAGACATTCACCATGATTCATTTGTTGTTCAGAATAGTTCAGAATCTGTCGTTACAGACTGGATATTATGGCTTTGAATGCAGTGTGGTACACCAGGTCACAGCAGCTTCATGAAGACTGAAAAGCCTGATCACGAACTTCTCCTTCATCTGGTTTGTGAACAGCCAGTCACAGCCAAAGTGTAGTCTGCGCAGCTATAAAATGACACCTGGTTCTTCAAGCATTTTGGTGTCTCGTTTGACTTTTTTATCTTGCAAACTTGGAAGGTAAGAGACTGTGAAGGTACCTAAGATCGGAATTCCTCATTTTAAAACTTTTCCCCCAGGACTCTTTCTTTGTCGTAACACCTGTGCTTAGTGATACGTTGAGCCCATAACCACCACATGGCTTCAATAGGACACATTATCAGTTTGCAAGAAAATGCTTTGAAATAGGGTTCACCCACATTTGAGGTTGGGAGGGGTGGTTTTATTTACTTCCTGGTGGGAAGCTATCTGCTTTAGATTAAAGAAGAATTAGAGAATTATCTGGTTTGATTCTGACATCAGAAGTGCAAACATTTGGAAAGTGCTTTAAAAGTAACTTTGGTTATAAGTGACAATGTAAACTGCTAAAATGATATCTTGACTTAAAAACATTAGGTGGTACATTCTATTTTAGCAGTGAGCTCAAACCTTTCTCTCTTTTATTTTTTTTAAATCAAACACTGTTTGCAGGAAAGAATTAGTAAAATCTGATTTCTTCTCACTCTGTAAAGACAAACTTGTCACCCTTATTATGAAATTACTCATTTTTGTTTGTTGGTCAAACTCAGTTGTCCTTATATTACTCTGCCATAGCAAAAGAGAGAGAGAGAGAGAGAGAGAGAGAAATCCCAGTATAAACTTCGCTATATGTGAGTATATGTGAGTGAGTGAGTATATGATTCCTTACCAAAAATTAAGGGTGCTAAGATAGTTCAAATATAAAGACTAGGGTTTCTAAAACTTTTTTTCTAAAAGAAATATGTGCTAACTCAATAAGTAACCTCTTTTGGCTGCTACTGTATATACAATTAGTATTGTATATATTACTATTACAACTATCACTATGAAATTATATACATATTCAGGTCCCCTATGTCCAGAAACAGCAATGCATATTTTTAAATAGTTTAAAAGAAGACTAGTATATATTAAACACATTGATCCTGAACATGAAACTCTATTTTACTTTGTTATAAAACATGAATCTGAAGAGAGTATTTTTTAAAAGCTGTGATGACATGGCACAACCAATCTAATTAAAAAGTGAGGAAAAAAGTTTCAAATACCCATTATTTTGAGAACACAACAATAATAAATTCCCTAATAGCTGCCTACGTTTATGCAGGGTGTGGGGAGATTTAAATATTTAAATCTGTACATTCCCTAAGTTTTAAAATGCTTCTATTAATAAGGTATAAAACCAGGACTCAGGGCCACTGAGAATCGATTTGGCTCCAGTGAAAAAGTTTCAGAAGCTCTCCCCCCAATACATTCATGTACTCAGTGAGGGCAAGTTGCTGAAAAATCTTTACATAAGTATTTCCCTAGGTCTCTTTCCTGGCTGCAGGACCGCAGAAACTTTCCAGATTCCTTTCGACTCTCAGTGGCGCTGCCTGGGCCTCAGTGCTGGGCTGAAGGATGTTCGAAGAACTGAATTGGCAGAAAATATGCGTATCTAAGGGCATTTAGGAGCAGGTTAAATTATATTTTCTCCTTGCATCCGAAGGAACCAGATCACATTCTTTAAAATTATATTAGGGTAAGAACAGTTCATTAACTACTTTTTGGGAGGGCCACTTAATTTTATGCTGTTCTCACCCTTCTTCTTTACCAAAAACTCAAGCCATATAAATGACCACTTTTTCATCTGGAACAAAACAAAATATAACAAACAGGCTCAGGTGAATAAGCCCTTTCAAGAATCAGGCTCACTTTATAGTCTAGATCAGGGGTTGGCAAACTTCTGCTGTAAAGGGCCAGAGAGTAAATGTTTTAGGTTTTTTGGGCTGTTACTCAACTTTCTCGCAGTGATTCAGCTCTGCCAGTGTCGAGGAAAAGTAGTCATATACTATAATACATAACCAAATGCCTGTGACCGTGTGGAATAAAACTTTGTTTACAAAAACAGACGATGGGCTGTCTTTGGCCTGAGGGTCATAGTTTGCTCATCCCTCTTCTAGATAATAACCACGAATGGTGCCTCTCTTCTGAAAACTGCAAAGTGCTTCCCAAGGTTCTCGCCAGAGTAATGCCCACTAGCACAGAATTTACTCTGATAGCAGATCCATATCTGTGGCAGAAGAACCCTGCAAGACCTGAGGATTCAATGTTTATGACCCAACCTGCGTATCAGCATGATCAAAAATTGATAGGAACCTGGAAGGGCCTGTTTCTGTTTCATTAGGAAACACGAGCAGGTAGCTGTTCCTGGCTTTTGCTAATCTTGGAGTGGTAATCAGGAGCTGAGGATAATGGCCACTCTGGTGATCTGGCAGCAGGTGCAGATGCAGAGAAAGGTAATACATTAGGGGTAATAAGGTACCTCAGCAGCCTTAAGGGGTCAGTGCAGCTTCCAAGGCACCAAGTCATCACTAAGGAATTTGTTGCTCAAGCAATCAGGCTGATCAACTCAGAGGTAAAATTGCTCAGCATGTAGCTAAAAACCAAAAAAACAAAACCAAATATGTAAAAGTTGTGAGAGCGGCAACAACTAAGAATCACAGAATTCCCTACAACTTGAGGAAATCTTACCTATCATCTTAGCCAGCCCTTTCAAATTACCAGTGGGGAAAACAAAACCTAAAGAGGGAGAGGTAACTTGCCCAGCTAGTTTGTAAAGGAATCACCAAATATCAGTCATTTTTGAGTTCCAATCTGTTATTTTCTCCTACAGAATCTGAATTAAAAGTGGGTCACCAACCATATAAATACCCATGTCATGTGATTATGACAGCTAAGTACCTGACCACCCTTAAAGACAAGTTTTCTATTGGGATATGCATGGTACCAGAGAACAGCTGAAATTTACTGAGGGGAATAGAATGCATACCATCACTGGTTTAATGTAGCTGACAAAAACTGTACAGGATAAAGCATTAAATGGCCATCTTCCCAAGAATATAAATTCTGGTCTCTCATATTGTATGATAACATGGCAAGAACAGATGGGGAAGTTCTTAAATCGAAGTTTGCATTGATCTGTTTCCCTCCTAACAAATCAAAGGCAAATGTTATCCTCATATCTTTGGTGTCCGTGACATAGAGGATCCCTCGGGCAATGAAGGCGTTGCCAGCCTTGGATTTGGGGTACGTGGTGTTGATGTGCTGCACCACAGAGAAGGTCCTCTCGTCCAGCTGTGCGACAAGGATGCTCGAGCCATCCACACTGGAAGCATAGATAATCCAAAGGCCCTTTTCATCTACAGCTAAATTGAAGTACGTCTTGGAATTTGCAAAGAGGTATTTTCGATCAAAATACAAGGCATTTTCAAGCTTCAGAGTTTGGGATGTCTCTTTGCCAAATTCAAATCTGAAATGTATAAAAAAGTAGATATGAGCCACCATTTTTGTGGACAAGAGTGGTTTTTTAGGCTCCTCCATTAAACTGGGGTGGGGCCTGAGATACTGCATTTCTAGTAAGTTCCCAGGTTGTGCTCATTCTACTGTTCCATCTGCAGTGCTGTGAGCAGCAAGGATGTAGAGGATGGTGACTACATCTCAGTGTCCACCTACTAGCCATGTGACCCCGATAAAATTCCTTAACCTCCTGAATCCTCAGGTGTTTGCTGACCTCCTGAAATGCCCTCTCAAAGTTGCAAGGGGCCTTAAAAGATAATCTAGTCCAGTCGTTTCATTTTACTAATGAGAAAAGGAGAAGTGACTGGCCCAGGAACACAGGTAAGTATCAGAGCCAGAGTTTAAACTCAGGCTTTTGACTCCAAGTTTGGGGGTTCTTCGTCTACTCCATGCTGGAGTTTTAAGACAAAAGTTTCACAGGAGGCTCAACGAAGGAAGTCACCAACTGAGAAGCAAAGCAGCAAAGTCATGGCTGTGACGTCATTTTTCTTGTCTGGTAAGTGACTGGATCAATGAAGTGACGGCATGAAAGCCCATGCCCCTCAGCTCCCAGAGACCGTCTGATTTGGCAGACTCCACATCTAGATCATATCAAAAGTGGATTATGATTCAACTGCAGGAATGAAAATTCAGGAACTTTAGGCTTTATAAAGGAAAAGAAAAAACACTAGAGGGCGCCATTGAGCAGCAGAAGAACTGTGAAGGGTGTGAAGCTGCGGGTATGCACTGGAACATAGCGACCTTGAAACCAATCAAGAAACCCTGAAGTAAGCTTGAAAAGAAACAAGAGTGAGGGCTTGAGAAGGCCCTGCTTGCCCATCTCAGCTCTCGGGGTTCTCCTTCCTCTGAATGCCCGGGATTCAGGACTGCCATTGGGTTCCTGACTAGTACTGGCACCTACAACTGCATTCCTTGATGAGGCTTGCCTCTCCCAGCAAAAAAAGCGTCTAATTCCAGTCTGCCTCTCCTTCTCCTCCCAGTCTGTGGCCTGGCACTGGAGCAGGGCCCCAGCATAGGTCTCCTAACCAGTGCCTCACGCAAACTTAGTGTCATTAGAAGACTCTTTCTTAGGGTGGCCAGTCCTCCTTTGGGCTCATTTACCCCAGAGCTCCCCTCCTACCACCCCATGTAACAGCGGTCCCCGGGAGCCACAGGATTGAATGAAAACAAATGTCACAGAAAGGAGTGTGTCTGGGGAGAGAGGGCCTCTCAACGAGAGGAGGGTCAGTTATCTTGTTCTGTTAGCGCAAGATGCTGTCCAGATGACGAGGTAGTGCAGAAGCCCAGTAGAGGGGGGTAAGAGGCACAGGAGGGGATGCTTGCAGCCACGGCTGACACGTGTGTCTAATGTGGCTGGTTTAACTGCACGATGTACTAGGAGACCTGCCCCAATCCTAGCCTAGCTCTGCAGCACCAACAAGGTTGCTGAAGCTGGATCTCACAGAGGGAGAGAGAGAAGGGACCCAGTCCTCCCTCAAGATCCTTGTCTCTTGTTTGGAATGACGAGGACCATGGCTTTCGTAACACTGGAATTGTCATTTCAGAGTGGAGGGCTGCAGAGGCTCTGGTCCGCCTTTGCATTTTTAATGAGGACATGGAGATCATAGGAGGCGGAGTCTCTCCCCTGAGGCCACGAGTAAGTAGGCAGGAGAGTTGGAACTTGAGTTCACTGCCCTCTTGATTTGCCCAAGATGACCTGCTTCTGCCTCTAAAGCCCAGAACTCAATTTCTTCCGGAGCCATGCAGACAACTTTCAGCAATTCTTGTGTGAAGCCAGGAAGCTTGGGCTGCTGCCCTGGGCACCGACTACCCGTGTGGCCACCTCCCCTCCCCGTGGGAAAGCGGAGGGAGCAGGGGAGGTGGCCTGGCGAGGGCTCCGTCAGGATGACAGAGCGATCTGAAGGCGGGAACCCTGACTTTGCCTTGCAGTCTCTAGTCCTCGGTGATCTCAGCCGTGACATGAAATTCTTCATACCCAACATTTTTCAGAGCAAAACTGATTTCAGGGTATGATACCTTCCTGCTAGAGGGAGCTCAGGGTTCCACTGCTTCCTTTCCCAAAGGATGAGAAAGCTCCTGCTGTTATCACTCCAGGCCTCCTTCTCTCTGGCCCTGACCTTACTCTTGGTGTCCAGACCGGCAATAAATGCAGATATGGGGCTCACTCATCGTGTCCTGTGGTTCATTTGGTCAGCAAACCCTCACTGATCTCTGGCTGTGTGTCACCCCTGGGGACATAAAGATGATGGAACCAGTCCCTTCCCCTAAGTCGTTGAAGGATGGGCTGTGGGGCAGAGAGGAGGGTGCCAGGGGCCCCAGGGGACTCACCTCACTATGGTGTTGGAGCCTCCTTTGTGGTAGTAGAGAGAGTTGTTGTGAACGGTGTGCCCACAGCCATGGAAATAGTGCGGGAGGTGGATGAGCGTGTAACTGCCGTTCAGCAGTGAGGGCTGGTCCTGGAATTCCTTCACCCTGAGGCCTGCAGGAGGGAAGCCAGCGAAAGGCAATCACAGCTTGGCAGTGAGTCGGGGGAGGAAGTTAAAAGGATGGAAGGTGAGAGTGAGATGTCCTGTAAGGGTGCTGTCCACTTTCAAGAGTCTCAGGCTCTTAAACTCAAAGGCCAATTCTCTTCTATGGATTCCCAAACCATCGTTTTTTTTTAGTTTTTTTTTTTAACGTCTTTACTGGAGTATAATTGCTTTACAGTGGTGTGTTGGTTTCTGCTGTATAACGAAGTGAATCAGCTATATGCATACGTATATCCCCATATCCCCCTCCTCTTGTGTCTCCCTCCCACCCTCCCTATCCCACTCCTCTAGGTGGTCACAAAGCACCGAGCTGATCTCCCTGTGCTATGCAGCTGCTTCCCACTAGCTAGCTATTTTACATTTGGTAGTGTATATATGTCAATGCCACTCTCACTTCATCCCAGCTTATCCTTCCCCCTCTCCGTGTCCTCAAGTCCATTCTCTACGTCTGCGTCTTTATTCCTGTCCTGCCCCTAGGTTCTTCAGAACCATTTTTTTTTAGATTCCATATATATGCGTTAGCGTACGGTATTCGTTTTTCTCTTTCTGACTTACTTCACTCTGTATGACAGACTCTAGCTCCTGCCACCTCACTACAAATAACTCAGTTTTGTTTCTTTTTCCGAACCATCTTTTCAACATAGTAACCACAGAGTTGGCTTTGATCCTCCCAGGAAAACGGCATCACCCTCTCCCCTACGATTTTATAACATTTTCTATCAGGCTGACATAGGCCTGTATCGGGAAGAGCACCGTGCAGTCACCTTCTGCCTCTTGCACTCCACAGTGGCCATGCTGACTCATGACCTTGTTCTTTCCTTTTGAGCCACAGAATCCTTCTCAGCTGGTCATCCAGGCAGTCACTGCCAGCTGACGTGTGAGCCTTGATGAAATGAAGCAGCGTATCTCAGCTATTGCTCTGACTAGTAGGTATGGCCAGGCCTCTTCTGTCATGGGGCCACTGCTACTACCACTGGCAATTCCAGACCACATTCCTTTGAGGCAGTGTGACCAGGGTCATGCTCAGATGCAGCAGACCTGCAAGATGACACTTCACCCTCTCCCCTGGGCTCTCTGCCCACGGATATCTTAGAAAAGTGGCCAAAAGTACTCTCCTTAAAGAAAGATAGACCATGCAGAAGAATTTGTCTCCGACATTTCTTCCACATTACGGTTTTTGGGGTTTATAAACCCATAAGTCATAATGCTATTTGTTTCCTTCTGGACACTTTGCTGAAAATTGGAATAAGCTACACTGAGGGTGCCCTGGTCATGCCCCTGTGACCTGAACTGCAAGTCTTGTCACCAGTGTGCTCAACTGAGAAAAGTATTCTGCCTACTCATTTGGGCTTTCTAAAATAAAGAGCAAGTCTGTTACACCAATTAGCAGGGACTTCAGACACAGAAATAGGATAAGCCTGAAAGGGGGCAACTGATGAAAGGTACAATTACAACACAGATATGGATCATCCGCCAAGTGAAAGCACCTGAAAAATGTTCAGTAACCCAGATCCGTTCATCACTCTTGTTAGCAGACTCTCTTATCCAAGTCCCAAACGTCTCTTTAACTTTCAAAACTTGTGTTGGGTTTCCAATGGACGTGATCATGGATTCTACCAAAAGAAGAGAAAGGAAAGTTACCCACCTACCAATTATGACTTTTAGCCATCTGATTTCTGAATTTTAAAACAGGATGCTTTGTTTCTGTACCTGCTTGCAGGGAATGGTGTTCACTGACTTTCTCATCAGCTTTTCCAACCAAGGTATCATCATTTGGTACAGCACACGTCTCACCTAAAACAACAACAATGATAATCAGAGCAAACTAGTTGGCACAGTGAGATATATATAGCTTTATAACTGGTTACATAACCTCAATCCAGACTCTAGTTCCATAAGCATCCTTTACAATAGGCTCACCGAGGTTTTTGCTTGCTTGCTTTTAAGCCCCAAGTCATACACTTCCAAATTTTTTCCCCTCCCCGGGGAGTTTCCAACAAGCGTTCCATGACAATAGTTGCTAAGATACTACAATCAGGAAAATGTCACCTGAGTCAGCCATCCAAGCCCTGAGCAACCTGGGAGAAAGACAGGCTTACTGATATGTTCCTGGTCCCTCTGGGCCAGTGGGAATCTATCACAGTCTGCATTTTTCTGGAGGGATTTTCACTTTCAGGGAAGCTGATGGGGATGAGGGAGCAGTCTCATGATGGGATGACCCACTTTACCCTGTCTTCCTGAACTGCCAGGGAGTAGAATCACAGAGGAAGAAGGAGCCTAGAGGCAGCCCAGCACAGAGAGATTTGAGCCCCTTCCCACCCCATTTCCCACCTGTTTCTGCTTGAAGGCCTGTAGGACCCAGGTCCTTGAGGGGCACCTGATCCATAGTTGGTTTGAGGCTACAACTGAGCTCAAAATCATCCTCCTTGGCTTGTCATTGTTCCCCTTAGCAAACAGGCTTAATTCAGACCTTTGGTGGAGAGGTGGCTCGGGGTGGCAGAAGCAGGACAGGAGGCAGGGAGGAATATGGTCATTGTGAAGATGAGAGGGAGTGGACTGCCTGGGGGTAAGGACCCCCTACCTGGGGGCAGGTTGGGGCAAATCAGGCTTTCTGAGAAAGGCCAGGCCCACTTCCCTAGACAAATTCTGAGGATTTCCAATCACCCTGTGGTTGCTTGATAGAAAGGAGCACCTCAACTGTCACTAGGGAAACTCCCAGAATAAACTAGAGAGGTTTCTTTATCGGCAAAATAAGGAGGCAGGACCCTCCGTGGTCTCTAATCTTCCTTTAGCTGGATGAGCCTGTGTCTCTCTGAAGCCCTTTGTCACCCAAAGAGAGCAGTCTCGGGATCTGTTAGACTTCCCCACCACCACGCAATGCTGCTGTCCTGGGTTTCGTCTGGAGTTTCCTCTTAGGGGCTTGGGCTTTGCACAAGAGGGGGACAGAGAGACCCTCCCATTCTTAGTCTGAAGAAAAGGCCCTCATTAAGTCATGTAGCGCCCACCAGCTTCTAAGGCTGTGGGAGTGGGATGGGGGTTAAAGCAAGGGAGTTGGAGCAGGAGAGAGGGTCAAGTTCAGATGCTGGGTGCAAGGAGGACTCATTTCCAGGAGGAAGAGTGGAAGATAATGGGCTCTCTTTTAAAGCAGTTTTCACAACCCTGGAGCCCATCCCCTGCAGACCAGCCTCTTGGTGGACAGGCGGGGTGGAGGAGAGCACCTCTCCAGCACCCCTCTCGCTGCTGACAGAGCCTCTGGCAAATCAGAATTCCCAAAGAGCAAGGTCAGACCTCGCCTCCACTCGGGGGAAGGTTCCCACTGAGCTCACAGTCCAAGGGAGGCTGAACAAAGGGTGATGCTAATGGAGGGGGTGGCACTGACCCGGGGCGGAAGCAGCTCTGTGGTGATTTAACAGGCAGATAACTGCTGGGCAGGATGTAATTAGGCTCCATTTACTGGGGGTGGTAACATCTTTGAAAGCTCAGATTCACCCACTCTGACTGTGTGTGCTCCCCAAATGTCTTCCAGAAAGAACAGTGCACCAGACAGAATGAAAGACGGTTTAAGAAAGTGGCAATGAAATCCACAGCAAGTGACAAAGAAACTCCAGTCAGGACCCTCCTCTCTGCCAGGAAGCAAGGCATCAAGTTGTGCTTTCTCACGGCCTAAGTTAGGTGAATTAGTCCCCGGTCACCACTGTAGGGAGAAGTTCTAGCTCTACCCTAGAAGGATTTCCCGTTAATAGGGCCCTTGATTTCTCCTTAGCTTTCAACCCCATGGCCACCCCTGTAACAACTGGCCGAAGAACAAACCGTCCAGGCCTGCCAGAGACCAGGTGTCCCTTGGCCTTGACTGCCTTATTCTCAAAGTGTGGACTTCCGTCTCTGAAAGGAAGATGCTCTAAGCAGGGGCTTTACAAGCAGGCACATCTGGGTTTGAATCCTAGCTCTGTCACTTACTAACTGAGTGACCGTGGACAGGCTATGTAGTTCCCTGGGGTTTCAGCTTTGTATCTGTAAACTGGTAAGAATACGACTCCTATATCATAGGACTGTTGTAGAATTAAATGAACTGAGCGCTTAGCCCTGTGCCTGGAACATCAACATTAGTGGTGGTCATGGTAGTACTGGGGTGTTGTGGGAAGTTAGCCGATCTGAATCTCCCCATCATCTCCATCTCCCCAGCATCAGTCAAGCCCTTCATGCTCCAGGGATGGCGGATCTGGCAGGGAGGAGCAAAGAGTCTGGTGATAAGTGAAGGGAGAGGGATGAGGCCAGGGGGTGGGAGGCCCAATTCTAAACCTGCCGCCAGTCCTCACCCCAGGCAGACTGCTCAGGCCTCCCAGGAACATGTCGCAAGGTGGGGACACTCACTTTGGGCAAAATTTCCCTCTGTTTAAAACAAATCTGGTCACAAAGCCTGGGTGAAGCCTGAGAGTTTGGGATCATTAACTGAAGAGGTGGTTCCCTGGGGCAGGGGTGGGTGACCTGGGCACTGGCCGTTGAACATGTTTGGCTGACGAGGGCCTTTGGATCTTCTGCTTCCGGGGGGCCCTGGGGGACCCGGAGGGCCCGGGGGCCCAGGTGGGCCGGGTGGGCCTTGGTCACCTTTGGCACCTGGAGAAAGAGAGAGAGAAGAAGGGATGGGGGTTGATTAAAGAGCCATTGGCAGAGATGGGCTTCAAACAAGGGAGAAGGGGACCCAGCATCTCCAGGAAGGCTTGCTGAGTCCCCCTTCCCAGACACAGATGTCCTCCAGCACTTGTTCACACAGAGTCGAGGGAGCACCCATAGCAGGGGCTGAGTTCCAACTATGTGCCAGAAATTGTGCTAGGAATTTTATAAATCTCCTCCCCTTTGTCCTTTTCAGCCACTCTGTGAGATAGTATCAGCGGTTCCGCAGTGACCCGAGTCTCAGGGAAGTTCAGTGCTTTGCCCCAGGTCACAACTGGAATAGTGCTGGGACTCACCCTTAGGGGTGTCTTGCTCCTAAGCTCAACCTTTTTTCATTGGCTGATGTTGGGAAGGCTCAACCCTGACTACTTATTAGAATCACCCAAGGGGCTCAAACACAATTCTAATGCCTGGGCCCCCTCCCGGATCAATTAGATCAAAATGGTGGGGAAGCTGGTCATCTGTATTTTTAAAAACTGCCTAAGATGTTTTCTTCCTAAGATGTTTTCTTCCTAAGATGTCAGGTATGAGAAACATGCCTCTATGTGGTAGAAGAAATCAGGGGCTCCTGTCCTGCTCTGTGACCTTGGGCAGGCAGCTTAACCCTCCGAGACTGGTTCTTCATTTCCAGATTGTCTCATACTCCCTGTCCTGACTTGTGAGAATCCACTGAAGTCATCGGGGTGAGTGCTCGGACAGTTGGATTCTCTACACATCAGCAGGTGGAATCCCTACACACTTCCAGCTTCAGGTGGCCAGTGTGGGTACAGCCCTTTGCAGGGGCCATTGGTTATGGAACTTTCATAAAGATGTCGCTAGGCTGGGATATTCAGTCCTTTTGTTCTACCCTCCTTTCCTGGGCTGACTGGTGATCTAAGATCTCTTTAGCTGCCTCCTCCCAGCCCCACCAAATAAGCACTTTCAGTTGCTTTGGAGTGGGCAAGCAGGGGTCACAGAGGCTAACAGTGGGTCTAAGCCCACTGTGGAAGGGGCAGAGATCTGCAGGCAGGGCAAACACAATCCAACCCTCCTATTCCTTCTCTGCTCTCTGGCCAAGAGGACACTTAGCTCTGGCCTGTTCTCTAGAACTGGGGTACACTCAGAGATGTTGCTTTCCTGAATGGTTTGTGGTCACCCTCACTTGTCTGGTAGTATAGGGGAGTGTGGTATTCTGGATGTGTAGATTTCCCGTATAACTGAGTATAACATGACCTTATATTTTCAAAGTATATTCACATATATATGATCCTGTCAAAACACTTATTACATTTTACGTATTTTGCATGGCAACTTCCCTGTTTGTTAAACAAAGCATGCTAAACCTAATTTGATCTTTCCTTGGTGCTTTGGTCTTAGCACAGTACCTGGCAAATAGCAGATGCTCAATAAATTTTGAATGGCTGGATGCGCAACTGATTCAGGGTCATTGTTCTGAACATCTATCATCCTAGCTTCTTGAGGACAGATATTATGTCTTAACTCATTTTCATATTCCTATTTCCAGCTACTACCAAAATCCCTAATTCATAAATGGTGTTCTCTGATATTAAAAAATGCTTATTGACCACATTAATAGGATAGTTATGTTTTTATGGTATAAATGGTCTCCAAAGTAGTGTGCTTTTAAAATTCTTCTGTCTCTTTCTGTGCCATGACCATCAGCTGTCGCCTACTCTTTCCACCATGTAATTGTCTTTCTGAGGCTTGCTGTGCCTCCACCTCCCCCCCCATAGACAGCAATTATCTGTTTTTAACCTGGGCTGGAAACCAGAAAAAGAAGATCAGCAACGATGTCTCCCCCAATTCTATGTCAAAAGTCTTAGGATAAGGGCCTGAGGATGGCTCTAGCTCAACTCTGAAGCTGTGCTTTCTGTCTGTTGTCCTCTGAGGTATTTGAAATTGCTCGCTTACTTGTCTTGTTCTGGATTGTGCTGGATTTAATAGCTATTTGGAAAAAGAAAGCTTCCTTCATCCGAAATCCATCCAGCCATGACACTTAGACCTGCATTATCTCAACTGCTCATGCTTAGATATCAGATTTGGTCTCACCAACAAACATTGGGCTTACATGCATGGTTCTCTCCTTGTTGAAAGCACAGAACTCTAAAACATGCTGAGAAACAGATGGGCACATAGGCAGCTAAGGAGAGAAGACCCGGAGCAGCCTTGGTGCTAGAAGCCAGGCCAAGTTCTGGGCCCATTCACCCTGGGAGAGAGCCTGAGCGCCAGCCCCTTACCTGAAGGAAGTACATCATTAGACACGTCCCCTTTGTCTCCCTTGTCACCCTTCTGCCCTGCTGGGCCCTCGTTTCCAGTCAAGCCCAGCTCACCAGGGTCTCCCTTTTCCCCTGGAGTTCCTGTGGCTCCAGGTGGCCCTGAGAAAAAAATGATTTATTAGCCTGTTGTGCAGGGAATTCTGGCACACTAACTACTTTGTAATATCGTACTTTGTATTTTTAAGGTGAAGTAGCTTCAGAAACCAAATACATAACACTTCATAACCATTTTAGGACAGCAGCATGTTCTCAATTCATGAACGAATAGTATCTCCAGGTGGTTCTGTTGAATTCTTTTTAGAGACATTTGGCTGGGCCAACAGGTTGGAGAGGAGTGAACCCCTAGAAGGACAGTCACAGCAAGAGCAGAAAGAAGGTAAAGCCTAATTGGAAGTCTGCCCTCCCCCACCCCACGCCCTCCTCACCCCAGCAGGAAGGACTGAGAACTCAGAGGGGTTTGTTTGGCACCATAAGGGTGGATGTTGTCCTCTGCATTATCTGGTATATTCCTCACAACATGGGAGTGGTAGGCTGGTCAGTTATCCTTACTCTCATTTTACAGAAGTCGGAACTAAGGCCTCAGGGGTTACAGTTGATGCTAAGTGAGAAGCAAAAATCTTGATTCCAACTCCAATGCCCTTTTCTGTGACATTCCAATGCAAAATGCTTTTAATCAAAGTAGCAAAACAGGTAAAGCTGCTTTAGGACAAGCATTACAAGGGATGGTGATAGTGTGAACAAAATATAATGGAGGAAATCTCTGTCTCTGCTCACAGGGAGGCATCACTATAGGAACTACAGTCCTACCACCCACAGCTAGGAATAGTCAAGATCTATGCAGTGACTCATCTCAGCATTGTACGACAGCAGCATAGTTAGTATTCTGATGCCTGGGAGAAAGGAAGCAAACAACATGCATAATATGATTGCCTCGGCTCATAGTAGTTTCCACACAGCAGCTCAGGGACGGGGAACCTAAACAAGGCCCACCAATTTCACTGAGGTGAGGAGACAAAAAGTAGAGTTTGGGGAGATAAAGGTGGCTAGGATTCATGAGACAGAATATGAGAGAGGGGGTAATCATGTAGAAAGAGCTCTGGAGAACTTCAGAGGTGTTTCCTCAAGTCTTTGTCAGAGTAATAGTCTGTGCAGGGTGAAAATCTACAAGGTAGGGAAAAGAATGAAAAGAAAGCCACTCACTACACAACTCTCAGAGCTTGCACAGGGAAAGGTTCTCATTCCCACCAGTCAAAGCAGAGAGATCTCAGAGAATGGTGCGCTGTTAGGTCGAGTCCTTGGAAAGTCTTCTCTTAGTACTGAGGCTAAATTAGCCCAAGAGTCAAGGCTGCCGTGGATCTATCATAACAAAGCTTAAAAACAAGCTTCAAAAGGATTAAACTGAGCAGAAAGTAGTTTAACTACCCAGCCAGATGTCTCTAAACTGTAGTTTAAACTACTGAAAGTAGTTTAATCATTTAGTCAAAGTAATGTAGCATATTAATAATTTAAGCAAGAAAAAAATTATATGACCATCTTGGTGGAGGCAGAAAAGACATTTGATAAAATACAACACCCATTCTTAATAAAAATTCTCATCAAATGAGGAATAGAAGGGGACTTCCCTGGTGGTGCAGTGGTTAAGAATCCACCTGCCAATGCAGGGGACACAGGTTCGAGCCCTGGTCCAGGAAGATCCCACATGCCGCGGAGCAACTAAGCCTGTGCGCCACAACTACTGAGCCTGCTCTCTAGAGCCTGCAAGCCACAACTACCGAGCCCACGTGCCACAACAACTGAGCCCGTGTGCTGCAACTACTGAATCCCGTGTGCCTAGAGCCTGTGCTCCGCAACAAGAGAAGCCGCTGCAATGAGAAGCCTGCACACCACAACGAACAGTAGCCCCCACTCGCCACAACTAGAGAAAGCCCGCGCGTAGCAATGAAGACCCAAAGCAGCCAAGCAGCCAAAAACAAATGAATAAATAAAAATTTATGAAAAAAAAAGAGGAATAGAAGGAAACTTCCTCAATCTGAAAAAGGGCATCTATGAAAAAACCTACAGCTAACATCATCCCTAATGATGAAAGACTAAATGATTTCCCCCTAAGATCAGGAAAAAGACAATGGTATCTATTCTCATCACTTTTATTTCACACTGTACTGGAGGTTCTAGCCAGTGCAATAAAGCAAAGAAAAAGAAATAAAGGCAAACAGATTAGAAAGGATGAATTAAAATTGCCTTTATATGCAGACGACATGATTATTTATGTAGAAAATCTACAAAAAGGTTGCTAGAACTCATGAGCACCTAGGCACACTGAGAGGGAAAGTGATTACTTACTATTGTGCAAAGGTATTGCCAGATATGGATCAGTTAATACGATATCCTATTGCAGGGATCATTTGCTCATTTTGACAAGAGCCTCCTGGAGATACTGCTCAATAGAGATATTTTTCAAAGGGGCAGAGATTTCAGGCAATAGGGAAGAGCCAGAGGCAAGTTTTAGTGCAAAACTTCAGTTTCTCTCAACCTCTTTAACCAAGAGGGCTTAGCATTCATTGTTTTTTCTAATTACCTTGCCAGTCCCAAGCCCCTTCTTATAGGTTCTGGCTGAGTGACTGCCCATTCACCCCTCTCCTGTGCCCCATCAACTCGGCCAATCCCCATTCTCCAATTGTCATTCTGTGCCATTGCAATTGTCTTCCCCCCAGATTTAAGACCAATTCTGAACCCTACCCCCAACTTCCTACCAGCCCCATAGGATTCCTATACAGCTGTCCGAAGAGAATCATAGAATTCCAGATCGGAAGGCACCTTAGGGGTCACTTAAATTAACCTCCCATCCAACCCTGAAAGCCCCTCTCCACCACCCGACTGGCTCCTTTCAAGCCCTTGCAGCAATGGGGAGGTTATTATATCACATCACACCACAGATCGCGCTGGAATACTCTGCACTGCCATCGGAGGCCATTATTCCCTAAAACATACATCTGGAGCTCTTAGCAGCTTTCCCTTATGCCGAGGGAATGATAAGGACTGCCAGACTCAAGGCACCCTACACAGACCATCCCAAGGAAGTCAGCAGTATATGAAAGAAACTTAAAGTGTTGATCACTGTTAAAAAATGTGGTGAACAAAGAAACATTCACTAGATTTCAGCCAACTACTAAAAAAAACAACTCAGTGGAAACCATGCAATTCAGCTGTAGATGGGGGTCAGAAGCCCCTGGTTCCCTGCCTCTGCCAGGGGTGATCTTGGGTGTCATCTTGCACTGATGGAGTTGCTGGGGACACAGTGGAAGAGGATGTGAAGAAGAGCAGGGACCTCTCTTAATCAGGGACCTCTGCATGAGCACATGTTCTTTTGTCAGTATTTTAAATAGGCAATTTAGCACATTATCTGAAGGACACAAAAGAGAACGTTGCCATAGTGTCCAGCCAGCACAATGCACCAAGTATAACTGATACCTTCTAAAGGTGTCACATGACCTACATTCAGCAATGCTCAGGGAAATGGTATCTTCTAGTTACTTAAGGGGTTTCTTTTTCAGGCATTTATTCTAGTCACAAAGAGCCTCTCTGCATCATCGTTTTATTTCCCCTTCTTTTCTTTTATTCCTTCCTCTTATGCATTTTTCCCCCTTTCTCAAAAAGGCAAGGTGTGAAATAGAAAAACGTTCATACTGTAATGCAGCTGCTATAATGCAGCCTGCACAGGGGCAGGTGTTTAAAGCTCAGGATATTAAGGACCTTTGCTTATGGATGTATTCTGACTCTCAGCTATGTCTGCATGATAATTTTTAAGCTTTCATTAAGAAAGGGTAGGGGATGTTTTGACTACGTACCGTCTTTGCTGCCTCCACAAAGTTTTCCCTTGTCTTGCCACGCACTGGCCATGGTGTGTCAGAAGTATACCGCCACCTCATCAGAGGACTTGAATGTGGCACTTTCTACCTTCCCCTGACTCAGCTGTGCACAGGGACACTGTTAAACATTGTGTGGCCTGGACCTCGGCATTGTTGTCCCGTGATTCCTGGCAGGCTTTGAGTCAGCACATTCTGCCAGGAAAGAAAGGCCAGATTCCTCTTGCTTTGCTCGGGCGCTGGGTGTGGCTTTCTGCTCTTCTCCTTCCCCGGTGGCGCCCACTCAAAACAAGCTGTTTTCCCAGCTTTAGAGTTTGGGGTTGTGTGACCAGCTGGGGTCAACGCCATCATCTTCACTGCAAGGGGTGAGGGAGGACATCTTATTTTTGGCAGGACCATCTGTGACCGACTGAGGCAAAGGAAACGGAGCCAAGGGTGTTGGGAAAAACCCAGACCCAAGACTGGGATGAATAAGGAGGAGGGCGTTTATTTCTGTTTTGGTGGAGATTCGATTCTTAGAGAAGACACTGAGGCATTAACTCTTGAGTGAGAAAGTGAGAGGCAGATGGAGGGAAAGAAAATGCTTGCTTTTGAGGCATAGCACGTCAAACTTCGAAAAAGACGCTAGTTGCATAATTGACAACATGTAAGTCCAATTCTTCTCTCTAAATCTAAGTCGGTGTTTTCAAATAAATACAGGCATTTCCACTCAGATTTCCTTCTTACCCTTGGAAACAACAACAACAGTAATATCTAACACTAACATAGCACTTGCTATGTGTCAGGCCCTATTCTAAGCACTTTATATATATATTAATTAATGTAATCTTCCTTACAACACTATGAGGCTGATACTATGACTGTTCTCATTTTACAGATAAGGAAACAGAGTGATTAAGTAACTTGCCCAAGTGCACACAGCTAGTAAGCGGAAGATCCGGGACCCAAACCAAGACTTCAAGCTCTGGCTCTGGCCTACTGCACCCTTGTTCTTAGCATCCCTAAGGTCAGACATTGAGGGTTATCTTCATATTTCAATATCCTGGAAACAACTGTTGGTCTAAAGCTCTAAACTCTGGTTTCGTCAGGTTAGTCTTCTTCTCAAGAGCCCACAGTGGCTCCCGGCGGCCTCCAGCAGACATGGAGCTAAAGGCCCTGACCCCACCCCAGGCTCACCTGGGTCCCCTCTTATACGCAGGGGCAGCCTCCTTAGAAGTTCCTCCGAGCGTGGCCTTTCTGTTCTCCCCCCTGCAGTTCCCTCCCCATCTCCCCTCTGTTTGTGTCCAAGATGTTGATCACACTTATCTCTTGTCCTTTACACTTGTCTCTACTGTACAATCCGTCCTCTACACTGGATCCTATTTGTTCATTATCTGCACAGCAAAGTTCAGATTTTTCTTCCAGCAGTATTCTCTGGTGTGTAGTATAAAGCATCTTCATATCAGAATAACCAGTTGTTGAATTCATCCTGTATATACACTATATCTTCTCTTTCAACAGGACTGTAAGCTCTTATGGACAGAAATTATGTTCTATTCTTCTCATTCATGCATTCCTTCATTTTTCACTCATTAATTATTTACTGAGCCTCAGCTGGGGTTGGCTGAGAGCTATGCCAAGTAATAGTCTCTCCTTCATAGGCAAACACTAGAGCAGGCTGTTTAAAAACCGGAAGCCATGCTAGAGTTGTTGGAAGACAACCTCCTTAGCGTACAGAGGAGACCAAGGCCCGATGAGGGACTGACCTACCCAAGGCCTCAGAGCCAGTCGGGGTTCGAGGCAGGTGCTCCCGGAACTCCTTTCCTGGCTCCCCTCTGCCAGGAGAGCAGGGACCATTCTTTCTGCCTGACAGGTTAGTACTCATTGAACTGTGCGTTCCTGCACACGTCCTGCGGGCCTCTCTGAAGGGCTGGCGCTCTCCCAGCCTCCCGGGAAGACTCAGGGTCAGACTCAGCATCATCCTTCGACAATTAACAGCACTAGCTCCCAAGGCCCAGCCTTCCTTCCCTCGGCTCGGGCTAATGCCGCTCTCACAGCTTGGGCCCGACCCCCTCAAGCCTAGACGTTTAGTGCAGTCGTGTTTAAGAGCAGGGGTCCAGGAGTCAGAGAGGCCTGGGTTCAAATCCCACCTCCTCCACTTATTAGCTTTTGGACATTGGACAAATTACGTCCATCAGTTCAACCATGACTTGATTGCCCTCTTTCGCTGGCTGTTCCAGGCTCTGGAGGTTGAGTCTAAGCGAGAGTGACATGGCCTGGTTCTCATGGACCTCACGTTCTCCCTAGGGAGTCAGACCATCAGCATATCAACAGGCAACACTGGGAGAGAATTTCAGGGAGGGATATGTTATTGGAAAAGAGCAGGGAATGTGACTGAGTTGGTGAGGCAGGGGCCAGACACAGAGGTCAGGGACGATCTTGAAGAGGAGGTGACTTATAAGCTGAGATCTGCTCTGTGGGAAGGACGGGCCTCAGGAAGGGCCGGGCCACAGCAGTGCAAAGGCCCTGGGACAAGGGTGGGCCTGACCTGTTTGGAAAACAGAAAGATAAGGTTTCTTCATCTGGGAAAAATATGGCTGGTAAAAATACCCATCTCCTTGGGGTTGTTGTGAAGACTAAATGAGGTGAGTGTAGAGAGGACTAGGTAGTGTGCCTGACAGTAAATGTCAGCTATTTACTATTGTCCAGAGGATCACTGCTAGAGGGCATGGTCCAGCCTAACCCAGTCCTATCTCTGTGGAACACAGTCTCTTTTTCCTGATTTTGGTAATAGCACTTGTTGTTCCCTCTTTCTGGAACGCACGCCCACTCCTCCCCTCTCCCACCCCTTGCCTGGCAAACCACTAACGATCCTGGAACTCTCAGCTGAAATGACGGCTCTTCGTTCTCCACAGCCATGATCCTGGCCCAGCAGGTCACATCCTGCATGAGTCCCTGTGGCTGACAGAGAGACCCCAGACCACTAACCTGAAGGCTCTGGAAGGGCCTGGCCCCCGCCTCCCATCTCACCTTGCTGCACGCCCCCTCCCCCAGCTGCCCCAGCAGGGCCTTGGCAGGTGTGTGCCCTCCACCTGGGCCACCCTCTGCCTCGCCCTCATCCCTCAGGTCTGACCTCAGACGTTACCTCCCGACCCGCCCTCTCTGCACTGTAGCTTATAACACCCTGATCTTTCCTTCAAATGTGCACCTCACATTGTGATTACAGATGTATTTGCGTTGACTATTTATGTCTGCCTCCCCACCAAAGATGGAAAGTTCCACAATAGGGGCTACGTCTATTTTGTTTCCCCACTAGTACTTGGAACCCTCTCAATAAGTATTTGCTGATGAATGTTCCCATCCTCTCCTGCTGTTCTTCCTGCTGCTCAGTCTGTCCTTGGCCTCCTTTGCTGGCTCCTCCCCTTCTACTTGGTCACTAGACGCTGTTACTTCTCAGGGCTTGACCCAGGCTCTCCTCTGCTGGTAGCTCCCTCCCTAAGGGACTGCACCCTGGCCCACAAGCCCATTGCCTTGGGTGACACCCTAATGTATACCTCTAGCCCCAGGGACTTCTCCAACTGCAGACCTGCATCTTCAAGGCCCCCCTCCTCCTGGGTGTTTCAAGGCATTTCAAAGTCAGCACATCCCATGCTGAGCCATGACTGTCTCCCTGGACCTGAGCCGGTCTGGGGCCCCTCACCTCAGGGAAGAGCAGTCAGGCAGGATGAAAATCTCACAGTCAGTCTTGGTGACCCCTTCCCCTTCCTTCTCATATCTACCTTCCCCCAAGTCCTGTTGATTTCACCCCCAAATGTCACTCAGCTCATCGGCCTTTGCACACCCCACCTGCATCCCTTCCGCCCTCACGCTGAGTAGCTTCTGCCCTGTTTCCCTAACAGCAGCGCCTGTGCGCTCACTCCAGTGTGTCCCCCACCAGCAGCGGCGGGGGTATTACAGAAAGGCAGATGTGATCATGTCACTCTCCTACCTGAAACCCCTTCGTGGCTTCTCATGGCTCCTGGAATAAAGCCAATTCCCCTCCGTGGGCCTGCCAGCTCTCGTCCTGCCTCCCACTTCCTGCAATTCTGTTGATTGCTGGGTGGGATGGGAATCCATCCTGGGCTCAGGAAGGGATCAGGGGAGGGAAAGCATAGCTATGCGGCTTTGGCAGGGTGACGGGGACAGCACAGCCCTTGCTCTGGCGTCGGATGGTCCAGGCTAGAGTCTGAGCTGGCCGAGGGCTGAGTAATGCTTCCAACAACCTATTCATAGAGGTAGCCTTTTCAAAACCTCCTCCTTTCCCTCCTGCAGGCTCCTTTGTGTGGCTGCCAGGGAGGTGTGCAGGGCAGGTGTCTGAGTACAAACCCCAGTTCTTAAAATGCTCAGGGCTAACCTGATTTGGTCTTGTTACCTCTCTGGTTTCAACTTGACCATGCTCACCTCTCATCCTTTCTGTACGGCTACGCTGGCTTCCCTGCCACTCCTCAGCGTCTGCAGGTACACTGGACTTACAGGCTCCACTGGAACCCTCTCCCCCAGACAGTCCGCCACCTGCGCTCTCCTCTCCTCCAGGTGTCTGCTCAAAGGTCCCTTCTCAGGGGGCTCACCTGGCCTCCCAGCCTACAGTCACGCCCCACCCTACACACTTCCTATCCCTTCCCCTTGCTCTATTTTTCTGTTTAGCACTTAGCACCGCATAACAGACAATATATTCTACTTATTTCTCTTGTTGATTGTCCGTCCGCCCAGACTAGGATGTCAGCCTCATGAGGGCAGAGATGTTGTCAGCTTTTTCATTTCTGGATCTCCAGCATCTAGAATAATACCTGCCACATAAATATGTCTTACAGAAATAAATAGACTTTTTCTTTTCTGCCCTCACTGGGTTGTGGGCTGCATGCTAAGCATATCTCTTCAAAGCTAGAGATCTGTCTCAGACCTTTTTGTAGCTACCCCTTTCTCACCTGACCCACATCCAGTGCTGCATGGTGGTCCCTCCCCCTCACTGTTGGCTCTCATAATACTCATTACTGAATCCTCAGGACTGGATCACATTTCTGGGGTCTTTCTGGGATAAACCAAGTGCCTGAACACTGACGGTCATCATTAACTGATGCTGATATTCATTTATAATTATAGTTATTATCTGACATGTAAGGGTCCATTCTGCTCTGCAGTTCTGGCTGTAACTGCTGGACTTCTGGGGACGGAGTTGACATGGGCTGCGTGGGCCCATTTTCACAGAGGCTGCCCCTGGGAGCACAGGTATGCAGGCTTTTGGCAAGTGGCAGAGCCCCTCAACAATTTTCTCCCTTTCCACTGGCTCTCACTCAAATTGTTTAAGAGCAGAAACGCTGGAAGGGGTTCCTGTGTTGTCTGGAAGAGTTGTTCTAGTGGTTCTTCTAGCCTGGGGCCTGTCCAGGTGAGTTAGGGCAGTGTAACCAAGAGATTGAAAATAGATAAGAGGGTTAGTGGAGCCTCCACCCTCAGCTGTGGCTAAGAACCACGCCTTCCTTGAAGCGTCCTGAGGAGTCTCTAACCCCTGCCCTCAAGCCTCCACTGTGCCATGTGACAGCTCTCTTCAGGTGACTCTGCCCCGGCCTTCCCCATGGACTTCCCAGGACTGGTGCTCAGAGCCCCTCAGAACTCACCCTGCCCCAGCCCCCAGACCCTGCCAGGCCTTACCTGAGCCCCTGCTGGTCACTGCTCCCTGACACATCTGACACCTTGGTGTTTCCAGGTCTTTGCTTGGGTGGTGGCAATGCCACCACTCACAGCAGGGCACAGGAGGTCTCTCAGAGATGCCAGCCACATCTTCTTAATAGTCCTGTGACCCCTGGACAGGAGACCCTGACAGCTGGGACCACACAACCTGAGTGTCAGCCTGGATGCTGCCTTTCTACTCAAATCATTCTAGTGATTCCTCCAGCCAGGAAAACCTAGAGGTCAGTATCAGTCAACTGATTTTCAGTCAAACACAAAAATCTGCTGGGCAGGAGCAGGCAGTGAGAGGGTCGGGCGGGAACGACCCTTGAGAGAACTTGGGGTACCAGCACAGACAGCCTTCACAGCCCGTGTAGTGCCCCTCCCCAGGACTGCTCACTCTTGCCCCTTCCATCTGTCTGTCTGCATCAGAGCAAGCAGAGGAGTGGACATCAGCTCTCAGGTATACTGCTTCTCTCGGGCAGACTGGATATAAATCTTATCAGGGTTGGACCAAAGAGAAGGCCCTTGTTGCCCCAGAACACAGCAGCTTCCAGGCAAGCATTAACCAGCCTTGCATTCAGAGATGCAGCACTTTTCCCCCACTGTGCCAACTTTGGTTCATCCAAAATGCAATGATGGAGACAAAAAACAAGGAAATGAATTAGAAGAGTGACAAAATACCCATTTTTCCTCTTTTTCCATTTGCTCCTTTTTCGCCTTTTGGGCCCTGGGGACCAGGCCGTCCATCTGATCCATTGTGTCCTGGTAACCCACCAATTCCTGGAGGTCCTGCATCAAAACACGGGAAATGGGAACATTTAAAAAAATCTTAACAGAAGTTAACATGACTTCCTTTAGACAGTGAAACTGGCCAGGCATTGACGCCTCTTCCAGATCTTCTCCTGCTTCTTCTTTTCCTTCTCTACCTTCCCTGCCCCCGCCTGAAGCAGTGACAGGTGGGGAATGGTGACAGCAAGTTCTCAAGTGGGAGGGAACAGGAGAGCTGGTGATTGGGGCAGAGAGGAGGGGGACACAGTGATAGTCAAGGCTGCCTTCAGACTCTTCTTCCTTCCCTGCCTCAGTCCCTTATGAGTGATCCTGGGGGGCCAGCCACCCATATCCTTCCCATGAACTTGGAAAATCCATGGGCTCTTACCTGCTGGGCCAGGTGGTCCTACAACAGAAAAAGAAATTTAGATGATAAACCACAGATGGAAGAAAGTGAAGCCAACACCACAACCCAAAAAACAAAGAGCACCTTCCCCCTCTTAAAACGTACTAATCATCTATGGGCCCTAAGGAACCACCTCATGCCTTTTATTTAGAACTCAGTATATTTGCCCAAAGATTCTTAAAAACAATTCAACAAAGACCCGTTTGCCAATCAAAACCACTTTTGCTGAAGTTCCAATGGACTAAGAATAATTTCTAAGTGGCTTCACTATAGACTCATAAATCAGTCATCTCTCAAGCAATCAATGTAATTAAATGAGGTTTGGTGACAATGTGGGTGGGCACTAGTGAAGCCCTGGCACAGGTAGGTGTCAGGAAGTGCTGCTTTTGCATGGCTGAGATCCAGGTGTCCCAGGAGCAGCCCCAAACACGCTCATCCAGCCAGCCTGTCTCTTCTAGGCCACCAAGGGGAATTGAGAGCAGAAGCTGGTTTGCTTGGTCTCTATTTTGTTGCATAAAATAGCCTGAGAAAACTCGAGGGCCCAGATCAGGTAACAGATACCTTTCTTAGTGTGTAATTACCCAAGGATCTAAGGGGTTCACGTGAATAATTTACACATAATCTAACACAATAATTTTGCTTCCACAAATAGTCTTAGTGTCAATTATTCCATTTAAGCACTCGGACAAGCCAGTGAGGTCGCAACATGAACAGTTGAGGGTCTTTTGTTTCTCCGGAACACATATAACAATCACCAATATTGGAGTGGGTAGGTCTTTCTAAAGATCCAAGCCTGTGACTCTTCAGAAAACCACCATTTATACTGATGAACCTAGTGGCAGGGCAGGAATAAAAATGCAGATGTAGAGAATGGACTTGAGGACACTATGGGGGAAGGGTAAGCTGGGACGAAGTAAGAGAGTAGCACTGACATATATACACTACTAAATGTAAAATAGATAGCTAGAGGGAAGCAGCTGCATAGCACAGGGAGATCAGCTCGGTACTTTGTGACCACCTAGAGGGGTGGGATAGGGAGGGTGGGAGGGAGGGAGACGCAAGAGGGAGGAGATATGGAGGTATATGTATACATACAGCTGATTCACTTTGTTGTACAGCAGAAACTAACACACACAACATTGAATAGCAGTTATACGCCAATAAGAATATATATATATACACATATATATCTATGTGTGTGTATATATATATATATATAAAAGAAAACCACCATTTACTAAGCACTTCTGTGTGCACCAAAATCTTCCCATAAGTAGAAATCTTGATCCTTGTGTCTGCTGTGTTTGCAACCTATCTGAGGAAGGTGAATACTTTGAAACCACAATGAGATGAGGGAGCTACAGAGAAGCAAACCCCTACAGAGGTACCGGGGAAGTCTGGGCACATGGCAGTCAGAGAAGGCCCTCAGAGAGAGTGAGCCTTGAGCTGTGGCTCTGAAGACACAGTGGCCTGAGATGGCTGCAGGGGTGAGGGCTGGGCATCCCATGCAGGAGACCAGCTGGAGAAAAGGTACAGGGGTGGGAGCTTGCGTGATTCAGGGTGAGAGAAAGGAGGAAGAATGGCTCAGCTGGAGTGTGTAGAGATGAGGCTGAAGTGTATACTTGGCAGAGGGATGTGGGGCAGCAGCACTTAAAGACCAAGTGGAGGGGTGTAGACGGTATGTGCAAGGCAGTGCGGAGCTACAGTAGATTCTTAAGCAGCGGGGGATGACACTGATATCTGCGTGTGTTTGATATCCTCTCCGTAGATGGATGTGGAATAGAACTAGGGAATGAGATGAGAGAGAGAAAGAGACAGGGAAGGAAGGGGGTGGGGCAGGGAGAAAATATCCAGAGGATCTTTGTAGTTAAAGTTTGGGACAAGGTTGTAGATAAATGCGGTTGGTGACTGTAGAGTTCTAGAGGGAGCTAGACATTCGAGAGGTATTTCAGCAGAAGAATGGGCAGGACATGTCCATGTCTGATTGGGTAGGAGACAGCTGAGGAGGCCTCTCAGACGACTGAGCCTGGATACTGATGAGCCTATTTGACAGACATGAAAACTTTTGGAAGAATAAGTGTTTGAAGGTATGCTTTCAATACATACAGTCCTATGTTGGGCAAAAATGATTTGCTGAAAACGGCACAGCATTTTCTAGGGTCAGTGTAGCCTGTAGTCAGTGTGGTCAGTTTACCGCCAGATGGCACACACATGCCCTGGTAAGGAGGTGATATGGCCCTTTGAGAGCTGTCAGAAGAAATCAATCAATCGTCAGTCCCGACTGCAGATGGAGCCAAATTCAGATGTGCAGATTGGTAGAAAAAGGTAAACAAGCAAGAATCAACTGTATATAGTAGGTTTCAAGAGTTCTCAGGGAGGGATAAATTGGGAGATTGGGACTGACAATATACACACTACTATATATAAAATAGATAACTAATAAGAAACTGCTGTAGAGCACAGGGAACTCTACTCAATACTCTGTAATGATCTATATGGGAATAGAATCTAAAAACGAGTGGATATATGTATATGCATAACTGATTTACTTTGCTGTACAGCAGAAACTAACACAACATTGTAAATCAACTATACTCCAATAAAAATTAATTTAAAAAAAAGAGGACAGTCCAATAACCATTTCCATGCAGTGGAGTATTGGAGAGAGGGCCTGGCTGGAGCTGTATACTTAGGACACATTAGTTATGGCCAAGGGTATCACTATGATGAAGTGTTTAGATTAGGGTTTCTTGACACTGACTGACCTGAGATCCTTGATACCCTATGGCTACAGTTTTTACACATTTGAGGCCACAAAATCAACTAGAATGCTTGTAAAAATGCAGATACCTAGGCCCCATCTGGAGATTCTGATTTGGTTTGGATTTAGAGTAAGGCCCAGGAACTGGCATTTTTACCAAGCACCATGGGATGCAGTTGGTCCTGGGTCCCCTCGACCTGATGTGAAAAATTTCTGGGAAAAGAGTCAGTCACTCTCCTTAAAGGGGTTCCTGACCTTAGAAATATTGGGAGCTACTAGCCTTCAGGTAAGAGTGAAATGTCTGAGCCAAATTTGGGGATGTAGAGAGGGGGACATACCCCATCTGGAGGGAGGCAGGTGATAGAAGAAGCACCAGGAAAGAGAGAGTGATCTGAAGATGGAGGAGGGAAGCCAGCAGGTCTCATGCCTTGAAGCTAGAGAATTTCAGAAGAGAAAGGATGACAAATGGTTCCAAAGAGCTCAGGAGCAGAGTGCTACAGTGATGATGACTGTCCCAATATCCTGGGACGCCAACTGAGCTGCTCACGGCCCCTTACACCCAGAAGAAGCCCCAAATATAAGTCATTATAATAATGTCAAATGTCAAATGTGTGCCTACTAGCTATTTAGCAAACCATCTTTCAGAATTTTTTTTAGCTCCTGACCCTTCTCCTCTTCTGGAATAACAGACCCTCTAGGAACACGTGTGGGCAGCCACATTCATGTTAACACTGTACGCAGGGCTGTTTCCTGGGCCTGCCAGCAGTGCAGCTACACAGGACTCCATGCTAAGAAGGGAGCTCCCTGCTTGGGTTTAAATGCTCTGCAGTTGCCGTTTGGACATTCTTAACCATTTTTTCTTTGAATTTGTGCTTTGTAAGTGAAGTCTGATGGGACAGTGGAGCACGGCCCAGGGGCTTTGAGTCTTGGTTGGTATGTGGCCCTGCCTCCTATCTCCTCCCTGCCTCCCTAGGACAGATTTTCCACTGCCTGCTCCTGTGCCCCTTGACGTGTCCTCCCCACTCCCTGCCCCATCAGTGTCTGCTGCCACCTGCCACCCCAGTGGGGGCCCAGGCTCGAGTGCAGGGGAGGCTAGCGTTGGGTGTGTGCCCTGCATGCTTTTGTCCCAGGGAGCCCCTATGCCTGTGAGGGTCTGTACTCATGCGGTGAGTAGCCCATGCCTCAAGGAGTACAACATTAAGTAGCAAATAAAAAGCCCCACCATGGCAGGTCAAGAGAGGTTGTGGACGACAGGAAAAAGCCTTTTTCCTGCTTCATGAACAAGGGACCCTGCATTTTCATTTTGCACTGGGCCCTGCAAATGGTTGGGTGATTACCCCACCCAACACTCCTAGCTGGAGTTGATTAGAATTGGGTAGATGCATGGTAGGAGCTGAACCACTTAGATTTTTTTCTCCTTGCAGTCTAAAGTTGACCCACAATGTCCTTACTTATGTAAAGTAGAGGTCTGTGGACGGCCATGCACAGTGAAAACTGTCAGTCTGCAGAGAGAAGAAAATGAAGGAGAGAGAAGCAGAGATGAGGGACTGGGTGTCTGCTAGAGAGTCAGAAAGGCTGAGAGAGGAGCTGTGTGGGTTCCCAGTGGCTTTCCAGTTCCTGGCTCCAGCTCCCTGGGTCAGGCTGCTCCCACTGCCCTCCTGGTCTGTCTGTGAGATACCCTTCTGTCTCATGAGGCAAGCTTTGTTTTCACCAGACTGGGTTTCATTGTCATCTTCCTGGACCCACAGACAGACTGCGTTTCCCTGCCTTCCTTCCATGGTGGGGGTGGGGAAGTGAGATACCTCCAGGCCTGACCTTTTAAAGCACCCAATGGGTGCCATCCTTTGTTCTCCTCTCTTCCCTTGGGAGTGACCTTGGTGCCTGGTGCTCAGATGATGGAGCTACAAGACAGCAGCACTTGGATCTCTGAGTCCCCAGAACTGCCTAGGAGAGTCACCCAAATTTCGCTGGACTTTGTGCAGTGGGAAATAAGCCTTTGCTATGTTAAGCCGCTGAGATTTTAAGGTTTAATTTTTACCAGAGCATGACCAAACCTAGCTTGACAAATACATCCCTCTATCTTTTTAATAATTTATAATCTCTCACCCACTTTTCCTCAGATAAGCTCTAATGGGTCCCTGCTACAAGCAAACAATAGAATCTTAATCGAGACAGGATATATAGGCACCAGAGTTATGGGGAGTGAACAATAAAGAAGTGTAAGTCTCACTTCCTGTCTTCAAGGGCAGGCGCTGACCAGTGGCTACAGGCTTCTGAAAAACCTGACTCCTTGGATCCTCCCACCACAGCCATTCCAAGTCATAGGAGAAGATGTTTATCTCTAATTTCCATTTAGTAGCCTCCCTTTTCACCCTGGATTGGTGTCAGAACTGATGTTGCCTGACCCAAGTGACCTGCTTAGCACATCAATGACCACAGAGGAAGTGGCTACACATTTCCCAAAGCCTTGCTGGTAGAGGAAAATAAGAAGCCAAAAAATCCAAATAGATTTATCATTGCAACAAAAAGAATAAAACACATAGGCATAAACCTACCTAAGGGCACAAAAGACCTATATGCATAAAACTATAAGACACTGATGAAAGAAATTAAAGATGATACAAACAGATGGAGAGATATACCATGTTCTTGGATTGAAGAATCAACATTGTGAAAATGACTATACTACCCAAAGCAATCTACAGATTCAATGCAAACCCTATCAGACTACCAATGGCATTTTTCACAGAACTAGAACAAGAAATTTCACAGTTTGTATGGAAACACAAAAGACTCTGAATAGCCAAAGCAATCTTGAGAACGAAAAACAGAGCTGGAGGAATCAGGCTCCCTGACTTCAGACTATACTACAAAGCTACAGTAATCAAGACAATATGGTACTGGCACAAAAACAGAAAGATAGATCAATGGAACAGGATAGAAAGCCCAGAGATAAACCCACGCACATATGGTCACCTTATCTTTGATAAAGGAGGCAATAATAAACAATGGAGAAAATACAGCCTCTTCAATAAGTAGTGCTGGGTAAACTAGACAGCTACATGTAAAAGAATTAAATTAGAACACTTCCTAACACCATACACAAAAATAAACTCAAAATGGATTAGAGACCTAAATGTAAGGCCAGACACTATCAAACTCTTAGAGGAAAACATAGGCAGAACATGCTATGACATAAATCATAGCAAGGTCTTTTTTGACCCACCTCCTAGAGAAATGGAAATAAAAACAAAAACAAATGAGACCTAATGAAACCTAAAAGCTTTTTCACAGTGAAGGAAAACATAAACAAGATGAAAAGACAACCCTAGAATGGGAGAAAATATTTGCAGATGAAGCAACTGACAAAGGATTAATCTCCAAAATATACAAGCAACTCATGCAATTCAATGTCAAGAAAACAAACAACCCAATCCAAAAATGGGTGGAAGACCTAAACAGACATTTCTCCAAAGAAGATATACCGATTGCCAACAAACATGTGAAAGGATGCTCAACATCATTAATCATTAAAGAAATGCAAATCACAACCACAATGAGGTGTCACCTCACACCAGTCAGAATGGCCATCACCAAAAATCTACAAACAATAAATGCTGGAGAGGGTGTGGAGAAAAGGGAACCCTCTTACACTGTTGGTGGGAATGTAAATTGATACAGCCACTATGGATAATAGTATGGAGGTTCCTTAAAAAACTAAAAATAGAACTACCATAAGACCCAGCAATACCCTGAGAAAACCAAAATTCAAAAAGAGTCATGTACCACAATGTTCACTGCAGCACTATTTACAGTAGTCAGGACATGGAAGCAACCTAAGTGTCCAATTGACAGATGAATGGATAAAAAAGATGTGGCATATATATACAATGGAATATTACTCAGCCATAAAAAGAAACGAAATTGAGTTATTTGTAGTGAGGTGGAAGGATCTACAGTCTGTCATACAGAGTGAAGTAAGTCAGAAAGAGAAAAACAAATATTGTATGCTAACACACATATATGGAATCTAAAAAAAAAAAAAAAAAAGGTTCTGAAGAACCTAGGGGCAGGACAGGAATAAAGATGCAGACGTAGAGAATGGACTTGAGGACAAGGGGAGGGGGAAGGGTAAGCTGGGATGAAGTGAGAGAGTGGCATGGACATATATACACTACCAAATGTAAAATAGCTAGCTAGTGGGAAGCAGCTGCATAGCACAGGGAGATCAGCTCAGTGCTTTGTGACCACCTAGGAGGGTGAGATAGGGAGGGTGGGAGGGAAACGCAAGAGGGAGGAGATATGGGGATATATGTATACATATAACTGATTTGTTATACAGCAGAAACTAACACAACATTGTAAAGCAATTATACTCCAATAAAGATGTTTAAAAAAGTTAAATTATTAAAAAAGAAAAAGGAGACATGTACCACAGTGTTCATTGCAGCTCTATTTACAATAACCAGGACATGGAAGCAACCTAAGAGTCCATTGACAGATGAATGGATAAAGAAGATGTGGCATATATATACAATGGAATATTACTCAGCCACAAAAAGAAGTGAAATTGAGTTATTTGTAGTGAGGTGGATGTGCCTAGAGTCTGCCATATAGAGTGAAGTTAAGTCAGAAAGAAAAACAAATAACCGTATGCTAACACATATATATGGAATCTAAAAAAAAATGGTTCTGACGAACCTAGGGGCAGGACAGAAATAAAGTTGTAGACGTAGAGAATGGACTTGAGGACATGGGGAGGGGGAAGGGCAAGCTGGGACGAAGTAACCGAGTAGCACTGACATATATACACAACCAAGTGTAAAATAGATAGCTAGTTGGAAGCAGCTGCAAAGCACAGGGAGATCAATTCGGTGCTTTGTGACCACCTAGAGGGGTGGGATAGGGAGGGTGGGAGGGAGACGCAACAGGGAGAATATATGGGGATATATGTATACGTATAGCTGATGCACTTTGTTATACAGCAGAAACTAACACAACATTGTAAAGCAATTATACTCCAATAATGATGTTAAAAAAAAAAGAAAAGAAAGTAAGGCCTGGTTCTGCTGCCAAAGGAAGAGCTAGTGAAAGATGCAACTTCATAAACCTGATATTTCCAGGCCTGGAACACCTCCGAGGTCTGTAGTCTTGACTCTTTCCTACTCCTGCTCCCAGCAAGGACTCCCTGGGGCTCAGGATTCATGCGAGCCACAGCTTCAGTGCCAGAGAGGAGCTCTGGCCAGAGTGGGGGTGATCCCCTCTTTCCCTTGGGAGGCAGGCATGCTTGGCTTTCCTTACGGGATGGCCTGACAGGGTCCAAGCCCGAATCCACATTTGGAGCCCGAATCCACCAACACTAAAACAACTTGCTAGTTTGCTCAGTGAGGCCAGTTGAGTGAGAACATCATCAGCTACACTAGCTGTTCTGAGAATGGCCTATCCATTTGTTTACCAAGGGTTGAACTGTCTACAGATTTGAGGCCTCAGTTCCCACCCTCTGTGTTGCTGGTCCATCCTCTGCAACCACCCCTGCTGCCAGCTATTCTGCCAGTCCCAGGGCACCTGACATGGGAAAGTATGTATCTTTCCTCACATGCCCCCATTAAACTGAAGCTTTGGTCCAATCTCATTTATTTGGTGCATTTCAACTTTGGATTATGACCATGGCAACCTTAAAAATGAGTACAGTAGGGATGGCAAATACGTTTTTTTGTTTTTAATTTCATTTTTTTTTTGCCATGTTGGGTCTTAGTTGCGGCACGCGAGCTCTTTGTTGCGGTGCATGGGCTTCTCTCTAGTTGTGGCGTGTGGGTTTTCTCTCTCTAGTTGTGGCGTGCGGGTTTTCTCTTCTTTAGCTGTGGCGTGCAGGCTCCAGGGCGTGTGGGCTCTGTAGTTGTGGCGGGTGGGTTCCAGAGTGCGTGGGCTCTGTAGTTTGCAGCACGCAGGCTCTCTAGTTGAGGCGTGTGAGCTCAGTAGTTGTGGTGCGTGGACTTAGTTGCCCCGTGGCATCTTAGTTCCCTGACCAGGAATCGAACCCGTGTCCCCTGCATTGGAAGGCGGATTCTTTACCACTGGACCACGAGGGAAGTTCCAGCAAATAGCTTTTATTTCAAGTGCCAATTCTAATCAATTAGTACAACTTTCTGCAACACCAGAAAAGAATGACCTGAGACCCGAGGCCATGCTTGGCAGCAACTGTGATCCACTATTGATGTCTGCCTGGAAATAGGATAAGAAGTGTTATCACTGGGTTGGAGTCTTGTGGCTGCAAGGAGAATGGGCACTGTGGATTTCAAGCAACTCTGTTGCAACAAGCAGTTCAGCAATATTATGGTTTAGAGATTTTCCAACAAGCCCCTACGTGGAGGCCACTGGAGGTGAAGAATTACCCAAGACCTGCCTTCTTCAAGATATCTGCTCTTCCAGCAGATATGCTTCTGGGGTCCCAAGGAAACCTGGGCTCAGGGGTAAGATGCATCCAGAAAACCACATGTCATTTGACAAACTCTGCACTAGCAAAAACCCCAGACTACTCTAGCTAGTGAAGTGCCCTCACTATTCACCTGAGAGGTCACCAGATGCACAAAACTACACGGCATCTGTCTTTGTCCCCAGAGCAACCACAGCTGAGTCCTGGGAAAGGGACAGGAATGGGGTTTCATGGTCACAGCTGGACTAGCCTCAAGTCACATGCACCTGCTTTTTTAAAGATGAATCCAGTGTGGAGCTACATCTTGTTCTCAGGCCCCAAGCCCAGGGTCTGCCCTGGCAATCCTTCCTGAAGGCATTTTCTGGGAGTTCTGGACCAAGGCTCTCTGCCCCTCTCCCCGAAGTTCCCCAATTCAGTCCTGGGTCCTGTCATCTCCCCGCCCCCAATCCAGGCAGCTTGGCCTATCCCTAGGTACCTCCTTGCCTTTCAACTTGCACTTTTCACACCTAAGTTTTAATTGAAGGGCTTTCTGTGTAAAAGGAGGCCCAATTTCAAGCTATCATGAAAAATGAAGGGGCTGGCATTTGAAAAGCATTTTTAGGTGCCAAAGAATAACCTCCTCAACCCATTTCCAGCATAGATGCGATCCCGCCAGTCTCTCCTAAGTGGTCTCAATAGCTCCAGCCCACATTCACTGAACAGCTTGGCTCTCATTCTATCACTATAAAATTCAGAAAGAAAGAGGCTTTTCCTGTGCCTCTCAACAGGGCTTTTGTGCCTGTAATTCCATCCATTTGAGCATTTCTCTAGCGCTCATTACTATCACACACGGGAACGCTGAAAAGGGACTCCCGGAGATGGAAGAAAGGTGCTTAAGCCACAAGGGTTTCAGAATAAAGGATCAAGCTGTTCTGAAGATATTTAATTTTCTGTGAGGGCTGAAATGTGACTTGAGTAACTCAATTAGCATTTTCTAAGAAGCCACAGGATTATGGCTTTTCTCTCTGAGGCTAAACTAAGCGAACAAGAGTCAGACCTGGACACAGAGTTCCTCAGAGAAGCATCTTTCTTACCAGCCCACCACTCCTATTAATCACTTACATAAATCACAGGTTTCGTCATTCAACAGACTCAACCAGAGTTGAGCTCCTAACACACAGCAGGTAACGAGAGGTACTGGGGAGAATATTGCAGAAGAGGTTTCTTACAACTGCACACACACTGTGCACTGTGAAGTGACCAGGACCTCCCCAGAGCCTGGGGCCATAGACTGAGGAGATCCAACACAAGCTTCAGATGGCTTCAAAGTCTTGTGGTTATCTTTAAAGTCCATGAGAGCTGTGCATTTACTCCATAAAAGGATTTTTTCTTTCTTTTTTAAATTGAAGTAGAGTTGACCTACAATATTGTATTAGTTTCAGGTACACTACATAGTGATTCGACATTTATATACATTATAAATTGATCACCATAAGTCTAGTAATTTGTCACAGTACAAAGTTACTGCAATAATATTGACTATATTCCCTATGCTGGACACTACATCCCCATGACTCATTTATTTTATAACTGGAAGTTTGTACCCCTTAATCTCCCTCACTTATTTCACTTACCCCCTAACCCCCCTTTCCTCCCTGTTTGTTCTCTATATATGTGAGTCTGTTTCTGTTTTATGTTTGTTCATTTGTTTTGTTTTCTAGTTTCCACATATAAGTGAAATCATACAATATTTGTCTTTCTCTGTCAGACTTATTTCACTTAGCATATTACCCTCTAGGTCCATCCATTTTGCCGCAAATGGCAAAATCTCATTCTTTTTTTTTTTTTTTTTTTGTGGTACGCTGGCCTCTCACTGTTGTGGCCTCTCCTGTTGCAGAGCACAGGCTCAGGACGCGCAGGCTCATCGGCCATGGCTCACGGGCCCAGCCGCTCCGCGGCATGTGGGATCTTCCCAGACCGGGGCACGAACCCGTGTCTCCTGCATCGGCAGGCGGACTCTCAACCACTGAGCCACCAGGGAAGCCCTCATTCTTTTTTAGTGGCTGAGTAGTATTCCATTGTATATATATACCACATCTTCTTTAGCCATTCATCTATCAATGGGCACTTAGGTTGCTTTCATATTTTGGATATTGTAAATAATGCTGCAATGAACATAGGGGTTCCTTCTGGCTATGAAGTTTCTGCTGAAAAATCAGCTGGTAGTCTTATGGGGGGTTCCCTGTACATAACTAGTTTTTTATTGCTGCTTATAAGATTCTTTAACTTTTGACATTTTAATTATAATGTGTCTTGGTGTGGGCCTCTTTGGGTTCATCTTTCTGGGGATTCCCTGTGCCTCCTGGACTTGGATGTCTATTTCCTTTGCCAAGTTAGGGAAGTTTTCAGATATTATTTCTTCAAGTAGGCTTTCTGTCCCTTTCTCTCTCTCTCTCTTCTTCCTATGGGACCCCTGTAATTCAAATGTTTGCTTGACCCAGAGGTCCCTTAAATTATCTCATTGTTTAAAATTCTTTTTCTTTTCATTGTTTTGATTAGGTGATTTTCACTATTCTGTCTTCCAGATTGCTGATCTGTTCTGCATCCTCTAATCTGTTATTGATTCATTCTAGTGTATTTTTCATTTCAATTATTGTATCCTTCAGTTCTGATTGGTTCTTTTTTATATTTTCTTTCTCTTTGTTGAAATTCTCACTGAGTTCATCCATTGTTCTCTAGAGTCAGTGGGTATCTTTATGACTATTACTCTGAGCTCTTTATCTTATAAATTGCTTATCTCTGTTTAATTTAGTTCCTTTTCTGATGTTTTGTCTTGTTTTTTCATTTGGAAGGTATTCCTTTGTCTCTTTATTTTGCCTAACTCTCTGTGTTTGTTTCTATGTATTAGGGATGTTGGCTAAATCTCCTAGTCTTGCAAGAGTGGCCTTATGTGAAAGGTGTCCTGTGGGGCTCAGTGGTGCAATCCCCCCTGGTCACCAGAGCACTGCTGTGGGCATGCTGATGCACGGGACTGGCCTCAGTGCAACTGACTTCGAGGCCAGTCTGGGACTATTGTGGGTGCTCTGTGGTACGGGGCTGGCCCCCTGGAGTGGGAGCCACTTTGGAGGGATGCTGGTGCCAGCCAGGGCTGCCCAGCGGTTGGGGCAGGGCAGAAAGTGTTTTGGAGGGACCAGCTGGAGTGGGTCCTCAGGGGAAAGTCAGGGTGGGGCACACAGTGTTAGTCAGGTTGATGGACAGTGACAGAAATGGTGCCTGCCAGTGCTTCCATCCCCAGAACCCTGCCCCTCCAGCACACGGCTTAAAATTCATCAGTGAGTCTCCTTCTCATGTGACCCAAGCACTTTCAAGCTGCTGCCTCTGTGCTGGGAGTCAGAGTGAATGAATGTGTGTGAAAGCCCCTCAGGAGAGTCTCAGTCTCCCACAGCCCTTCCACTCGCCTAAACGTAAACCTTACTGGTTTGCAAAGCCAGGCATTATGGGGGCTTGTCTTCCCAGTACACATCTCCCAGGCTGGGGAGCCTGATGTGGGGCTTGTAGCCCTTGCTCCTCAGGGGGAATCTCTGTGGCTGTGACATCCCTCCTGTGTGTGGGTTGCTGCACTGGGGGTGTGGGTTGGACTAGACTGTGTCTCTGTCAGTCCTGCCTGTCTCACTGCGTCCTTTGCTTTCTATTCTTAGTTTAGAAAATCTGTTCTGCTAGTCTTCAGGTGGTTCTCAGAGATAGTTGTTCTATAAGTAATTGTAGTTTCGGTGTGTCTTTGGGAGGGAGTGAGCTCAGGGTCTTCCCACTCTGCCCTCTGGATGTGGACCTCTCCATAATACACATTTAATGCAAAAATAATTTCCCTCTGTTTCCTCAGAATGCTACACCCCCTTCTCAGAGGCAGGAAATGCAGTGTCTGAAATTAGGCACCATAGGCCCATCCTTGGGCCTGGTTAGTGCCTGGCTGGGGCAGAGGGTGATGAATTGGGTGACTGGCCTCAGCACAAGGTACCACACATTTCTAATTACCCAAGATCAAGTTATTTTCCATGGCCATATTGAAAATATTATTTTTCATAATTACATTATAATTGGTTTTTAGCCCAGTAAAAACATATGGTAAAAGCAAACCAACACGTATTTTCATAACCTAAAGAGTTCCTAGGTATTCATTCTGTCCCTGGACCATTGGCCAGCAAAGGTGCTCCCCACATGAGCTTCTGAAGGGCAGGAGGCAGGCGTCCCTGCCCTGAGACAAGAGGCTGGTCTCTCTCAGACTCTGGAATAATCACATCAAGACCATTCCCCTGGGACTTCCCTGGCGGTCCAGTGGTTAAGACTGTGCTTCCACTGCAGGGGGTGTGGGTTCAATCTCTGGTCAGGGAACTAAGACCTTGAGCAGCCAAAAGAAAACAAGACAAAAGACCACTGTGCTCTTCCCCTGCCCCATCCACCAGCCATTCCAGGTCCTAAGGCTTGACGTGCCTTGAGGTTAATTCCCTCCCTCCTTTCTACTTGTCCTTGATTCACTGCGTGGAGCGGGACAGAGTATGACCAACCTCCAGTCCCACCCAGCACATAGTAGGCACCACACAAAGCACTCTTCATAAAAAGTATTTTCTTAACTAATTAGCGGTTTGCATCTAGAGCTTCCCATTCAAGCTGTATGTATGATATAGGGGAATAATTACTTCTGGTAAGAGCTCTCTACTATTTAGCAAGGTCTTTTTCCTTTCTTTTCCCCTTTAAAAAACTAATGGAAATAAGGAAAACATCAATGGCCTCAGTTCAGGGTACCACAATATTTCTAATTACCCAAGACCTAGTTATTTTCCATGGCTGTATTTCTGTGGCAATACCAAAAATATTATTATTTTTCAAAATTATATTACTATTGATTTTCAGCCCATTGAAAACATCTGGTATACAAGTAAACCAACATATATTTTTATAACCTAAGGAGTTCCTAGGCGTTCATTCTGCCCCAGCCCTTTGGCCAGCATATGTGTTTCCCACATAAGCTGCTCTTGGTCAGTGCTCGGCCAGCCTACCTGTCAGGCAGATACCCCTGGTGCTGTTGCACAGGTCCACCATCACTCGGATCTGCAGGAAGAGAGAACCATTAATAGCGGTATGGTAGGCAGTGGACCCTGAACTTGCCCTTTATTCAGACAAGCAGAAAGCAATGATAAAAATTAACAAAATAACTTCAGGAGAATATGTAGAAGTCTGAGGAAAAGTTAACCTAAAACTGAAAAGAAACCCTTAAAAGATCTAAAGATTTTTTTTATATCTGCAGCTCATCTATCAACATTGTCAACAGAATCTCCTTGATTTCTACCAAACTCTGAGAAGGCCGAGGATGGGGAAGGAATCACCAAATCTACAGCCAGGCTGGCCCCCACAGTGTCTGAAGGGCTCAATCTGAATAAAGAGGGCTGGTGAGCTTAGCAGTCAGAAGCAAACACTTAACTATCTGAGTGAGTACGGGTGAGGTACTTAACTCCTTGACACTTTGGTGTCCTCTGAAATTGTAGATTATATGAGTAGCTGTCTTGAGGGTTAGGCAGCTCCATGTCTGGCATGTGGAAACTGCCCTTAGAGGAGTGATTCTCATGCCATGTGGACACTGCCTACTTGCCACTGGATGGCCACCTGGAATACATGGTCACTGCACTGTGGTACCATCCTTACACCTGGTTCTCACACACCACTTTACACTCCTCCCCCCATGCATTTTCCACGCTGCTGCTAATGAGCTTCACAAAACCCAAATCTGATCAGGTCAGTCCTGCTTCAAACACTTTTGTGACTCCTTGCTGCTCTGAAGATACAGCAAAATTCCTCCTTCTCCGGCCTCAGCTCACACCATTCCCCCCTCCCTTTCTGTTCTATAGTTCTACTCTGCCTCAGTTTGCTCATCTGTAAAATGGGGATATTTGTAGTACTTACATCTTAGGATTGTTGTGAAGCTTTAGTGGAGTTATATGTGAAGCTCTTAGAACAGTGCCTGGCATGTAGGAAGCACACACAAAAGTGTTTTCTGTTTTGTGGAGGCAGCAGAGAGTGCAGATAGAGGCATGAATCCTGAAGTCAAACTGCTTGTGTTCTAATCATGGCTTTGCCATTCACAAGCAGTGTGACCTTGGGAAAATTACTTAACCTCTCTGTGCTGCAGTGTCCTTGTCTGTAAATGGAGTTAACAGTACCTACCTTACTTAAAGCATGGTTATGTGGATAAATGAGTGAATACATGCAATACTCTTACAACAGGGCCCGGCATATGATAAGCAAACTCTATTTATGCTACTCTTTTGATGGTTCCTTGGATATGCCTGGAATGACTTAGTTAATTTATCAATTTACCATCCAAGAATTTAAAATTTATACATAGAGCAATTTTTAGACCCAAATAATGTGGCATTTCAAAACTGTGGGAAGAAACATTATTAGTTGGGAAATGGAGTTGAGACAGCTGGATAGAAATGTGCGGAAAAATTAAAAAGATGGATCCCTATTGCACTCCTTACACTAAACAAGTTAAGTGAGCCCCATTAATCAAAAAATTCAAAGTTAAAAACAAACTAGTGAAAATACTGAAGGAAACCTTGGGAAAAATATTTATAATGGTATTAGAGTAGGAAAGACTTTTCTAAGAAAGAAACAACCCTCATGCTATATATAGGAAAAATGTGATAAATTCAACTGTCTAATAATTAAAAATTTCTGCAAGAGGTAAAATATTACAAACAATAACAAAGGAGAAACACAAACTTAGAAAAATAATTGCAAAGGGCTTGTATATAAAGAGCTGTTACAAAGCAATAAGTAAAGGGAAAAAAACAAAAACAAAGGAAAATGGGCATTGGAACCAGGCAGAAAGTTCAAAGAAAAAAAAATAGTGCCTTATCTTCACTTACAGTTGAAGAAAAACATCAAATAATGAAATACTATTTTTACTTCTTAGGTTTGCTAATAAAAAGAATAACAGAGCACTTCTCACAAGGGTGTCAGGAAAGTAGCACTCTCATATTGTGTTGATGGAAATGTAAAGGGATACTGCCTCTTTGGATGGCATTTTGACAATATCTACTAAAATTTAAATGGATCTACATTTTGACTCATCAATTACACTTTGAGATTTATTCTACAGATACACTCATATATGCATGAGAAGATGTAAGTACAAAGATGGTTGTTGCAAAAATGTGGGCAAAAGCAAAAACTAGAAACAACCTAAATAATTATCAGTGAGGTCTGGTTAGAGAAATTGTAGCATATTCACATAAGGAAATACTGTGAAAAAGAGTAAATTTAAATCCATAAAGCTGATATTGAAAGATCTCCAAGATAAACGAAAAAATACAAGGTACAGAACAGTATGTATAGTGTCCTTTCATTTATATAAAAAAAGTAGTACATACGAAAATGCTACTTTATGCTTCTCTCTTGCTGCTTTCCAGATTCTCTCTTTGTCTTTGACTTTCTAGAATATTTCTGGAGAGAAACCTAAGAAGGAGAACTGAAACCTAAAAACTCCTCCTCAAGTAAGGAGCAGTAGAGAGCCAGGGTCAGAGGGAGCTATACTAAGCATGATTGGCCCTTCTGTTTTATTCAAAATTTTCGCTGATTTCTCTCTCAATTAAACTCTTTGTAAAAAGAACATGTTTTGGTTTGAAGGGAAAATTTGTTTTGTCTTCTACCTAGGTTTATTTTGTTTGCTAGGAGATCCAGAGGGAAACTTGTACGGTATTTACTTTTTGTGAAGTGTGTCAGCAGGTGCTTACTAACTGCTTTAGAAATTTATTGTGAAATATATCATACATGTCACAAAAATATGAAAGGTGTGCCAACAGTTTAAAGATGAATAATAAAACAAACATGTATACACCACCTTCAGCTAAGCAAGGCTTTAGAGCATCCCAGGTGCCCCTCAGAAAACACACCCTTCCCTCCCAGACACAACCACTCCCTGAGCTGAAGTATATTGGGCCATGAAACTCTCCCTTTTGTACAGATAGCAACAGAGAGGCTTAGCGAGGTGAGGTCATTTATTCGGTCACACAGCTTGGTCTTGGAAAAGACAGGCTCAGCTCCAGGTTTCCTGATTCCAGGTTTACTGCACTTTCTATTATGGCTCTGATGAGTATCTTAACGTAACCAGAAGAAATTTCGATACACTGTGTTTAGTCACGCTCATAAATTAATGCAATCAGCTGCACTACAAAATTTATCATCTTAAAAAATGTATAATTGTCCATTGAGAGGACCATTAGAGGCTTCACAATGCTTCATCTGTTGCCTGGGGGATCACAGCAGAAGGAGTAGTTAGAAACAACAGAAGCATCAATAGGGAAAATTAACCTTTCTCTCTTTTATGCTCATCACTGGTCTGCAGTTGGCACAGCTTCTATAAAAAATGATGAAGAAGGAGTTTTCATTCCCTGATCTTTTGGCTTCATTTATATGCTAAAAGTTAATTTAGATAAATTGTGTTAATCTTCACTCGGGAATATTCTTTTAACAAACATGGTCTATATAAGATTGTACCAAGGTAAAACATGGTATGAAAAGGTATGGCCATAAGAAAATCAGAAACTTTTTTTTTTTTCCTGATAATAATGATTAAGAGTTTGGAAGAAAATAAGAAAAGTCAAAATTGAAAGTCACAAAATCTAGCTTGTCAAATTAAGGAGTCACATTTGGTATACAAGGCTTCCTAGATCTTGATTTAGGATTTGAGAACGGTGAAGCTGGAAGAGGTCTTAGAGCTCATTGTCCTGGGGGTGTCAGGCAGGACCCATCCAGGAGGTGGCCCTGCCCCTTGTCGAGGCCATCTCCCCCTGCTCTCCCCCATTGTTCTGCTCCAATCACACTGGCCATCATCACTGGTCTTTGCCATGCCTTATAAGGCATGGGGACTTGTTTTCAGCTTTGACAACATATGGCAGCAATGGGAGAAAAGACAGCCAAAATGGGTCCCATTAGTGGCCTGACCAGACCTTCCAGTTTTCTCTCTGGATACAGAACTGGTCTCACTGGATCAGTAGGACTCATGGGATCTTAGGAAATTCATGGGCAAGGAAGGGGCCCCTGAAGAAAAGTAATGGACTTCTTGCTAATCTGGCATCAGATGGCTTGAGCTGGATCTAATTCAAACTAAAAATAGATGGGACTAATTTGGCAGCCTCTATGAGAAAGAAAATGCTATGAACTGGGAATCTCACTTGCAGGAAGCTTATACAAGGATATCTGGGCAAGAATGCTTATTGCAACATTGTGATGGCAAAGGCATGCAAAAAATCTAAATGTTCACCAGTAAGGCACTTGTTAAACAGATGAGAAAGAATGAAGTAGATCTATATGTACTAATCTGGAAAGATGGCCTTGGCATACTGTTAAGTGATAAAAGCAAGGTGCAGCCCAAGCCATATAACACAATACAACTTTTTGGTTGAAAAAGAATATTTAGATATGTCTGGATAAGCACAGAGAAAAGTTGGAAGGCTCATGAACCAAACCATTAACAGATTTTTTTTCTCCTGGAGACTGAGACCAGGAGATAAAAGGGGGATTTTCATTTCTTAGTTTGTATTGTTTTAAAAGATATGTTGGGATTATGGGTGAATTTTACTTTGCTATGCTTTTAATAATTCAGAGAGAGAGAAGAGAGCATGCAAGCATTATATGAAGCCAAAAGATGGGTCTAATGATCCAGCTTTCCTGGGAATCCAAATATCATGCCTTCACAATAACCCCCATCACTTGGAATAACCTGGACAGATCTCTGTTGCTTCTAGACAAATGGACATAGAATGAACTAGAACAGCTGTCTAGTGAGTTTCAAATTGTTCATTAGTCATGAGATTTTTCTTTTTCCCACATAAATTGCCAACCCTCCAAATAAAAAAACAAATAGAATGAAGCTAGTCTGGGTTAACTTATCTGTAAAATGAGAGGGTTGGACTAGATAGATGATTTCAAACTCTGCTCCCAGGAGGAATCAGGGGAGGAAGTGGGGAGGGACACCTGGAGACCTAGAGTCAGGGGAGGAGGGATAAGAAAGCTGAGGTCCAAAGAAAGCAAGTGAAGTAGCTGGCCCAGCCTCCCCTAGCTGGTTCCAGAATAGAGTCCTGTTTTTCCTCCGCATCTACTTTTTCATACCATTTAGCCTTTGCAAAAGGAATTGTCTGAAATTCAACAGGAAATGCAAATTTTTGCTTTAGTTTACTTTGAATGTGAATAAGATATTAGATTTTTACCAGTTGATTATGCATCAACTTCAAGAAATCTCTTCTGTGCAAAAGAGAAAGGTTTAATCAAAAGTGTTTCTCATCAGAATGAATAGAGCTAAATGCCGTGTGCTGCCACTGATCATCGGAACACAAAACCTCAGGTGGTTGGCTGGCCTCCCTCTTGAACTCCCTTCCTCTCACCTTTTACTCTCAGGACTGATTCACGAAAAAGTAAGGGAGCAAACCTGCCTGTCATCACCAGTTTATGTATTGCTAAAATAATGTGTCCTGTCATGGCTCCTCTGAAGTTCCCCAAGTACAGGTTCTGGTTTGCTGGGGGGAACAATGTTTAAATTCCAAGTCACCTTTCAGATCTGACCTATTTTGTAACTTAAATTCCATTTTCTTAGACAACTGAATACCCTTTATGGTGCTCCTTAATTATGCAAATTGCTGTTATTTTGTGTACACAAATGATCCTTTAGAAAACATTGAGCTATGAATGTGGTGGCCCAGCTGCTGCAGGTTTAGACCACAGGTATTGGCGGAAGCCCTCATGGGGTCTGAAGCTGCGGTGAGCTACCCTGGACTCATCCCTCTGAAAGGCAGGAATTCACACTGGGACCAAGACGTGGTGATGACAATCTGCAAACCCCAACAGGAAGGTGGGGTTTGCTATGTACGGGGTGAAATACTGAGTCACGACCTTCTTCCTGCAGCTTCACAGGAAGATCAGCCAAAGGTCTAGGCATTTGTCGCAAGTGAACAAACCCTGGCCATCCCACACTAATGGCCTGGGGCCGAGTGCTCTTGTCAGTTGAAACTGGTATCCTCGGAGCCCAGCTAAATCCTAACGAGTCTTCCCCAAAGACACCCATTCCCACTAACTGCCCCCTTTACAGCCCAGCAGCATCACCACATGGCTGCTTGTTGGCACGCTCTGTCATGTTTTTCGGGCTCCTCAACCAGATAGGCTCCTATTGGTAGAGACGTACTCTTCCTGTACACCGCATTCACTCATCTGGTCCCTTTGCCAGCATTAGAATGGCATTGAGCACATAGTAGATATTCAATAAATACTTCATTATTGACTACTCAATCAATTGGGAGGGGAATGTGCTCTTCAACCAAAGATATTATTCCTTTTTTCACCAGCAGTATATGGGAACCGAACATCTAGCATGTGGTTACCTGTTTCTCTTTGTGCCCGTTTGCTTAAGATAAACTTTTTGGCAAACACTCCACTAATCCTTAGAAAATAGGAGCTTGGAGATGCTAGGGTTATCCTATAGGGTCCCTGATACATGGCTAACAGAAAATAACAGAAACACTTCATGCTGTCTTAAGTAGAAATACCTGGTTAGGGCTGAGTTGGCCAGGTAGAGACTGGGGTGCTGAATGAAAAGGAGTCTCAAACATCAATGAAAATGCAATGCCATAGGGAAAACATGGTATTCCCCAGCTCTTCCTGCTTTGCTAAGTAGATCAGAATGGAGTTGAAGACCAGCCTGCCCTCCAAGGAGCAGGGGTCTCAGACTACTTGTCCCTAAGGCATTTATTTTCCTGAGTAGCTTACAAGGGCTGAACTGAATTGCTAGTGACGGTGCGGCCTCCCATTGCCCTCTTTCTCACCCTGCCTCAGTAATTGCCTGGATTCTCTAATAAAATGCTGAACCAACAGTTAACATGTATTGCTTTAGAGTCCACCCACAGCCTTGGCCAGCCCTCTTGCACACAAAGGCTGGGGAGTCACAGAAGTTGAGGCAGCTCAGGCTGGGCCCAGGCCTCCTCAGCAATCCCAGTTGGAAGGGGCAGTTCCAGCAAATGCCCTCACCCAGTGTCTCCGGCAAGATTACTTTCAGCTCAGATCAGGGCCTGGGGGAACAGCCCTGTGACATTTATTAACCCTGGGGACACCTAAAAATGCATGACAGAAGTCCCTGAAGGAGCAATTCCTTCCCCGGCTGTGCTTGGAGGCCTTCTTTAGGTCTGACCTGATGGGGGAGATGAGTGACTTGCTTCTTGTTGGCTGAGCAGGATCCCCTACTAGCTCCCCAGCCCCTTGACAAAACAGGACTCATGGCAATACTTACCCCAGGGAGTGGCTGTGAGGAGTAAATGAAGGAGTCCTTATAAAAACAGCTTTTTGGTGTTCGTACTAGTGTTACATAAACATGATTTCTCATGATTTGAATGTAAATCAGCTGATTCTGCTTTTTAAAAAATCGTCAATTCATACTATTTTAATCAAAGCCTGATTACTAGCTTCGAAATGTAAAACAGAGTAGGATTTATAGAAATAGCCAGATATAAATTGATAATTGCCCTAACCCATTAAATATAAGCCTCGATTGGTATTATAACTCTCTTCCTAAACCATTCCCTTCTCCCACCAGGAGCCCCTCAGGTGCCAGCAAGCCCCAGTTCTCAGCCTTGTCCTGTCTGCAGTTCAAGCAGCTGCCTCTCAGGAATGGCCTGTCCTTTTGCATTTCCTTCTGTCGCCTGCTTAGTTGGGAGCTGCTGACAGCCTGGACTCCTCACGCTAACATGCTGACCCGGCTCCAGAACCAGGAGTGATGGGCCACTCTCAGAGGAGGCTCAGAACGCCTTCTCCCACTACCTCCTGTGCTCACACCTTTCTTCCTCCAGGTCGGAGATAGACCCAAACATGGAGACAACATGATGTTTTATGTACTTATACTGCATCTCATCCTGACACAGTTCTCTCCCAATCATAAGAAGAAGTAGCAGCTAAAAATCAAGTTACTAAGTTCAAATCCAACTTTAAGAAGTTGTTTTGTATTGAATTGCCTATTTTCAAGCCCAGCAATTGTACAATTTATTCTGGCGAGTTGTTTCTTAAAGGGGAAAAGCTCTTTCTATCTCTGTGTATTTTAAACACATGCAAATGTAATGGAACAGCTTTCAAGTGAAATTATATGTAACTATGAGAAAATATTGGTAACTATTTGATCTTGAGACCTGAGGTAGGAAAGAACATTTTAAGCATAAAAGCAAAAGAAGAACCCATAAATGAAGGACTTTATAGATTTGACTACATGAAAATGGAAAATTTTAAATACTTCCCACCAAAAAAACCCCCAGCAAACAAAATTAAAAAATAACACCCAGGGCTGAACGGTGTGGTGTAAAGAACATGAGTTTTGGGAGTCAGATACAGCTAAGTCTGATCTGAGTGCCAATTCCTTCACTCACTGGCTCTGTGTCCTTGAGCAGGATGCTCTCTAAGCCTCAGCGACCTGTCTGTAAAATGGGAATAATCATAATAATGATAATAATAGCAACTACCTCATAAGGTTGTTACTAGGATAAGAACTTTTTTGACACACATATGTAATGCTCTTAGCATAGTGCCTGGCAAGTTTTAGGTTCTCAATAAATGTTATAATCATTACTAAGGGAAAAATATTGCAACATGTGTAATACACTAAAAGCAAATAGTTTTTCTATATAAAAGGTATTTGTAAGTTAGTAAGAAAAAATTTTTAAAAACAAATTAAAAAATGAGTTAAAACATGAAAAATCTCCCACAATGACTTCAGATCACCAATAAACATATGAAAAAAAAATTCATCCTCACTGTAATCAAACACCTGCAGCCCCCTCCCTGATGTTAGGGATGCAACCTGTCCCAGGGTTGGGTCCCACTTATTTATTTATTTACTTAGTGTCCTACAATTCAACTAATTCTTCCTTTCAAAAACTTGTGTTTCAGGTGTACAGTATTATAGTTCAACATCTGTATACAGTAGAGTAGACTACCATAAGTCTAGTTACCATCCATCAATACACAGTTGACTACTTTCACCCAACCCTCCAACCTCCTTCGCCTCTGGTAATCACTAATCTCTTCTCTGTATCTATGAGTTTGTTTTATTTTGTTTCTTGGGTTTTTTGTTTAAGATTTCACACTTGAGTGAAATCATATGGTATCTGTCTTTCTCCATCTAATTTCACTTAGTATAATACTCTCAAGGTCCATCTATGTTATCACAAATGGCATGACTACATAATGTTTTATGGCTGAATAGTATTCCATTCCATCTTCTTTATCCATTCATTCATCGATGGGCACTTAGGTTGTTTCCATATCTTGGCTATTGTAAATAATGCTGCAATGAACAAAAGGGTGCATATATCTTTTCAAATTAGTGCTTTTGTGTTCTTTGGGTAAATACCCAGAAGCAGAATAGCTGGGTCATATGGTAGTTATATTTTTAATTTCTTGATGAATCTCCATACTAATTTCCATAGTGGCTGCACCAATTTACAGTCCCACCAACAGTGCATAAGGGTTCCCTTTTCTCCACATCCTCCCCAATATTTATTATTACCTGTATTTTCAATAATAGCCATTCTAACAGGCATGAGGTGATATCTCATTGTGGTTTTGATTTGTATTTCCCTGATAACCAGTGATGTTGAACATTTTTTTCATGTGCCTGTTGGCCTTCTCTGTATCTTCTTTGGAAAAATGTCTATTCAGATCCTCTGTCCATTTCTTGAATCAGGTTTTTGTTGTTGTTGATGTAGGAGTTTTTAAATATATTTTGGAAAATAACCCCTTATCGGATATATGATTTGCAAATAACTTCTACCATTCAGTAGATTGTTCTTCGTTTTGTTGATGGTTCCCTTTGCTGTGCAGAAGCTTTTTAGTTTGATTTGGTCCCATTTGTTTATTTTTGCTTTGTTGCCCTTGCCTTTGGAGTAAGATCCACAAAAACATAGCTAAGACTGACGTCAATCAGGTTACTGCCTATGTTTTCTTCTAGTAATGGTTATGGTTTCAGGTCTTTCTTTCAAGTCTTTAATCTATTTTGAGTTAATTTTTGTGTATGGTGTAAGATAGTGGTCTAGTTTCTTTCTTCCTTTTTTTTTTTGGCATATGGCTGTCCAGTTTTCACAACAATATTTACTGAAGAGACTGTCTTTCTCCATTGTATGTTCCCTACTCCTCCTTTGTCATATATTAATTGTCTATATATGTGTAGGTTAATTTCTTAGTTCTTAATTCTGTTCCACTGATCTATGTGTCAGTTTTTGTGCCAGTATCAGTATAGTATAGTATAGTATAGTATAGTACAGTATAGTATAGTATAGTATAGTATAGTATAGTATAGTATAGTATAGTATAGTATAGTTTGAAATCAGGGAATGTGATACTTCCCCAGCTTTGTTCTTCTTTATCAAGATTATTTTGGCTATTCAGGGTCTTTTGTAGTTCTGTACAAATTTTAGAATTATTTGTTTAAGTTCTGTGAAATTTGCCATTGACATTTTGATAGTGATTGCGTTGAATCTGTAGATTGCTTTGGGTAGTTTGGACACTTTAACAATATTAATTATTGCAATCCATGAGCACAGAATATCTTTCCACTTATTTATGACTCCTTCAATTTCTTTCATTAATGTCTTGTAGTTTTCAACATATAGGTCTTTTACCTCCTTGGTTAATTTTTTAATATAAATTTATTTATTTTATTTATATTTATTTTTGGTTGTGTTGGGTCTTTGTTGCTGCACACAGGCTTTCTCTAGTTGTGGCAAGTGGGGGCTACTCTTCATTGTGGTGCACAGGCTTCTTATTGTGGTGGCTTCTCTTGCAGAGGAGCACGGGCTCTAAGTGCACGGGCTTCAGTAGTTGTGGCTCATGGGCTCTAGAGCGCAGGCTCAGTAGTTGTGGTACATGGGCTTAGTTGCTCCACGGCATGTGGGATCTTCCTGGACCAGGGCTCCAACCCGTGTCCCCTGCATTGGCAGGCAGATTCTAAACCACTGCACCACCAGGGAAGCCCCTCCTTGGTTAATTTTATTCCTAGGTATTTTATTCTTTTTGATTTGGGTTTGCATTGCTAATGGGTTTGTTTTCTTAATTTCTCTTTCGGATAGTTTGTTCTTAGTGTATAGATATGTCACAGATTTTTTTTTTTTTTTTTGCCCACACCAAGCAGCTCTGAGGGATCTTAGTTTCCTGACCAGGGATCGAACCTGGGCCTCCTGCAGTGGAAGCGCAGAATCCTAACCACTGGACTGCCAGGGAATTCCCACCACAGATTTTTATATATTGATTTTGTATCCTGCTACTGTTCTGAATTCATTTATTAGTTCCAACAATTTTTTGGTAGAGTCTAGGGTTTTCTATGTATATTGTCATGTCATCTGGAAATAGTGACAGTTTTTACTTCTTCCTTTCCTATTTGTATACCTTTTATTAATTTTTCTTGCCAAGTTTCTATGGCTAGAACTTCCAATACTATGTTGAGCAACAGTGGTTAGAGTGGGCATCCTTGTCTTGTTTATGATCTTAGAAGAAAAGTTTTCAGCTTTTTGTTGTTGAGTGTGATGTTAGTTGTGGGTCTGTCATATATGGCCTTTATTATGCTGAGGTATGTTCCTTTTATACCTACTTTGTTGAGAGTTTTTTTATCATTAATGGATGTTGAATTTTGACAAATGCTTTTTCTGCATCTATTGTATTAAAATATATCTAGTCTAAAATGTGAAGTGGATAGCTGGTGGGAGGCAGCTGCATGGCACAGGGAGATCAGCTCGGTGCTAAGAGGGGTGGGATAGGGAGGGTGGGAGGGAGACACATGAGGGAGGAGATATGGGGATGTATGTGTGCATGTGGCTGATTCACTTTGCTGTACAGCATAAACTAGCACAATATTGTGAAGCAATTACAATAAAGATGTTAAAAAATAAAATACATCTGGTTTAATGTGTCATTTAAGTCTGCTGTTTCCTTATTGATTTTATTTCTGTATGGTTTATCCATTGATGTAAATGGGGTGTTATAGTTCCCTACTATTATTATATTACTTTTAATTTCTCCCTTTAAGTCCATTACTATTTGCTTTATATATCTTAGTGCTCCTCTGTTGGGTGCATATACATTTATAAATGTTACATCTTCTTACTGGATTGACCCCTTTATCATTATCTAATGCCCTTCTTTGTCTTTTATTACAGTCTTTGTTTAATGCCTATTTTGTCTGATATGAGTATATCTACTCCAGCTTTCTTTTCTTTTCCATTTACATAGAATATTTTTTCCATCCTTCAACTTTGGTCTGTGTGTGTACTTACTTCTTCTTCTGTTTTTTTTTTTTTTTTCCAAAAATCTTACCTCTTCTTCTTATTTTTTTGTTGCACTTTTTTTAAACTTTTTATTTTATGCTGGAGTGTAGCCAATTAATAATGTTGTGATAGTTTCAGATGCACAGCAAAGCAACTCAGACATACACATACACATATCCATTCTCCCCCAGACTCCCCTCCCATCCAGGCTGCCACATAACATTAAGCAGAGTTCCCTGTGCTATACAGTAGGTCCTTGTTGATTATCCTTTTTAAATATAGTAGTGTGTGTGTGTACTTACTTCTGAAGTGAGTCTCTTGTAGGCAGTTTATAGATGAGTCTTGTTTGTTTGTTTTTTTCAATCCATTCAGCTACTTTGTCTTTTGATTGGAAAATTTATTCCATCTACATTTAAAGTAATTATTGATAGGTATTTACTTATTGCCATTTTGTTAATTGTTTTCTGGCTGTTTTTGTGGTTCCTATTTGTTCCTTTCTTCTTCTCTTTCTATCCTTGTGTTTTGGTGGTTTTCTTTAGCGGTATATTTCAATTCATTTCTCATTTTCTTTTGGGTATTTACTGTAAGTTTTTCCCCTGTGGTTACCATGAGGTTCACATACAACATCCTATGTAAGTAGCAGTCTGTTCCAAGTTGGTAGCAACTTAAATGTGAACACATTCCAAAACTTTATATTTTTACACCCCTCCACATTTATACTTGTGATGAGACATTTTAAATCTTTTAATTTTATGTATCCCTTAACTAATTATTTTAATTGTAGTTAATTTTACTACTTCTGTATTTTTAACATTCCTGGTTGCTTTATAGGTGATTATCCACCAGTTTCATATAATATTTACTTTTTCCAGTGAAATCTTTTACTTTCATACGTTTTCATATAATTAATTAGTGCCATTTTCTCAGCTTAAAGAAGTCACTTTAATATTTCTTATAGAGCCAGTTTAGTGGTGGTGAATGTCTTTAGCTTTTGCTTAACTGGAAAACTCAATTTTTCCTTCAATTTTGAATGATCGCCTTGCTTGGTAGAGAATTCTTGATTGGAAGCTTTTTCCTTTCAACACTTTGAATATGTTATGCCACTCCCTTCTGGCCCATAAGGTTTCTGCTGAAAAATCTGCTGATAGTCATATGGGGTTCTTCTTGTATTTAACAAGTTGTTTTTCCCTTGCTGATTTTAAGATTCTCTCTTTATCCTTAACTTTTACCATTTTAATCATAATGTATCTTAGTGTGTGTCTCTTTGGGTTCATCTTATTTGGAACTCTCTAGGCTCCCTGGTCTTGAATGTCTGTTTCCTTCTGCAGATTAGGAAAGTTTTCAGCCACAATTCCTTCAAATAATTATTCTGGCCTTTTCTCTCTCTCTTCTCCTTTTGGAATCCCTATAATGCAAATGTTATTCCACTTGATGTTGTCCCAAAGTTCTCTTAGGGTATTCTTCATTTTTTTAAATTATTTTTTTCATTTTGCTGCTCTGTTTGGGTGAGTTCCATTGCTTTGTCTTCCAGTTCACTGATTTCTTCTTCTACCTCATCCAATCTGCTGTTGAACCCCTCTAGTGGATTTTTTTCAATTCATTTACAACTTCTGTTTGGTATTTTCTTATATATTCTATCTTTTTGTGAAATTCTCACTGCATTTGTCCATTCTTCTCCTGAGTTCAGTGAGCATCTTTATGATCATTATTATGAACACTTGATCAGGTATATTGCTTATCTCCATTTCACTTAGTTCCTATTTTGAGGTTTTGCCTTGTTCTTTTAATTGGAACATATTCCTCTGTCTCCTCATTTTGCCTAATTTTCTGTGTTTGTTTCTATGTATCAGCTACCTTTCCCAGTCTTGAAGAAGTAGCCTTATGTGGGAGATGTCCTGTGAGGCTCAGAAGTGCAATCCCACCTGGCCACCAGTGCCAGTAATCAGGGGTGTCCCCTATGTGGGCTGCATGTGCCCTCCTGTTGTGTCCAGGTTGTAGCTACTCCTGCGGTACATTGGTGGGTGGAGCTGGACCCATGAATGGTTGTGCAGCCTGGTTGTGGTGGCTGTTGTATGCTGGTGGGTGGGGCTAGTCCTTGAAATGGCTGTGTGGCTGCCACGGTGGCTTCCATGCACTGGTGGATGAGTTATTGCACAGCTGGCTGTAAGGCCTGGCCAAGGCACAGGGGTAGGCAGGGCTCTTGGTGGGGCCTGGCCATTGATGCTAACAGGTTATATAGAGATTTCCAAAATGGTGCCCTCCAGTGTCAGTATTAGCAAGGCAGCCTGAGATCACAAAAATGGCTCTCGTCAGTGTCTCAGTCCCAGGGTAGTGTCCCAACTGGTTCCTGCCTCTTTGGCAGATACTTCAAGATTTGTAAGTGGGTCCCCCTCACTTATGGTCCAGGCACTTTCAATCTGGTGTTTTTGCACTGATTTTCAGGTTGAGTGAGTCTGTGCATGAGCTCTTTAAGCTGTGGTTTTCTGTTCTCTGGAGTTCCATAATTTTCCTGGACATATTTCCTGTTGGTTTTCAAAGCCAGGTGTTTTGGGTGCTCATCTCTCCTGTGCATGATCTAAGGGCTGGGGTACCTCATGTGGAGCTCAAATCCCTTGCTCCTCAGAAAAAACTCTGCCTTTGTGATCCTTCCCGATTGTGGATTTCCATGGCTAGGGTGTGGTTTTTTTCCTTGGCATGACCATATTTCTGTTTCTCTTGTTCGCCTTGATGTTGTCCTTTTACCTTTTGTTCTGGAGACTCTGTTCATCCAGTTTTCATGTCCTTTTTAGAGGGAATTATTCCGTATGTAGTTGTAGATTTATTGTGTCTGTAGGTGGAGGTGAGTTCAGGATCTTCCTATGCTGCCACCTTGAACCCTCTCCTGGGCCCTCCTCTTTTAAACATCAAACTACCAAGCCTCTAATATCTTCTCCCACCTGATCTGGCCAATGATTCTCCAATTTAGGATGTATTAGAATCACCTAGAGTGTAATCTACATACAGATTTCCAGACTCAACCTCTACTGATTCTGACTCAGCAGATCCAGAATGTAGCCCAGACATCAGCATTTTTAAACAGATGCTCCCAGGTCTCTTTGATGAAGATGACCCCCACCCACACTTTGAGAAGTTCTACCCTGTACCATCAAAAACAAGGGCTTGTTCCAGCGTCTTTCAGTTCCTGCAGTCTCTCTCTCTCTCTGTTTTCCTCTCCCAGAAAACTCCCTAAGAACTCAGACCTTGAGAACAGAGTCCTGACTAATGAGGTGGGGCTCTTTTTGTTCTTCTCCTGATGATTCTTCAGCAATTAAAAAAAAAAAAAAAACCAGAAAGGATCACAGGGTAATTTCTCCATAAGTCACCATGCTTTGTTAACTTATTGACGTGCAAACCACTTTTAAAATTAGAGTTTTTATATCTTTCTGTATTTTCCAAGTTACTATAATGGAAACATTAACAATCAGAAAAAAGTTGCAAAACTCCTAGTCATTCTCACACTTCGTATATCATTCTAGCGGTAGCTCTGATGTCGCTTTCCCAAAAGTCTTTCTTCCCCATCTCAGGTTGGAGATGTTCTTATCTCCCCCACAGCATCCCTCACTTCTCCCATCAGGGCACTCTTGTCATCGCCTGGTTACTTGTTTGTTCCCCACTAATTGTAAGCACTTTGGGGAGGGGAAGTATATATCTTGTTTATTTTTATAACCTCAACACATAGCCAATAGCTTTCCACATAGTAAGCTGTGAATGAATGAATTCTTCATTCCTCAGCAGGAAAGAGAACATTCAAGAAGCTAGAGGCAGGCTTCCCTGGTGGCGCAGTGGTTGAGAGTCCGCCTGCCAGTGCAGGGGACACGGGTTCGTGCCCCGGTCCGGGAAGATCCCACATGCCGCGGAGCGGCTGGGCCCGTGAGCCATGGCCACTGAGCCTGCGCATCCGGAGCCTGTGCTCCGCAACTGGAGAGGCCACAACAGTGAGAGGACTGCGTACCACAAAAAAAAAAAAAGAAGCTAGAGGGAAGACTGAACATGTTAAATAGCAAATTAAAAAATATTAAAAAACACCCAATTCCAATTTATAGAAATGAAAGTTAGAATGTCTGAGGTGAAAAGTACACTGAGTGGGACTAAGAGCAGAAGAAAGATTAATGAATTTGAAGACATAACAATAGAAACTAGACAAAATGGAACACATGGAGAAAAAAAACTTAAAAAGCAAACAGGTCATCAGTGAGCTGTGGAAAAACTTAAAGTAGCCCAATACATGTGTAATTAGAGTCCCTGGCTGGCAGGGTGGGCAGAAAAATATCTGAAGAAATAATGGCAGAAAATTTCCCAATTTTAATGAGAACTATAAACCCACATTTCCAATAAGCTCAGCAAAACACAAGCAAAAGAAACATGAAGAAAATGACACTAAGGCATATAATAATAAAACTGCTTAAAACATTCAGTAAAGGGTAAATCTTAGGAGCAGCCAGAGGAAGAAAAGACACAACCCACAGAGAGGAACAAAGACAAGAACAGCAGGCTTCTCATTGCAAACAGGCAAGTGAGAAGATAGTGGGGTGACGTCTTTCAAGTACTAAAAGGGAAACATTCTCAATTCTATATTCAAAATAATTTTCAAGAATGAAGGCCAGGACTTCAGACATTTCTTACATCTCCCTCTATCATGCTCCACCTAAAATGAACCACCTGCCGTTCAAGGGCCTTTTTCCCTTTCTGAAGCCATGCCCATCTCCCAAGTTTCAGCTCAAATGCCACCTTCTTCTTGAAACCTTTCTTGATTGCCCATTGGATTTTATTCTTACTTCTCTTCGGGTCTTACTATCCTTCGTTCTGTCATATGTGCTTGAGGATTTTCCCCTCCCACTAGCTGATGAGTTCCCTGAGGGCTCCTTTCTTGTTTTTCCTATCACCACAGTGTGCACCCACACTGCCTGGAACAGGCGCTTAGCATCTGTTATACTGACTTACATATTACCTAATCCCTGAAAGATTTCTTTTAAACTTCTTTCCAAGGTATTTCTGACGACTTAGAAGTACCTATTTATTCATTAACAAATACTTGATAAGTTGGGCCCTATGTTTATAAAGGTAAGACAATCTCTGGGTACAAAAAGCTTGCAATATAGTTAATTAATATAATTTGTTGTTTATACAAGAGTTTTAAGGAAAATAATCTGGGTTTAATAATAAGTAGATAGACTCTTGGTTAGAAACTCCCTGTGTCCAGGTCATGAGTATTATCATGCTCAGCATCTCCACTATTTCCTGGGTATACCTCCAACTGGAATTCCTTCCCTCCCAGACTCTGGTATTCAGCTGCCTCTTCAATATCTTCACTTGAACATCTAACAGAAATCTCAATGTCAACATACCCCAAACTGAACTCCTGATATTCCCCTCAAAACTATTCCATCTGCAATTCTTCTATCTCATTAATGGCAATTCCATCTTTCCACTGCTTGGCCACTAACCCTGAAGTCACTGAACTCCTTTTTTCCCCCCCTCATATTCAAGCTGTCAGCAAATTCCATCAGCTGGACATCAGATATATCTGATATATCTGATATATAGATATCAGATATCTACTGCTACCACCCTGGCCTCAGCCACTGTCTTTTTTTACTGCAGTAGCTAAATAAATGGCCTCCCTGCTACCACTGCCCACCCTCCCCACACAGAGAGTCTAGTCCCATCATAGTGATCCTTTGAAAAGGCAGGTCAGATCATATCACTCCTCTGCCTAAAATCCTCCAAAGACTCCCCATAAAGGCTTTACAACAGCCTGCAAGGCCCTACTTGAACTGGTCCTCTTGTCTTTCCTTCCCCCAGTTATCCTCTCCCAGTCTTCTTGCTGTTCCTTGTGCTCTGGGGACACTCTCCTATCTCAGGGTCTTTGCACTTGCTGTTCCCTCTGCCTAAACAGCCCGCCCCTAGATTTCCACATGGCTCACTCCCTCACCTCCTTCAAGTTTTTGCTCAAATGTCACCTTCTTAGTGAGGCCTTCCCCACCCAGAAGACTTCCAGTTGCATCTTCCCCTTCCTGCTCCCTAGTCCTCAACGCTGCTTTATTGCTCTTCACAGCACTCATCACTTTCTAATATTGTAGATAATTTACTTACTTTGGTTCTTGTCAGCTCCTCCCCTCTTCCCCCACTGAACATAAGCCCCAACAGGACAGGGATTTGCATGGTTTGTTCATACTGTTTCTTGTGCACCCACAGTTGTGCCTGTGATATAGTAGGTGCTCAGTAACTACATGCCGAAACTAACACACACCTCCAAAACTCTTAGTATGAAAAGGAACTAGGTTCAGAGACTGTCAGATACCTTAGTCTATATTTGCCCTTGCTGAGTTGTGGATGCATTTTATGAGTGAAGAGGTATTCATCAAATACCTCACTAGAGGTCTAGCGAAGAGTGGAGATATATTTAAAGAGACAAGGTGACCAAAGATGACAAATTAGAGACCAAAACTGTACACAAACAAAGTTTTAGTTGTGTGATACAGACAATAAGTGCAGAAGAGGTTAGGGGTGGAAGAGATGAGTGTTTTGAAGTGAGCTAAGAATCACTTGTCTCCCCCAGGTCTCTAATGGAGTTTTCTGAAGCAGGAGTACTGCTGGAATAATCTCTCACTAACTGTTAATAACAATATTTTGTGCTCACATTGTTTCCTTCAAGAAGCATCTTCAGTTAATTTTTGATTTTTATCTAAGCATTCTTATCTTCACCTTATAGTCAGAAAAGTATACATAAACCATAGTTAAGTAACTTGTCCAATGTTGGGGGAATGGACAAAAAATTAATCCATTATCCCAAACTCTGCCCTTTGGCATTCTTTGTACATAGCAAAAACATTTGTGAAGATGTTTTGTCAACCTACTCCCTGCTCAGTCTCCTTCTCCCTCCGCTCAGAGAATAGCTACAAGTGGTTAGCCCAGAAAATATTTAGAGGATGCCCTTGGGTTGAGATGCTCACCCACAAAATAATTGTTGATGATGTTAGCATCAGAACACTGGATGGATGGAACTGTTGGTTTGACAAACATGCTGTTCCTATGGGGTTCAAAAGATTTGGTCTATGAAAGGATAAATGCATGAGTTCACCTTGAACATGAATAAAATATTTGCAAATTATCCTTAGTATAATTAACGTCCCTAAATTCAATACCAAGCATATATATTGAACCCATGAACCATAAAAATGACTATCTGGGAAATAACATTCTTTCTAGAAGTCTGTGTGTTTCCCTTATGGCACCCGAGACGCCAGACCTTGGAGTTATTCTAGAACCTGCCCTTTCTCTGGCAAGTTCTATTGATTCAATCTCCATTGTTTTAATTACAAGGCTTCAAAAGTCCCTGAAGCACAAAAAGGAAGGATTTGAGAAATACTAAATATCAGTAACAACAAGCTAACATATATTGAGTTCTAGGCACCATGCTAAGGACTTCACATAGATTATTGAATTGAATCCTTATGATAACACCTAAGGTAGATACTACTGTCATTGCCTTCTTAAGAATGAGGAAACTGAGATTCAGAGAGGTTGAGTGATCTGTTAAAGGTCACACAGCTAAGAGGGGAGCTAGGAGTAAACACACATAAAGGCTTTCGGGTCTGCCTTTTAATTTTTAGACTTGTAAAGACCTCTCATAGAGAAGACAGAATTCTTCTTGGAAGAAATGGGTTCTCCTTTCCTTGAATATTCTTTTACCCTTCAGTTTTCCTTCCCTCTTTTTCCTCTCATATTCAGTCTCAAAACAAATTTAGCATCCTCACTTCTAAACTAACCCACTTTAAGTTCCTCAATTCTGTCCATGATGCTACCATCTTTGGATGGATCTGGACCAGGTGGCTCCTTTCTCTTTCTTATATCCAATTAGTTCCCAACTTCAATGCATCCTTATTTCTTGGTATTTCTAGGATCTATATCTTCTCCATTTCTGATGCCATCACCTTAGCCAGACAGAACCATTTCCTGCCTGGACTAATGCAATAATTTCCTAACTTTCTTCCTGTCTCTTGTCTCTCCCCTGTGCAGTCCTTCCTGCATTGTACAGACAGACCTGTCCTATAAAACCACATTCTTCATGATTGCCCCTTGAAAAATTCTCCCAATTGCCCATCAGATTCATTCTCAACTTTTCAAAAGTAGAAATTCAAGGCTCTCTCTCATGTAGCCATCTTAATTCCTCTCCCACAGCCCAAACTCCCCAGTGCAGGAAAGCTTCTTGCTCTTCCAAGCCTTGTACTACGTTCATTCCTGTCCCTAGACCTTGGCTCAAGTTATTACCTGAACTTGGAATGATTTTCCCTCCTTGCCTGCTCAAATCTCACCAACTCTTCATTGCCCATTACAAGTTCTGTCTCCTCCATGAAACCTGCCTTCATCACTTTAGTGAGGATTGATTTTCTCTCTTTGTCACTGCCCTGATGCTTACTGTAAAGGATTTTTCTCTAAAGGTCTTCCTGTTCACAGGGATTGATTCCAAGGTCCTCAAATGCTGCCTAAAGGGAGAAGGCCTTTTCTACCTTTGAGAGAAAGGATTCCAGACCCCAATCACACTAAATTACTGAAAAACTGGGGAATTATTTTGCAGCTGCCAGCTCATCATTTTAGCTTGGGTACAGTTATCCACAATGCATTTCCAAGTCCTTCTCAGTTTTTACATACAGCCAATGCAGGATCTCCAAAGTTCCCAGCACTTTGATAAGCACAAGAAACTTTCTGAGTGGCAAGATGAAGGGGTTATTCTACCTATTGTGTTCAGAACAAATTGCATTTTAAGTGATCTTTAGTTGGCCTTGTTGTTTTAACTCTACCTTTCAGTAAAGAAAATTGTGTCTCAACTTTAGTCAGACTAGAAGTAAATTATATCTACTTAAAATATAGAGCTATTAAAACCCAAAGAGCTACATAAAAAAAAAAAGCAACTGATGGGCTGAAAAATGCTCCCTTTGTAGAAGAATTACAACCTAAAATCATCATCTTGTTTTACACAACATGACCTTTAGTCTGTAGATAAAATGCATGTAAATGAAGCTTGAATGTCAACTAGATTTGGCCAAGGATTTTTTCTGGTGCGGGGGGAGGGAGGGAAGGAGAGTTTGAATAATGTAGATTTTTTTAAACGTCTTTTTTTCCAGATAAGTATGTTTTATCAGATATAAAGACTATTTTGATAGTTCTCACATAGGTACTTACATCCTAGAGAACATGAGACCCCTAAGAAGTAAATTGTTCTCCTTTCTTAGAAGTTTTTTGCTCTACCTTCCACTCACATTTTGTCAATTTTCCAAATGAAAGCACCCAAAACTTTTTTCAGGACTGCCACCAACAGGAATCAGCAGGAGTTAACAACAGCTACGCCAGTCAGAAATGGGGTGAATGTGACTCTCTTCTAGTGGGTGTCAAACCTCGTCATCAGTGGCCATGAAGAAGGGGTGAGGCCCCAGGAAAGCCTGAACTGTTGAAGAAGGCTTGTTCCCATATCAAGGCTAATTCTGTTTTGTTTTCAATGACAAGATGATTTAGGTTGGTGTGATGCCACCCTAGGCTTCAAAAGGCCAAATATGATCCCGAAGCAGCAGCTGATAAAAGCACATATGATCAGACAACTTGGCATTCTGAAGAAAGTGGAGATGAAGAGTAAACCCAGAAACAAGATACTGAGGGCTTTGGACAAGGAGGGCTGCATGATAAAGTCATAGTGATTAATCTCAGTAACAGCAACAATGAACACTTACTGGAAATCTGACTATACCAGGCACTCTCCTTTACCTACATTATTTCCCTTAAACCTCCTAACAGCCCTATGAAGTGCATGCTATTATCTTAATCTTACAGAGGAGGAAACTGAGGGTTGGGGAAATTAAAAGACTGGCCCAAGGTCACCCAGCTACCAAGCTGTGGGCCCGGGATGAGAATCCGTCTGACTCGTGCATCAGACGACTGCCACAACATACCTCAGGGAAGCATCAGGGAGAGAGAATTGGGCTGCAAACCTGACTGTGAAGAAGGAATCCCAGGTCTCTCAAGTTAAGGGCAGGAACACAATGGCTGAAGGTGGCAGTAGCGCCATGTGGAGGTGAGCTTGGAACAGCCAAAGATGGATCCTGAGACATGGGCTTTACAGAGGATGAACAGCCCCTTGGCATTGGAAGACCCGTGATCTGAGCAGTTGTTCTGCAACTCACCCAGACAGGGCTCTCCGCCCAAGGATCTCAGCCTGTCATCTAGTGGGCAGTGGTACAAAATGACAGGCAGGTCTGAGGGATTCTGCTGTCTCCCCAGAGTGGAGTGGCACTTTTCCAGGGGGGGACCATGACTTTGAGTTCATTTTATCCTTGGCACAGTGGCAGTGAAGGTTGAAGGAAAGGCAGGGAAACAGCAGAAAAAGATGAGAGTGGACAATTCACCAGGCCCAAGCAGGTCCATCCTGCTCAGGCTGTAAAGGCTCAGCAGGCTTGTTCCTGTTGCCCTCACCTCTGCTGCTTTGGCTAGAAAGAAGCTAGGAACTTTTGAATAGCCACAGGACCTGAGAGCAGGTCCAAATGGTTTAATGCCTTTCATGTGGTCAACACAACTTCCCTGTCCCTACGGGTCCAGATGCTCAGTCTTGACCCATTTGTTTCTCACATAAATCCTTAGAGAATCATGACAACTGTACATCTACACTGAATGCTTTATTTTCATGTGTGCAAAATATGTGTCAATGAAGAAAGTGTCTGAAGGATGTAGCTAAGGGGCCAACTCTCTCCTGTCTTCCTCACATACCATCATGACCTGATATGTGAGTGAAGTTTATGGGTGTGTTCACAGTACCAATACCAGACACAGTCTTAGCAGAGATGTAGCTTCAAATTCTCTCTTACCCTTGATACCTGGAAATGGCTTCTAACATGCAAATTAACCCCACAGTGTCAGGTGTGACATCCCAAGTGCCCACGTGCACATGCTGCTATGAGGAAGGCCACAGAAACCCACCTCCCAGTCTCTCCGTGTGGGTTATTACTTTGGCTGCCCAGTCTTTTTTTGTTCTGCTCTATCAGGCCTCTGAGCTCTCATTAGGGTCCACTTCATGTGACAGGACCTAATGGGGTATATGTTTCTCCCCTTCAACTGAAGAGAATAGATGGGGTGTGAAACAAGGCCTAGATGTGGGGTTAAATGGGTGGCTAAAAGCTGTCCTAACACTGACTGCCCTTGACTTGGGAAGTCAGCTTATGGGGAGCAAAGGCTTAAGGGCTGGTTCAGCCCCACAGCCTCCCTCTAGAGTGAAACCACAGTCTCAGGGCAGCTCTGTCCTGGGCTCTGTTTCCTTGTGGGAGGTCTTAAACTCCAGGGTTAACCCTATGCTAGAAGAACCCTGATTTTACTAAATTAGCTCTCCAAAGGAACCATCCCTAGCACCCCTCCGTTCCCATGGACCACTGTCTAAATGAGAGGTTGGCAAAGTTTTCTGCAAAGGACAAGACAGAAAATATATTAGGCTTCGTGGGCCGTATGGTCTCTGGCGCAACTACTCAGTTCTCCGGTTGTCATGTGTCAAGCAGCCACAGACAGTACATAAACAAGTGGGCATGGATGTATTCCAGTAAAACTGTATTTATGGTTACTGAAACCTGAATTTCATATAATGTTCAGGTGTCGTGAAATATTATTCCTCTTTTTATTTTTTTTTTCCTATCCATTTATAAATTTAAAAATCATTCTTAAGTCATGGGCTGCACAAAAACAAGTAGCAGCCTTGATTTGACCTTAGGCCATAGTTTGTTAACCCCTGGTCTAAATCCTCAGCTTTTACACCCTGGAAGTGACCCAGTTCGAGTGGGAAAGGCAGGGGTTACCTTCCTTTCCTTCAAGGAAATATAGCATCCATACAAGCAGAAGTTGTAACTACAGGTAATGTAATTTTTGTCCCCTGTAAACAAGATAATGCATAGATCCATATAAGTGTACCTCATAGCAATCATCATGAAAAGTTCTGTTTGCTATAATGCATTACTGCTTAACATAGCTGGAATCTCCTCCTTGAGAATGACCTTCAGAACACATGTTTGTGAAAAGCCATAGTGACAGGAAATCTCCATCCTCCGAAGGTGGAGTTAATGTTTAGAGACAGCCAGAAACAAAACAAAATGAAACAAACCAAACCAAACTGAATGCAAAAAACCATCTCCATTTAACCACCAATAATGATAACAATGGCCTAGATACCACTATCCTTTCAGAACCAGGCTGGGAAATCAGTGGTGGGGGTGGAGGTTGTGCTGGAACTAAATAAAGCCATTTTTGTTCAAAACTACTCATTATTATGAGGTGAGCCTGCTGCAAACTAAGCTTGGAAGTCCTAACATGGCCCCTAACAATGTGAGTGTTGTTTGCCCAACACACTGCCAGTCAATTCAAAAACATTTTGAGGGAATTTTTGTCAATACTTCAAAGCCAAGAGATTTCACATAAAATGTCAGATTTTTTACTTTTCTTGACAAAATTAAAAGATCAGGCACACTGGGCTCTCGTTCTCATACAGCAGCCACAGCAAAAGCCTCCCCTATAGACACAGCACATGAACCGTGGGCTGGAGCAGTCCCTACCATGCCCTATGGCCCCCAGCCCAGGGGCAGCTGCCATGCAACCTTGTGCTTATGGCCTTTTCACTCACGATAAGAGTAACACAATCACATGGTTCAAAAGTCAAAATGATGCACAAAGCTATGCAGTGAAAGGCTCATTCCCACCTCATCCCCACCCTCCCTAAGTAAATACTTTTGTTAATTTCATTTATTTTTTCCCCCTTCTTCCTTACACTTTTGTCACTTAAAATATATCCTGGGGATTGTTCCCATAGCAGAACACAGAGAATTTACTTATTCTTGTTTTACAGCTACCTCGTATCCCAGTGGATGTATAGGTCAGTTTATTTAACTAGTCCTGTAGTGGACACAGGTTAATAGTCTTCTCTTTTTACAAATATTCTGCAATGAATAACCATGTGCATACGTCATTTCAGAGGTGATAAAGTCTGTTGTGCAGGATAAATTCCCACAAGCAAGATTACTGGGTCAGAGGGTAAATGGGTTTGTAATCCAAAGGTATTGCCAAATTGGCTTCCATATGGGTTGTAGCATTTTGCACTCCAAACAGCAATGCAAGAGCATGTCTGTTTCCCTTCAGTTTCCCCAACAGAATATGTCGACAAACCTTTGCAGTTGCCATTCTGACAGGTAAAAATTATATTTCAGAGCAGTTGTAATTTGCATTTTTGAATCAAGAGTTCTTTTCCTGTGTTTTTAAGAGAAATTTGTATTTCTTTTCCTGAGAACTATCTGTTCCATACTCCTACTGAATTCCTATTTCTGTTGCAGATTTCCCTATTAAATTCTTATCTTTTTAAATCAACTTCTAGAACTGCTATATATATTCAGAAGAGTAGCCCTGTACCTATGATATGAGCTGCAAATATTTCTTTCCAGTTTGTCATTTATCTTTTGCCTCTGTTTATGGTGTATGCATTTGTTTTTATTGTTTGTGATGCAGTTTTGTTGTTGTGTGTGCCTTTTAAATGTGGTTAAATTTACTTATTTCATTGTTTGCTTCAGGCTTTTGAGTTATAGTTTGAAAGAAAGGTATTCCCCATTCCAAAATTAAAAATGAATTTACTCATATTTTCTTCTAGCAATTTTAGAGTTTCATTTTTTAAATGTAAATCTTTGATCTATTTAAAGCTTGTTAAGGTGCACATTGTGAGAAGTGAAACTTTCTTGGGTGCTCGACCTAAGATTTCAGGGAGGATGATAAAGCTACCAGAACATCAATAAGAGTGAGATCTGAAGAATGGGTGAGAAAGAGCAACTGATGAGAGGAAGAGGGAGAAGAGGGGTGGTGAGGGAGTGGAGACTAAACAGAAGCAGCATCTCCTGCAGGAGTTCCTGGCAGATGGGTTCCATTACTCACTGGTACCCAGGGCCCCTTTTATTACTTTTCTCCAAAGTAGCCACTTACTTTTAAAGATTTAATGTGTTTGGCCGTACCAAACTAACTGTACTTAAGTAATAATTAGTTATGTTGCCCTTTCAACAAAGTCATTTACAGCTGCCAATCAGTTTCCGGTCAGACTGTGCTAACCAGAATGACCACGCTGAGTTGATGTACTTTCAGCCAAAAGCACAGAACTTAGAAGTGTCAGTTGGCTTAAGAAGACTTTTTTGGAAGACTTTTTGAAATGCTGAAATTAGTCTGCATACAGCTTACTTCTTTGTTCCTAGATCTCTAAGGACATGGGGCTTCTGATTTCACCCTCATTCAAGACCTACTGGTGCTATATAAAAGGGCAAGGGAAAGTGTAGACTTCAACCTTCAAAAGTGGGCACATTGAACTCCATGCTGTACACTAAATAGTTCTCTTAGCAGCTTTTCTACTCAAGGTGCCCTGAGAAAGTTCTTAAAAATTGTTTCCTCATGTGAATAATGCTCTGTTCTGAGAAAAACAGAGAGTAAAAATGAGAAAAATCTGCAAAGGTGAATGGTGAGAGTGTTGCTAAAATAAAGTATGTAAAGGGCTTTTCACCAATTAAGTTGGTTCCTCTGCCCAAAGTAGAGGCCTCAAGGGAGAACTGATGAGCGTGCGATGCTTAACACAGCTGACCGTCATCAGGAAGGCATGCCAAGGTCCTTTGTGTTGGTGAGTGGGCACCACCCCTATCAATTAATTCAGAATCTCTGGGAGGTGGGGCCTAGGTATCAGTCATGTTTAAACTCCCCATATGATTTCAATGTGCAACCACTGCTCTGGAACGGTGTTATTCAAAGTGTTTTTCTCAGACCAGCAGCACTGATGTCAGCGGGAACTTGCTACAAACGCAGAAGCTCAGGCCCCAACTTAGACCTTCTGAATCAGAATCTGTATTTTAACAAGATCCCCAAAATATTCACATGCGCATTAAAGAAGCCATGGGCTAGAGGAGCTTTTCTCAAAGTGTGGCACCTAGACCACCTGTATGAAACTCATCAAGGGGTTGGGAAGGTGGGGGAAATGGGGATCAGGAAGGAAGCCAATTCTGGAGATTATAATTCTACAAATCTGAGGGTGGGGCCCTGAAATCTGCATTTTTAATATGTTCCCAGGTGATCCCTAAGCCTACTGTTTGAGAACTACTCCCAAGAGGAATATGATAGTGGCTTTCTCCTGGCCTGCATAGAAAGTCCCTCAGTGACTCCAAAAGGTCAAAGCACACCCATTGCAAGTGGAAGATGAGTTGGGGATAATCTACAAGTGCTTCTCAGCCTGACAAATGTAATGTTTCTGCTGACTTGCAACAGAGCAGGTGGTGGTAGTTAAATCAGCTTTCATATTGACACAGAAATGAGTCTCTGCGTTCTCTTGGGTTAGCGACCGAACAGGATGCAATTTGGATACATAAGCCTCTACCTTAAAAGCAGGATTAAAAATATAAAATGTTGATGTTCAGATGCATCCTTCTCAGATGATTTCAAAAACCTCTCAAAATGCGTGGTGGAGAGCCAAGAAAGAGTGAATTCTCTTAAGGAGATCTCTTTGTTTCACAGAGTTCTTTTTTTCGAAATTTTTGCTTGGGCCCAGATTTCTAAATGATAACGTGGGTAAAAACTGAATCCAGGAATGGAAAATGTGATCTTTCTCAAAAGATGTGTTTGAAGTGTGTAGTACTTCCATGTAGTTTTACTTTATCTTTTTTATATAAAATACTCCTTGATTGATTGATTGATTTTTGGCTGCGTTGGGTCCCTGCCGCTGCCCACGGGCCCTCTCCAGCCGCGGCGAGCCGGGGCCACTCTCAGCCGCGGTGCTCGGGCCCCTCATTGCAGGGTCCCCTCCTGCCTCAGAGCATGGGCTCCAGGCGCGCGGGCCTCAGCAGTTGTGGCTCCCAGGCTCACTAGTTGTGGCTCACGCAGGGGCTCCAGAGCGCAGGCTCAGCAGCCGTGGTGCAGGGGCCCAGCCGCTATGCCGCATGTGGGATCCTGCCGGACCAGGACACGAACTCTTCCCCCACCCTCCTCCTCCCCTCCCCCCTCCCCCCTCGCATTGGCAGGCGGACTCCCAACCACTGGGCCACCAGGGAAGTCCTCCATGTAGTTTTAAAAGCACTTCAGCTCATGTAAGATATTTTTAAACTTCTATAACAGGTTTAAGTGGATTTATCTTCAAATACCTAGGATTCCAAAATATGGCTCACACTTGACTTGAGGTGACAGAACTGAAATCTTTGTAATTTTAAAGTGAAATAAGACCATAGTGGTTGTAACGGATAATGAAATGAAATGGGGAACTGCAATGTGATCTAAATGTATAATTACTGAGTTAAAATCAGCAAAAGCAAAGAAAGTTAACACTAGAAAACAGATTTCTGAGGCTTTGCTTTAAATACTTTTTTTAACAGCAGTGTTTCTTAAACCTTCTGGGGGTAGTGCAATGGAGCCCCTTTGAAAATCTAACGAAAAGCTATGGACTCTCCCTAGATGCACGCGCCTGCGAGAGCACACGCTGACATTTTCTGAAGTTCCATAGACTTTTTAGAGCCCATATGATGAACCTCAGCTTTGACATTGCGTTTTAAGAAAATTGCGCTATGTTGATTTCCACTATTTTTAAGCACTTTAGACACAAGATTAAGTTTCTCCGTAGAAAGTTCCCGGGGTTGGTAAAATTAGGGCTGATTGTTTTCACTTAAACAGAGACTATTAGGTCGGCAGTCTTGTGCTGATGAGCCGAGGCCAGGTGAAACGCCAGACCACTAGATCATGCCAGGGAAAGAATCCCTTTATTGAAGAAGCCTGCGCTCTCTCAGAAATGCTACCTCCGTGCTCTCAGGGGGCCCCTACGAATTGCACAGGCACAGCCCGGGGCTGCTGTGGCTCCTGGCACACCAGAAGGTGAAAACTTATGTCCAAAGTTAGGAAGCAGGCTCTTAAAAACACTGCCTACTCCGCTCATTTATCTGCAGACTGAACGACGTCAGAGGTGGAAGACTTACCCCTTCACTCCCTCCCCCATTTAACAATGAAGAAACTGACCCCAGAGGGTTAAGGTGCTTGCCAAGGTGACTTCCCCAGAGGGCTCACACCCAGGACCTCTCCCCACGGCACCTTGCCGTCTGGCCGGGGGAGGAGAGGGCGTCTAGGGCTCTCTCCCCACACTGTACGCCGCTCACCCCGGCGGGGGCGTCAAGGGGAGCTGAGACCCCGCCTACCGGCACCATGGAGTAGGTCATCATCAACAGCATGTCGTGGCTCTCGGCGCGGATTTGCTGCGCCGGCTCCCCGCCGTGGCTGCGCTTGTTGCGCGCGGCGCTCACAGGATCTGGCGGTGGCGCGGGCGCCCGGCGAGGTGCGTGACTCAGCTCCGCCAGGAAGGCGCGCAGGGCGCTGTCCTCGCGCTGCTCCCGGCCACGCTGCGCCTCCAGCGCTCGCAGCGCCGCGCTCAGCCCGCGCCACTGGCACAGCGCGAACACCGTGCCCACAGCATTGAGCGCCGAGAGCAGGGCCACGGCGGCCAGGGCGCCGCGCAGCCCCCAGCCCGCGTCCCCGCGGCCTCGCTCCGCGCCTCCGGCCATACTCTGTGCGCCTCGGGCCAGGTCGGGCAAGGCTCTGCCACCTTTCAACCCCGCAGCCTTTATACGCTGTGGGCAAGCTGTGGGCTGGTGGCAGCGCCGTGAGTCACGCCGCCCTTTGGCCTGGCTGGCGGGGCGGGTTGGGGACAGTAGTGGTGGCGCCCGAGCAGCCCGGAGGGACAGGCAGGCGGAGAGGGGGAGAGGAGCAAGTGGAGACAGTCCGCGGAGGGGGGCAGGGCTCACGCTCCTGGTGCCCGGCCAAGCAAACCAGCAAACCCGTCTCTCCTTCCTTTTCCCCCGCTGCCCTGCACGTGGGCATTGCCGTGGCCCAGACGGGCAGAACGAGGGTCAGACTGAGGGGGAGAGCAGGAATTCTTATGGCCTGAGAAGTCGCTGGATTCCACCCCCTCCTCCCCCCACACTGCCCTCTCTGGAGAAAAGGATCAGCATGCCCAGATGCCAAGGCATGTGCCCACTGTCCCTGGGAGGTCTGCTGCTGGGCTGGGTCCCAGGCTGCCTATCATTCCTCCCCAGGGTCATAAGGCCTCATGTGGCCACTGAAGACCCCACTCGATCTTTCCTAGGAAGGGAATGGCTAGAGACAGGGCAACAGCTGGCATTGGAGGGTTAAAAAAGCCACCCATCCAGAAAAGCCCAGCCCTGCATGACAAGCAGGAATCATCTGTGAAGGGAGATTATTCAGGATGTGACAGGCCAAGAACTCTCCCATGAGACCCATATCTGGGAGGTAGCAAGGTGATCAGAAAAAAAACTCCAGAGTGGAAATCAGGAGAACTGGTTCAAACCCTATCATGCTGCTAGCCAGCTGGGGGGCTTTGACATGTCCCAAGACCACTCTGGACTGATTCTGAAGTGCTTTCTGGCTGAAGGGTTGGGACTCTGGGTCCCTGCTGGACCTTACCTTACTTAGCCTGTCTTACTTGAGGGGGCAGTTGCCTCATACCTCCTGGCTACCCCTTCACAGCCCCCACCATTTCCTGTTAGCTCATTTGCTTGCTGTGCCTCAAGGGCCACTGTCCCCCCCCCCCCCAAGTGACTGAGGTCACTTCTCAGTCTCCTCCAAGGACCTCTTCATCCCTATTTTTCTCAGCTTTCTCTAGAATGGCTCTGCCTCCCTGGGGCCCCAGGGCCTGCAGGAGGCCCTGGTCGTGTGGGAAGCCACAACTAGAAGACAAAATTGCGGTTTCCACAGCCCATTATCTCAGAGAAGGAGGTGGCTCCCTGCCACTGAGCCAGCTGGAGCTTCAAGGTTCTGTGTCAAGGTCTGGATTCCTGAGTTTTAATTGGGACATTGACCAACTTGCATATTCTTAAAAGAACATCCAGGATGAGGAATCAGGAAAGCATGAAGGCCCAAGTGGTTCATGAAGGACCTCAACTATGGGGACATGATGTATGGGAGGGGATGGGGGTGATACAGAAAATGTTGTCCAGTTCCTCCCAACTCCAACATATTATGACCTATTGGAAGAACTGCCATGTGCCCTCATCTCTTTTCATCTAGGCATAGGATGCCAACTGTCAGGCTTAGGACCAATGGGGAGAAGCCATGGAGAGACAGAGTTGGAGGTTGGTCGGCTCCAGTAAGATTTTCATTATGTCACTAAAAACTTACTGAGCTCCTACCGTGTGCTGGGCACAGTAATGGGTGTTGGAGGTACAGAAATGAACAAGACAAGCAGCTTTTTCAGTGTAAGCAGTTGGAGTCCCATGGAGCCTCCTGAGCTTCTCTTTAGCCTAACATTCATACAGTTTCTATTGCCAGACCATCTGTCACCAATGCCCACCATTAACAACAGAGTACACAGCTCCTGAGGTTAGGGGTCACATCCTGTTTAACCCTGTCTCCCCCCAACAACCAGCACAGTCCCTCACTTAAAATGGCCATTCAATAATTACCTGTTAAATGAGCAAATTAACAAACGAATGAAAGGCTGTATGGTGAGGGCAAGGCTATGTTAAATGATGTGTGTGTAGTGGTGGTAGGGCTTAAGAATGAAACCCTGCTTATGCCACAGAACAGGCCCCACCTTCCTTGGAAGGCTGCCTGTCTAATGGTCAGGAGAGTGAAAGTAGCCTGACACACACATCCCCACCCTTTCTGGTTCAGAGCCCACAGGCAGTAGAAGATGTTCAATGGACTTTAGTGTGGTTGGCTATGGGCTGTCTGAACTTGCTGATATCCATATACTGTGCCTGTGCTGTTGACCAACTTCTTAGTTCTTCCAGATCTTAGTTCTTTAGTTGGGTTATAGTATGCTTAAGGAAGGGACCTCTCTTCACTGTGTCCATCACAGCATGGACTTGTGCAAAGTAGTAATATTTGATTAATTGATTGTCAATGCTTTTTAAGGAACAGAACTTTGAGTGGGTGGTAAACTTGGCCTTTTGTCTGAATACAGTGACTTTGAGATTGGTTATGTGGGGCGCTTCAATCTGTGGCTTCCTAAGCCTCCTGAGACTTTTTGAGAGGCTGATATGTCTGTGTAGGCTGCCCTGTCTAGTATTCTCTGGATGAGCTGGTACATTCTACTTATTATTAAAAAATAAAGTTAGCTATTAATCTGGCCTGTTTTGTTGATATAGGGGGTTCAAGATACAGCGAGGACATGGGGAGATATCTGAGTTTCCTTTTCTGGAGACCAAAGAAGCCAAGAACATCATGTGCTATCTTTACGGTGAGAAGTAGTTTTTCCATTAAAAGGCAGATGCTTCGTTTCCAAAGGTTAAATAGAATGGTCCTTAGAAAATGATTCCAGCTGGTTAACTTTAGGGCCCTGGAGAATACAATCCAATTCAAGAATATGCTCCAACTTTAATTCCATGGCATTTTCTCCTGATTGTGAAGTGAATAATTTTCATTTACTTTAAGGCCTGGCACTTGGGTATTTTGGTCCAAAGGTTGGCAGCTATGTTGTGACTTCTGATGGTGCTTTGCTGCCTCCCCAGCCCCACCCTTCCTCTTTGCCACCGGTTAGGGAGAAAGTCTCTCTAATAATTGCCAGCATGTACGTCTATCTTCCGCCCAACCACCTCTGGTTTTAACTCCCCATTTCTACATTTTAACCCCAAGAAACTTCAAGCCACCCAACCAAAGTTAGAAATTCTCTCATTTTCCTTGTTTGTTCATTCATTTAACGATTCATTTATCCACTTATTCAACAAATCGAGTGCTTACTATCTGCCAGGAACTGTGCCAGGAACTAGGAATAAGATAGAGAGCAAACCCAGACACCATTCCTGCCTTCCTGAAGCCTACAGTCTAAGAGGGGAGACAGATAAACCAAGTACTCACAGATGAGAGGGTATAATTCTAAATGAGATGATGAGATGGATGCCCTGAAATAAAGGAGTGTGATTCTGTGAGATTATATCACCGAGGTACCTGTCCTAGACGTGGAGTGTGGTGCCAGGGAAGGCTTCCCAGAGGAACTGATGGTGCTTGAGTTGGAAACTAAAGGTGAGTCGTCATTAACTAGGTAACAGTTTGGGTGGGAGAGTTGCAGGCAGAGGGGAGAGCATGTGTGAGGCCCTATAACAGGAGGTACCATGGCTTATTTGAGGAACCATTAAGAAGGCCAATGTGGCTGCAGCATGGAGAGCACTGGAAGCAAGGAGGGGAGGGAGTGAAATGAGGCTGGAGACAGAGTTAGGGGCCAGTCTCTGTGGGTGGGACTTTGTAGGGCTGGGGTCTTTACTGTTAGAGGAGTGGGAAGCCAGTGAGGGGTTTTAAGTGTATGTGTGTGTGGGGGGGGTTGGTTTGGTGGATGACAGATGGCAGTGTTTCGTTTTCAAAGATTACCTTTTCTTGCAGGGTTTGCAGTGGCTCCTGTCACTACAGAAACTATGTATGATCTCTGACCCACACCAGGCTAAATCTCAGCCTTTAAACCCACTTTTCCAAATGAAATAAGAAAACATTGAGTTCTAGAAAGTGCCACTTTCTCTTTCACTGTACATTTAAAGGTAGTTGAAAAATATAACTGCAACTAACATTGAGATGATTTGGCTAATCTTGATACTAGCTGGGATTTTTATATAATACCCAGCAGATATTTGCATTTTCTGAGAAGTCAGCCTTTGGTGCTTCAGGCTGAGACCACCACATCAGGTTATGCCTAGGGTTAGGAATAAGGCTAGATGATATTGCTTCCCTTATGAGATTTTGGTCTAAGTTGATCAGGTAACAGATTTCCACCTATCATAGTTAGAGTTTCTTAGGCCTTTGAGCAGCCCAATTATTGTTGGACATGGAGCTATCCAAGGTTGTACAGCAGTGCTATCTCAAATTTCCCCTCTACCCTTTCTGTGCTTTGTTTCCTTTGTTTACAGGTAAACATACCCCCCCATCCCATCCTGCCCTTTTAGCACATGGTAGCCAATTGTCACAGACTGGGTTCCCTGAAGCAGATACTGAGATACAATTTGGGGTGCAAGATATATATTAGGGATCAGCACCTATGAAGGAAAGAAAGAGGAAGTAGGATTGGGCAGAAGGAGAAGTCCAACTCAGTGCAGTTCTGCCAAGCCTTGGCCAGCCCACTGGGAAGCTCTGGATTGAGCATTGCCCATCAGTGTCCTGTGTCAGGCCAGAATGACTGGGCTTCCTCCCTCTTCTCTCTGGGTCACAGGGCAGATGTGGGCTGCCCTGGGGAGGGTGTGGCCTTGGGCCAGGCAGCTCTTGAAGCTGAGGCACACCTTGACCTCACTCCCTGCAGCAAGTCCTTCCTTGAAGGGGGACATGGGCACATCTCCATGTCCACATTTCCACCTGATTAGTGACAGACAGGTCCCCAAATTCCAACATTAGTAGACTCTTAATTGTAACCTTGTCAGACTGTTGAGAAAAGTCTTCTTTTTCATCTGGAGTTATGGCCTTTCAGTACATAAAAAAAGTGATTGTTTTCAGAGGCTGAAGGAAAAATATGAAGAGGAGCTCCAAGACTGGCTTTGAAATGGCTATATCCGTGGAAGTAAGATAATACTGCAAAGCCACACTTAAGAAACTTGAACCGCTGTTTTTGCAAGGACAAAACAAAGCTTTATATGTGTAGAGCAGTTCAGTTTCCAAAGTACTTTCTCATGTCATTTGAACCCCATAATAAGCCTGTGAAGTGAGCAGGGTAAGTCTTACAACCATTTCACAGATGGAAAAGCAAGGCTCAGGTGGGGTTAAGTGCCTTGCTCAAGATCATCCTGTTGTAACCTCACCAGCATTTATCCATGCCCTCTTCATTGAAAGTGGGAACCTTCTTGGCCCAAATTTTGGCCAGTTAGGAATGCTCAAGATCATGGGCAGAAAGTAGGGGAAAATAGGGCAGGGAAAGGATTCAATTTGATGAAATGGAAAAGGGCTTAGAGTGGCACTTGGCTCCAAGGCTTAAAAACAAAGGCGGCGTAAGCACTGAATGCTAGAATGTGTGAGCTTCACAAGGGAGAGGAAACCAGTCCCCAGTCTAACATTTTATGGAGGGTTCACAGAGAGCAATGATGTCAGAATATGATTTCCTGGAGACTAGGTAGTGGAACCATCATCTCTGAATCTCAGAGATGAATAGTGAACCTGAACGAAAGGTTAAGTAGGAGTCTGAGAGCCCAGGACCTTTTCTTCCTGGGATCAGAAGCCAGAGTGACAAGCAAGATTATATATGCCTCATCTCTCCAGACGCTAAGTGGGAGGGACCAAAAGGGATTCCTGCCAATATCAAGACTGGAGAAGATGGCACTACATCTACAGAGCCAGGGGACTGAAGCCAGGCATTGGAGGACTGTCCCCAGCCAGGGGGAGTGCAGATCAGACTACAGAGCCTGACTGCGATGACTTCTTTTTCTTTTTTTCTAAGAGATGTGCACAGCTGTGATACTGGGCTTTATCTCTCCCATCCTTCTCTCTCTCTCTCATTCTTTTTTTCACGATCTTACAAAACAACTAGGAATGAATTATTCTTGTGTGTCATTTTACCTTCTTTCAAAACATGTTATCGTGGTAAAAACACTTAACATGAGCTCTACCTGCTTTACAAAGTTTTAAGTATATGATACAGTATTGCTGACTATAGGTACAATGTTATACAGCAGATCTCTAGGATGTATTCATCTTGCTTAACTAAAATATTACATCCTTTGATTAGTAACTCTCTATTTCATCTTCCCTGGCTCATCCCCAGTCTCTGGCAACCACCATTCCACTCTTTGTTTCTATGAACTTGACTATTTTAGATACCTCACATAAATGAAATCATGTAGTATTTGTCTTTCATGATGACTTTTTTCATAATGCCTTTTTAGCATAATGTCCTCAAGGCTCATCCATGTTGTCTCATATTGCAGAATTTCTTTCTTTTTTAAAGGCTGTATAATGTTCCATTGTATGTATATACCACATTTTCTTTATCCATTCATCTGTTGATGGACATTTAGGTTGTTTCCACATCTTGGCTATTGTGAATAATGCTACAATGAACACAGAAGTGCAGAAATCTCCTTGAGATCCTGATTTCAATTCTTTTGGGTGAATACTCAAGAGTGGGATTGCTGGATCATGTGATAGTCCTATTTTTAACTTTCTGAGGAAACTTCATACTGTACCATAGCAGCTGTACCATTTTACAATCCTACCAACAGTGTACAAAGGTTTCAGTTTCTCTACATTCTCACCAACACTGTTGACTTTTGGTTTTTTGATGATAGCCAGTGTGAAATGATATCTCATTATGGTTTAGATTTGCATTTTCATGATGATTAGTGATGCTGAGCAGTTTTTCATGTACCTGTTGGCCATCTGTTTGTATTATTTGGAGAAATGTCTATTTAAGTAGTTAGCCCATTTCTTTAATCGGGTTATTAGTTTTTGTGCTATGGAGTTGTAGGAGTTCCTTATATAGTTTGGAGATTAACCCCTTATCAGACATATGGTTTGCAAATATTTTTTCCCATTCCATATGTTGCCTTTTTACTCTGTTGATTGTTTCTTTTGCTGTGCAGAAGCTTTTTAGTTGGATGTAGTCTCACTTGTCTATTTTGCTTCTGCTGCCTGTGCTTTTTGTGTTAGATCCATGAAATCATTACCAAGACCAATATCATGAAGAATTTCCACTATGTTTTCTTCTAGAAGTTACAGAGTTTCAGGTCTTACATTTAAGTCTTTAATAAATTTTGAGTTGCTTTTTGTGTATGATATAAGGGTCCAATTTCATTCTTTTATATATATATATATATCCAGTTTTCACAACACCATTTGTTGAAGAGACTATAATTTTCCCTTTGTGTATTTCTCAGCACACTTGTCAAAGATCAATTGATTGTATATGCATGAATTTATTTCAGGGATCTCTATTCTGGTTCATTGTCTATACTTCTGTCTTCATGCCAGTACCATACTGTTTTGACTACTATAGTTTTGTAATATATGTTGAAATCAGGAAGTGTGATGCCTCCAGCTTTGTGCTTCTTTCTCAAGATTGATTTGGCTATTCATGGTCTTTTGTGGGTCCATATGAATTTTAGAATTGTTTATCCTATTTCTGTAAAAAACTGCCATTGGGATTTTGATAGGGATTGAATCTGTAGATAACTTTGGGTACTATGGACATTTTAACAACATTAAGTCTTCTAATCCGTGATCACAAACTGTCTTTCCATTTGTGTATATTTTCTTTGATTTCTTTCACCAGTTTTATAGTTTTCAGTATGTAAGTCTTTTACTTCCTTAGTTAAATTTATTCCTAAGTATTTTATTATCTTGTGCTATTGTAAAGGGACTGTTCTCTTAATTTCCTTTTCAGATAGTTTGCTCTTCGTGTATAGAAACACAACTGATTTTTGTATCTTTACTGAATTTGTTTATTCTAACCGTTTCTAATGGAGTCTTTAGGGTTTTCTATTTATAAAATTGTGTTTTCTGCAAACAAGGTCAACTTTATTTCTTTCCTTCCAGTTTGGATGTCTTTTGTTTCTTTTCTTACCTATTTGCTCTGGTAGGACTTCCAGTACTATGTTGACTAAAAGTGGTGAATGTAGGCATACTTACCTTGTTTCTGATCTTAGAGGAAAAGCTTTAGTTCTTCACTATTGAGTATGATGTTAGCTGTGGGCTTCTCGTATATGACCTTTATTATATGGAGGTACTTTTATGCTGTTCTTAGTTTGTTGAGGGGTTGTTATCATGAAAGAATGTTGAATCTGTCAAATATTATTCTGTATCTATTGCAACAATCATGAGATTTTTTTCCTTTATTCTGTTATGTGGTGGCACACATTAATTAATTTCCATCTGTTGAAAGATTTTAGCAACCCAGAGATAAATTCCATTTGGTTATGGTGTATGATTCTTTTAATGTGCTGTTGGATTCAATTTGCTAGTATTTTGTTGAGGATTTTTACATCTATATTTATCATGGAGGTTAACCTGCAGGTTTTTTTTTTTTTTTTTTTGCGGTGTCTTTATCTGCCTTTGTTATCAGGGTAATGTTGGCCTCATAAAATGAGTGTGGAAATGCTCCCTCCTTTTAAATCTTTTGGAAGACTTTGAGAAGGATTGGCATTAATACTACTTTAAATGTTTGGTAGAATTCACCAGTGAAGCCGTCTGGTCCTAGGCTTTACTTTTTTGGGAGGTTTTTGATTACTCATTCAATCGCTCTACGAGTTACAGGTCTATTCATATTTTCTATGTCTTCATGATTCAGTCTTGATTCTTGTCTTCATGATTCAGTCTCATGAAACATACATGAGTGTATGTTTCTAGAAACTTACCAATTTCTTCTAGGTCATCCAATTTGTTGGTGTATGATTATTCACAGTAGTCTCTTTTGATCCTTTTATTTCTGTGGCATGGGTGGTAATGTCTCCTCTTTCATTGCTGATTTTATTTATTTGAGTCTTCTCTCTTTTGTTCTTAGTCTAGCTTAGGGTTTATCATTTCAAAGAACCAGTTCTTAGTTTTGTTGTTTTTTCCTGTTGATTTTCTATACTCTATTTATTTCTGCTCTAATCTTTATTTCCATTCTTTGACTAACTCTGGCCTTAGTTTGTTCATTGTTTTTCTTGAGGTGTAAAGTTAGGTTTTTATTTGATATCTTCCTTCATTTATAGTGTAGGCATTTATCTCAATAAAATTTCCTCTTAGTATTTTTTTTGCTACATCCCGTATGTTTCAGTATATTGTATTTTGTTTCTGTTTGTCTTGAGGTAGTTTTCTAATTTTCTTTTTGATCTCTTCTTTGAATTAATTGTTGTTTAAGAGTGTGTTGTTTAATTTCCAGACATTTGTGAATTTTCCAGTTTTCCTTCTGGTATTGATTTCTAGTTTAATTCCATTGTGGTCAGAAAAGATAATAATCTTAAATCTGTTAAGACTTGTTTTGTGACCTAACATGTGATCTACCCTGGAGAAAGTTCAATGTGTACTTGAGAAGAATGTGTGTTCTGCTGTTGGGCAGAATGTTCTGTGTATATCTGTTAGGGTCATTTGGTCTATAGTGTTGTTCAAGTCCCATGTTTTCTTATCAATCTTCTGTCTGAATGTTCTATCCATTATTGAAAGTGAGGTACTGAAATATTCTACCATTTTTCTATTGCTTTCTATTTTCCCCTTCAGTTCTGTTGATGTTTACTTATATGTTGAAGTGCTCTGATGTTGGGTGTGTATATATGTATATATATTGTTATATCTTCCTGGTAGATTGACACTTTTATCTTATATACTTATTTGTCTCTTGTAACAATTTTTGCCTTAAAGTTTATTTTGTCTGATAGAAGCTTAGCCACTTTTACTCTCTTTTGGTTACCATTTGTATGGAATATCTTTTTCAATCTCTTCATTTTCAGCTACGTATGCCCTTAATCTAAACTGAGTTTCTTGCAGACAGCATGTAGTTGGGTCTTGTTTTCTTATCCATCTAGTCACTCTTTGTCTTTTGATTGAAGAGTTTAATCCATTTACATTTAAAGTAATTATTTATAGGGAAGGATTTCCTATGACCATTATGTTAATTGTTTTCTGTTAATCTTGTAATTCTTTTGCCTGTCTTTTTCCTCTCTTGCTGTCTTACTTTGTATTTTGTTGATTTTTATTTTTGTATTGATAGGCCTTGATTCCTTTTTCTTTTGTGTAACTTTAGGTATTTTTGTGTCTATGGTTACTTTGAGGCTTACATAAAATATCTCATAGTTATAACAATCTATTTTAAGCTGATAACTTAAATTCAATCACATACAAAGACTCCACCCTTTAACTTCTCCTGACCCTCCTTATGTTACTGTTGTCACAATTTACATGTATTCATGTTGTATCTCTTTTAACATATTTTTTAGTTATAGTTATTTTTAGTACTTTTGTTTTTTAACTTATATACGAGAATTAAAAATGATTTACCCACCACCATTACAGTAATACAGAACTCTGCATTTGTGTATATATTTACCTTTACCAAGATTTTCATGCTTTCTTATACTATTGTGTTGTTTTTAGTACCCTTTTATTTCAATTTGAAGAACTTCCCTTTAGCATTTATTATTAGGAGGTCTAGTGGTGATGAACTCCCTCAGCTTTTGTTTGTCCGGAAATTCTTTCTTTCTTTCTTTCTTTATTTGCTGCACTATACGGCATGCAGGATCTTAGTTCCCCGACCAGGGATCGAACCCACACCCCCCTGCAGCGGAAGCGTGGAGTCTTAACCACTGAACGGCCAGGGAAGTCCCTTATCTTCATTTCTGAAGGGCAGTTTTTGCCAGGTGTAGTATTTTTGGTGGCAGTTTTTTCCTTTGAGCACTATGAATATATCATACCATTCCCTTTTGGCCTGCAAAGTTTCTGCTGAGAAATCACTGATTGTTTTATGGTGGCTCACTTGTATGTGACAAGTTGCTTTCCTCTTGCTGCTTTTAAAATTCTTTGTCTTTGACTTTTGACAATTTGATTATAATGTGCCTAATGTGGGGTTTTGTGGGTTTTTTTTTTTTTTGGTTCACCTTATTTGATGTGTTTTGGGTTTCTTGGATCTGGATGTCTATTTCCTTCCCCATATTTGGGAAGTATTCAGCCATTATTTCTTTGAATAAGCTTTCTAGTCCATTCTCTCTTTGATCCTTCTGGGATTCTCACAATGCATCTATTGGTCTATTTAATAATGTCCCATAAGTCCCTAAAGCTTTCTACACTCTTTTTCATTCTGTTTTTCTTTTTGCTCTTCTGACTGAATTATTTTCAATGACTTGTCTTTGAGTTCACTGATCCTTTTTTCTATTTAATCTAGTGAGTTGCTGAGCTCCTCTAGTAAATTTCTCAGTTCAGTTATTGTGTTCTTCAGCTCCATGATTCCTGTTTGGTCCTTTTCTTAACATTTTCTATCTCTTAGTTAAAATTATAATTTTGTTCATGCATTGTTCTCTTGACCCCAGTAAGTACCTTTATGACAGTTATTTTTAATTCTCTGTCAGATAGATCATATAATTCCATTTCATTAGGGTAGTTCTCTGGAGATTTATGTTGTTACATTGTTTGGCACACCTTTTCCTTGGCTTTCTGTGTTAGTGTCTGTGCACTAGACAAAGCAGACTGGCCTTGTACAGGAGGAGACTCCCACCAGTCAGCCTGGCCAGCAATTCTGAGGGCCTCTCAGTCTTTCATGCTAACCTAGTCCATTTCTTTTGTTCTTTGCAGTCTCCAGGTGTCTAGGGTCATTGGACACTCTGTCCAACTTCTTCGCTCCACAGGGAGAATCTGGGAACTGGGTTTTTTAAAAAAACCTGCTTGCTCTATGCTGAAACATGAAAGGATACTATGGTGACTGCCAGCCCAAATCTCTCTCTGTTCTCACTAGCCCCCAAGTGGCTAGATTTTGCCAGGTCACATCAACATTCCAAGACAAGCAAGTCAGATGCCAGTCCTGTAGGAAACCCCCAGAAAGTTGTGGTATTAGAAGCCTGAAGAAATCTTTCCCTTGCCAAGGAGAATCAGGCAGCTATGGCTTTTGTTTGTTCACTCTGTGCTGAGTAGAGGGGAGAAGCCATGGTATCTACCAGTCCACATAGCTGTCTCTGTTCTCCTCTGTGTGGTTAGACTGTGCTGGATACATCAGAGCTCCAAGACTGGCAAGATGGAAGCCAGTTCTATGGGAAGCCCCCTCAGAAAAGTTGGGGCACTGGACATGTGAAACAACTCTTTTCCTTCCTAGGAGAAACTGGGAGCTAAGGTTTTTCTTCTTGATCATATAGAGCTGTGCTGGGGGTAGCAATTCTGGCAAAAGGGTGTCCCTAGTAGCTTCAGCAAGTCTGGCTTACTGTTTGCCTGGGGTGCATGAGACTTTCAGTTGGTTTCTGGATTTCTCACTGAGAGAATCTGTCCATGAATTGCTGCTGAATTGGTGTGTTTGTGGGGGGAAGGAGGGCCCAGGTCTTCCTACTCTGGATCCATCTCAGATATTACTCTGAGATGACTTCTTGAATGGAATCATCCGGCTTTCTTAAAGCTGGGCATGTAAGCACCTGATCTCTAAATTGCCCCTTCTTCTGTGTTCATAAGAAGGCACCAGTATCTGGCATCAGTAGGTATCCTGGCAAAGGGACCTGGCTAGATGAGAGGGAGAGGAATCATACAGGTGCACTGAGTTTATCTTTGTTCCTGAGAGTAGGAGATGTGAGAAAACTGGGAAATGAGAGTCTTCCTCCTGTGGCCTTGATAAGGGGACTAATACCCACCATTTGTGGGTCTGCTCCTTCTTAAGGTACCCTAGCGGCTGGAACGGAGCCCAGAGAGCAGACATAAGAAAAGACTACCATAAGAGGGACGAGCAATACTTAGAAGAGGCTTGCATGAAACCAAACCAATAGTAGAGAACAATGATAACTTTAAAAATAAGATCAGGATGTAAAGATTGCAGTAGAGCATAAAAAGACTTTCTGAAACCAGAAGATAAGATCTGCAGACAAATTAAGTAGATGGAAAAGAGGTAGTACTTAAGTAATAGGAAGTAAAATTTCCAAGCTAAATTAAAGGACTGAGTCTGCTGGTTGGAAGGTTTCAGTAAGTTGTGGGCAAGACAAATGAGTCATAGCTTGGTAAATTACTGGTCTGAGAATAAAAAGAAAACCTATACTCTTCCAGAAAGAAAGTACAAGTTACTTACAGAGGAAGAAGTATCATGGGGGCATCAACTTTCTTATCTATAACACTTGAGGCAGAGAAGACTGGAGTGAATCATGCAAAGATTACCAGAAAAAAAAAACCTGTATACTGAGAATACTGTAGCAAGGTCTTACTCCCCTGTCAGAGGGATAGGAATATATTTGAGGATATGCAAGGATTCAAAGGACATGTCACCCACATCTTTTATCAGAGAAAAAGATGTTAAGAAACGATCTAACCAAACAATAAATGAATCAGCTTAAAGGCTTCAGGATAGAGGGAGGATGGAAAAGAAAACAAATAATGTTGAGCAAGAATCTGTACAATAATTAGTTATATTTGGATGGATAATAAAAGACCATTTAGAAATGTGTAAGAGAAGTGCTCAAAATAGAAGAGACATATTTCAAGGGAAAAAACCTGGAACTAAAAGTACTGAAGAAGAAAGAGGGGAAGTAAAAGTTTTCCACAGGTCTCATGTTGCTGTGTGAGAGTGGGAAGTGAACGCATTCTAAAGATTTCATCCTGCAGAGGAGGAAGAACAGCAGGAGAATAGAGAATCTGGAGGAAATAGTTGGACACATCTTCATATAATGGGTCTGACTGAGTGACACAAAGGAGGCAGCTGGTAGAATGGAAGAGTACAGCTCCCAAACTAACAAGGAAAATAAAAGAATTGAACAGCAACTTGAGTTAATTAATACAAAGGAAATGGGGGAGAGGGATGAAATAAATAATGAACATTAAGTGAAATAAAAGAAGTCACTGATGACTTGTTTGCTAAATACAATACATACTTTTCAGCCTAAAGGTCAGTCTTGTTTGACCTCACTGCAACATTTGGCACTCTTCATCAATCCCTCCTTCTTGTCACTCCTTCCTCCCTTGGCTTCCATGACATTACTTTCTTCTAGTTTTCCTCCTATTTCTCTGACCATTCCTTCTCAGCCTCCTTCAACTGCTCTTCAACCTCTGTTCACCTTGATGGCCAGTATTCTCCTGGGTTTTGCCTTACAGCCTCTCTGTAGACTCTCTCTTGGTGACTTCACCTACTTCCAAAGCTTCCGACCACCACCTACCATGGAGGACTCCCAAACTCTGTCTGTAGCCTAGGCTTCTCTTTTGAGCTCTAGACCCACAGAGCCAACTACCAATTGTCTCCACCTGGAGGCCCACAGTGACCTCAAACTCAACACATCCAAACTTTCCCCAAGTCTCCTGCTCCTTTATTCCCTCAAACAAAACAAAAACCCTTATCAAGCTGATGGAAGGAAACAGCATACCATTTTACTTTTTATTGCTTTATTAGTGATGGCAAGGTTTTAAAAAATATTTTATCAATCAATTGCATGTATGTGTGTGTGTGTGTGTGTGTGTGTGTGTGTGTGTGTGTGTGTATACGAATCCTTTCCCCACTTGATATTCCTTATACCCCTTCCTTCCTCTCTGCCCTGTGCCTTAATTTGGGTCCCCATCATGCCTCAACCAGACTACTGCAGCACTTTCCCTAATGCTCTTCCTGTTCCCAGTCTGCTAGTTAATGCACCTATATTTGACTCTTCAGTCCCAGTGATATGTTTATCATACAAATCTGATCATGTCACTCCCTTGCTTAAAATATTTCGGTTGCTTCCTATTGCCTTCAAAGTGAAAAACAAACTTGCTGGCATGGTTCATACAGGGCCCCCCATGATCTGACCCCTGCCTATTCCCTCTGGCCTGTCTCTCACCATTCCACACTGTACCTTATATTCCTTCTTCCAGCTTCCGGGAGGTACCTTCTCCTTCCCTGCTCCCTGCCATAGCACCGCTCATCTCTAGCCTGTTTTGTCCTTCTTCCCTTCTCTATTTGCCCAACTTAAATTCATTCTTCAAAATTATGCTAAGTGAAATAATTCAGACAGAGAAAGACAAATACCATACGATATCACTTATACATGGAATCTAAAAAAATAAAATAAAAGAACAAACATAACAAAACAGAAATAGATCAGATACAGAGAACAAACTAGTGGTTGCCAAAGGAGAGGGGAGTGGGAGGATGGGCAAAATAGGTAAAGAGGATTAAGAGGTACAAACTTACAGTTACAAAATAAGTCATGGGGATGTTCTGTACAGCACAGGGAACATAGCCAATAATATTGTGATAACTTGTAAGGTGATAGATGGTAACTAGACTCATAGTGGTGACCATTTCATAATGTATAAAAATACTGAGAGGACGAGAGGAAGATGGCAGAAGAGTAAGACGCGGCGACCACTTTCCTCCCCACAGATACACCAGAAATACATCTACACGTGGAACAACTCCTACAGAACACCTACTGAACACTGGCAGAAGACCTCAGACCTCCCAAAAGGCAAGAAAGTCCCCACGTACCTGGGTAGGGCAAAAGAAAAAAGAATAAACAGAGACAAAGAATAGGGACGGGCCCTGCACCAGTGGGAGGGAGCTGTGAAGGATGAAAGGTTTCCACACACTAGGAAGCCCCTTCGCGGGTGGAGACTGCGGGTGGTGGCGGGGGAAAGCTTCGGAGCCGCGCAGGAGAGCGCAGCAACAGGGGTGCGGAGGTCAAATTGGGGAGATTCCCACACAGAGGATCGGTGCCGACCAGCACTCACCAGCCCGAGAGGCTTGTCTGCTCACCCGCCGGGGCGGGTGGGGCTGGGAGCTGAGGCTCGGCTTCGGTCGGAGTGCAGGGAGAGGACTGGGGTTGGCGGCGTGAACACAGCCTGCAGGGGGTTAGTGCACCACGGCTAGCCGGGAGGGAGTCCGGGGAAAAGTCTGGACCTGCCGAAGAGGCAAGAGACTTTTTCTTCCCGCTTTGTTTCCTGGTGCACGAGGAGAGGAGATTAAGAGCACTGCTTAAAGGAGCTCCAGAGACGGGCGCGAACCGCGGCTAAAAGCGCTGACCCCAGAGACGGGCATGAGACGCTAAGGCTGCTGCAGCCGCCACCAAGAAGCCCGTGTGCGAGCACAGGTCACTATTCACACCCCCCTTCCAGGAAGCCTGTGCACCTCGCCACTGCCAGGGTCCCGGGATCCAAGGACAACTTCCCCGGGAGAACGCACGGTGCACCTCAGGCTGGTGCAATGTCACGCCCGCACTCCGTACCCCTCCCTGCCCCCCGCCTGAGTGAGCTGGAGGCCCTGAATCAGTGGCTCCTTTAACCCCGTCCTGTCTGAGCGAAGAACAGACGCCCTCCGGCAACCTACACGCAGAGGCCGGGCCAAATCCAAAGCTGAGCCCTGGGAGCTGTGAGAACAAAGAAGAGAAAGGGAAATCTCTCCCAGCAGCCTCAGAAGCAGTGGATTAAAGCTCCACAATCAACTTGATGTACCCTGCATCTGTGGAATATATGAATAGACAACGAATCATCCCAAATTGAGGAGGTGGACTTTGAGAGCAAGATTTATTATTTTTTCCCCTTATCCTCTTTTTGTGTGTATGTGTATGCTTCTGTGTGAGATTTTGTCTGTATAGCTTTGCTTCCACCATTTGTCCTAGGGTTCTATCCGTCCTTTTTTTTTTCTTTTTAAAAAAAATGTTTTTTTCTTAATAATTATTTTTTATTTTAATAACTTTATTTTATTTTATCTTACTTTATTTTATTTTATCTTCTTTAGTTCTTTCTTTCTTTCCTTCCTTCCCGCCTGCCTGGCTTCCTCCCTCCCTCCCTCCCTCTCTCTCTCTCTCTTTCTTTCTTTCTTTCTTTCTACTTTTTCTCCCTTTTATTCTGAGCCGTGTGGATGAAAGGTTCTTGGTGCTACAGCCAGGAGTCAGTGCTGTGCCTCTGAGGTGGGAGAGCCAACTTCAGGACACTGGTCCACAAGAGACCTCCCACCTCCACATAATATGAAATGGCGAAAATCTCCCAGAGATCTCCATCTCAACATCAGCACCCAGCTTCACTCAACAACCAGCAAGCTACAGTGCGGGACACCCTATGACAAACAACTAGCAAGACAGGAACACAACCTCACCCATTAGCAGAGAGGCTGCCTAAAATCATAATAAGTCCACAGACACCCCAAAACACACCACCAGATGTGGACCTGCCCACCAGAAAGACAAGATCCAGCCTCATCCACCAGAACACAGGTACTAGTCCCCTCCACCAGGAAGCCTACACAACCCACTGAGCCAACTTTAGCCACTGGGGACAGACACCAAAAACAACGGGAACTATCAACCTGCAGCCTACAAAAAGGAGACCCCAAACACAGTAAGATAAGCAAAATGAGGAGACAGAAAAACACACAGCAGATGAAGGAGCAAGATAAAAACCCACCAGACCTAACAAATGAAGAGGAAATAGGCAGTCTACCTGAAAAAGAATTCAGAATAACGATAGTAAAGATGATCCAAAATCTTGGAAATAAAATAGACAAAATGCAAGAAACATTTAACAAGGACCTAGAAGAACTAAAGATGAAACAAGCAACGATGAACAACACAATAAATGAAATTAGAAGTACTCTAGATGGGATCAATAGCAGAATAACTGAGGCAGAAGAATGGATAAGTGACCTGGAAGATAAAGTAGTGGAAATAACTACTGCAGAGCAGAATAAAGAAAAAAGAATGAAAAGAATTAAGGACAGTCTCAGAGACCTCTGGGACAACATTAAACGCACCAACATTCGAATTATAGGGGTTCCAGAAGAAGAAGAGATAAAGAAGGGGACTGAGAAAATATTTGAAGAGATTATAGTTGAAAACTTCCCTAATATGGGAAAGGAAATAGTTAATAAAGTCCAGGAAGCATAGAGAGTTCCATACAGGATAAATCCAACAAGAAATACGCCAAGACACATATTAATCAAACTGTTAAAAATTAAATACAAAGAAAACATATTAAAAGCAGCAAGGGAAAAAACAACAAATAACACACAAGGGAATCCCCATAAGGTTAACAGCTGATCTTTCAGCAGAAACTCCAAGCCAGAAGGGACTGGCAGGACATATTTAAAGTGATGAAAGAGAAAAACCTGCAACCAAGGTTACTCTACCCAGCAAGGATCTCATTCAGATTTGATGGAGAAATTAAAACCTTTACAGACAAGCAAAAGCTGAGAGTTCAGCCCCACCAAACCAGCTTTACAACAAATGCTAAAGGAACTTCTCTAGGCAAGAAACACAAGAGAAGGAAAAGACCTACAATAACGAACCCAAAACAATTAAGAAAATGGGAATAGGAACATACATATCGATAATTACCTTAAATGTAAATGGACTAAATGCTCCCACCAAAAGACACAGATTGGCTGAATGGATACAAAAACAAGACCCATCTATATGCTGTCTACAAGAGACCCACTTCAGACCTAGAGACACATACAGACTGAAAGTAAGGGGATGGAAAAAGATATTCCATGTAAATGGAAACCAAAAGAAAGCTGGAGTAGCAATTCTCATATCAGACAAAATAGACTTTAAAATAAAGACTATTAGAAGAGACAAAGAAGGACACTACATAATGATCAAGGGATCGATCCAAGAAGAAGATATAACAATTGTAAAGATTTATGCACCCAACATAGGAGCACCTCAGTACATGAGGAAAATACTAACAGCCATAAAAAGGGAAATCGACAGTAACACATTCATAGTAGGGGACTTCAAAACCCCACTTTCACCAATGGACAGATCATCCAAAATGAAAATAAATAAGGAAACACAAGCTTTAAATGATACATTAAACAAGATGGACTTAATTGATATTTATAGGACATTCCATCCAAAAACAACAGAATACACATCTTTCTCAAGTTCTCATGGAACATTCTCCAGGATAGATCATATCTTGGGTCACAAATCAAGCCTTGGTAAATTTAAGAACATTGAAATTCTATCAAGTATCTTTTCCGACCACAACGCTATGAGACTAGATATCAATTACGGGAAAAGATCTGTAAAAAATACAAACACATGGAGGCTAAACAATACACTATTTAATAACTAAGTGATCACTGAAGAAATCAAAGAGGAAATAAAAAAAATACCTAGAAACAAATGACAATGGAGACACAACGACCCAAAACCTATGGGATGCAGCAAAAGCAGTTCTAAGAGGGAAGTTTATAGCAATACAATCCTACCTTAAGAAACAGGAAACATCTTGAATAAACAACCTAACCTTGCACCTAAAGCAATTAGAGAAAGAAGAACAAAAAAACCCCAAAGTTAGCAGAAGGAAGGAAATCATAAAAATCAGATCAGAAATAAATGAAAAGGAAATGAAGGAAACGGTAGCAAAGATCAGTAAAACCAAAAGCTGGTTCTTTGAGAAAATAAACAAAATTGATAAACCATTAGCCAGACTCATCAAGAAAAAAAGGGAGAAGACTCAAATCAATAGAATTAGAAATGAAAAAGGAGAAGTAACAACTGACACTGCAGAAATACAAAGGATCATGAGAGATTACTACAAGCAACTCTATGCCAATAAAATGGACAACCTGGAAGGAATTCTTAGAAATGCACAACCTGCCAAGACTGAATCAGGAAGAAGTAGAAAATATGAACAGACCAATCACAAGCACTGAAGTTGAAACTGTGATTAAAAATCTTCCAACAAACAAAAGCCCAGGACCAGATGGCTTCACAGGCGAATTCTATCAAACATTTAGAGAAGAGCTAACAGCTATCCTTCTCAAACTCTTCCAAAATATAGCAGAGGGAGGAACACTCCCAAACTCATTCTACGAGGCCACCATCACCCTGATACCAAAACCAGACAAGGATGTCACAAAGAAAGAAAACTACAGGCCAATATCACTGATGAACATAGATACAAAAATCCTCAACAAAATAGTAGCAAACAGAATCCAACAGCACATTAAAAGGATCATACACCATGATCAAGTGGGGTTTATTCCAGGAATGCAAGGATTCTTCAATATATGCAAATCAATCAACGTGATACACCATCTTAACAAACTGAAGGAGAAAAACCATATGATCATCTCAATAGATGCAGAGAAAGCTTTTGACAAAATTCAACACCCATTTATGATAAAAACCCTGCAGAAAGTAGGCATAGAAGGAACTTTCCTCAACGTAATAAAGGCCATATATGACAAACCCACAGCCAACATTGTCCTCAATGGTGAAAAACTGAAAGCATTTCCACTAAGATCAGGAACAAGACAAGGTTGCCCACTCTTACCACTCTTATTCAACATAGTTTTGGAAGTTTTAGCCACAATAATCAGAGAAGAAAAGGAAATAAAAGGAATCCAAATCGGAAAAGAAGTAAAGCTGTCACTGTTTGCAGATGACATGATACTATACATAGAGAATCTTAAAGATGCTACCAGAAAACTACTAGAGGTAATCAATGAATTTGGTAAAGTAGCAGGATACAAAATTAATGCACAGAAATCTCTGGCATTCCTATACACTAATGATGAAAAATCTGAAAGTGAAATCAAGAAAACACTCCCATTTACCATTGCAACAAAAAGAATAAAATATCTACGAATAAACCTACCTAAGGAGACAAAAGACCTGTATGCAGAAAATTATAAGACACTGATGAAAGAAATTAAAGATGATACAAATAGATGGAGAGATATACCATGTTCTTGGATTGGAAGAATCAACATTGTGAAAATGACTATACTACCCAAAGCAATCTACACATTCAATGCAATCCCTATCAAACTACCACTGGCATTTTTCACAAAACTAGAACAAAAAATTTCATAATTTGTATGGAAACACAAAAGACCCCGAATAGCCAAAGCAATCTTGAGAATGAAAAACGGAGCTGGAGGAATCAGGCTCCCTGACTTCAGACTATACTACAAAGCTACAGTAATCAAGACAGTATGGGACTGGCACAAAAACAGAAAGATAGATCAATGGAACAGGATAGAAAGCCCAGAGATAAACCCATGTACATATGGTCACCTTATCTTTGATAAAGGAGGCAGGAATGTACAGTGGAGAAAGGACAGCCTCTTCAATAAGTGGTGCTGGGAAAACTGGACAGGTACATGTAAAAGTATGAGATTAGATCACTCCTTAACACCATACACAAAAATAAGCTCAAAATGGATTAAAGACCTAAATGTAAGGCCAGAAACTATCAAACTCTTAGAGGAAAACATAGGCAGAACACTTTATGACATAAATCACAGCAAGATCCTTTTTGACCCACCTCCTAGAGAAATGGAAATAAAAACAAAAATAAACCAATGGGACCTAATGAAACTTCAAAGCTTTTGCACATCAAAGGAAACCATAAACAAGACCAAAAGACAACCCTCAGAATGGGAGAAAATATTTGCAAACGAAGCAACTGACAAAGGATTAATCTCCAAAATTTATAAGCAGCTCATGCAGCTCAATAACAAAAAAACAAACAACCCAAATCAAAAATGGGCAGAAGACCTAAATAGACATTTCTCCAAAGAAGATATACAGTCTGTCAACAAACACATGAACGAATGCTCAACATCAGTAATCATTAGAGAAATGCAAATCAAAACTACAATGAGATATCATCTCACACCAGTCAGAATGGCCATCATCAAAAAATCTACAAACAATAAATGCTGGAGAGGGTGTGGAGAAAAGGGAACCCTCTTGCACTGTTGGTGGGAATGTAAATTGATACAGCCACTGTGGAGAACAGTATGGAGGTTCCTTAAAAAACTACAAATAGAACTACTATATGACCCAGCAATCCCACTACTGGGCATATACCCTGAGAAAACCATAATTCAAAAAGAGTCATGTACCAAAATGTTCATTGCAGCTCTATTTACAACAGCACGGAGATGGAAACAACCTAAGTGTCCATCATCGGATGAATGGATAAAGAAGATGTGGCACATATATACAATGGAATATTACTCAGCCATAAAAAGAAACGAAATTGAGCTATTTGTAATGAGGTGGATGGACCTAGAGTCTGTCATACAGAGTGAAGTAAGTCAGAAAGAGAAAGACAAATACTGTATGCTAACACATATATACGGAATTTAAGGGAAAAAAATGTCATGAAGAACCTAGGGGTAAGACAGGAATAAAGACACAGACTTACTAGAGAATGGACTTGAGGATATGGGGAGGGGGAAGGGTAAGCTGGGACAAAGCGAGAGAGTGGCATGGACATATATACACTACCAAATGTAAATAGATGGCTAGTGGGAAGCAGCCACATAGCACAGGGAGATCAGCTCGGCGCTTTGTGACCACCTAGAGGGGTGGGATAGGGAGGGTGGGAGGGAGGGAGATGCAAGAGGGAAGGGATATGGGAACATATGTATATGTATAACTGATTCACTTTGTTATAAAGCAGAAACTAACACACCATTATAAAGCAATTATACTCCAATAAAGATGTAAAAAATAAAAAATAAAAATATTGAATCACTGTGTTTTATACCTGAAGCTAACATAATATTGTATGTCAACTATACTTCAATAAATAAAACACTTGACCTCTGGTGGTCCCTCTGGAGAGCCTTCCTCATCCCTGACCCCACCTCCTTGGGAGGGTTAGGTGCCCCAGCTATGTGCTCCCACTGCAATTGTGTTTACCTATCCTGGTGTACATCCCATCATTTTACAGTTGCCTTTTTACCTATCTTCCTGCCAGGCTGTGAGCTCCTTAAGTGTAGGCCTACACCTTGCTCATCATTATATTCTCAGAACTTAATGCATGCCTGGCATACAGTAGACATTTAATGCATTTTTGAATGAGTGAGCAAATACCTGATAAAATGAAATATCTTTCCTACAGTTTCTTTCTGAGGCCTCCTTTCCTGACCACAGGATTCACTCGCAGAAGGGGAAGTAATCACAGTTGCACACTGCCATCTCCTCTGTCCAGTGAGAGAGGTTGCTCCTTTGAGAAACTCTCTCCATCCCAGGTGGTGTTTGAAGGGGGTTCTCTACATCTGCCTACCTTGTAAAACTTCCCTGCCTTTGGCCCTGACCCTCTGGACCTTCCTGGGGAAGCACTACTAATACCGATGTCTTTCCCCAAAGGTCCTCCCTGTTTCAAAAGAGACTCTAAACCTGAATGTCCAAACAGATACTGAAAAAGGGGCCAAAGCCCCAGGGGCCAGTCAGTTCTAAAGGGTGCCTTGTTGGCCTTCCCTCCCCTTCCTGTTTGCCACTGCCTGGTTCATGCTGAGTTTGGGGTGGGGTGGGGTCCTGTGTGCTGAAGCTGGAGCCTCCTCATACAGTGCTTCAGGGTATCTTAGGGTGGACTATGGCTATGATGGTGAGAGCCCAGGACTCTGGGATGGGGGACCAGAAGGCAGGAGGCAGGGCAGGGCAAGGACATGGCTCAAACTTGTGTGAGAGTGTATTAGTTAAGGCTCTTCAGAGAAACAGAACCAATAGGATGTGTATACAGAAAAGTATAGATAATATATAGATAGTCTGTATACACCCACACACATAAACACACACGCGCGCACACACACACACACAGATTTATTATAAGGAGTTGGTTCATGTCATTATGGAGGGCGACAATACGTGGAGGGTGTTGGCAAGCTGGAGACCTGGGAGTCTGATGGTGTGCTTCCAGTCTGAATGCCAGCAGGCTCAAGGCCCAGGAAGAGTCCATGTTTCAGTTCAAGGTCTAAGACAGGAAAAAGTAAATTTTTCAATTTGAAGACAGACAGGAGGATTCTCTCTTACTTGAGGGAGTGTCAGGCTTTTTCCTCTATTCAGAGCTTCAATGGATTGGATGAGGCCTACCCACATTAGGGAGGGCAATCTGCTTTACTCAGCTGATTTAAATGTTAATCTCATCCCAAAATACACTCATAGAAACACCCAGAATGTTTGGCCAGATAGCTGGGCACCCCATGGCCCGCCCAGTCAAGTTGACACATAAAATTAACCATCACAGAGGGCAATAGTGTGAGCAGAAAACTCCTAACTCTAGCTTTTGGAAGATTCCCCCACAACAACATATACCCCTGCCCTGTTATTTAGACTTCCCAGAGAGGGTGGTTCCACCTGTTAAGAAGCATTTCTGGAAATTTATGGAGGCATTCGTCACAATGATGGGGGCGGGGGGCGGGTGGTGCCACTGATACTTAGTGGACATGGGCAGAAATGTCAGATGTTCTACAGTGGTCAGGACAGTCCACACCACAAAGGACTATGTTGCTGGACTTTCAAACATCCCACTGGATGTTCATGTCTGTGAAAATCTTGTTCATAATTATCTGGGTCTAGCATCCAATTTCATTTTATATATAAACACAAAGGATTTTTTTTTTACAGTTTTAACATACATTGAATTTCTCAGGAGTGCAAGATTGAATGAAGGTGGTAAACTTTGTTCAGAATTTTTACTGAGGGTTGTTCACCATTCTGGAAAATAATATGAATGGCAATGCCAATCACAGTAGTTGAGTGGCCCTTAAAACACGTGTGTATCTGTGTGCATTTATATCTACTGCATTCATGGTCATTCTGCATGTAGGTGCAGACATCCAGCTACTCACTAGATCTTCCAGTTGTAGCTGTGTACACACTTTTTTCAGGTACTGACATACTTATTATTTTACTTTAAAACTGCTTTTCTTTGTTTCTTGAATATAATGTAGTGAATGTATTAATTTTTCTGAAATTATGCATTTTAGAAGGGAAATTCTTTGTATAGGCAGATTGTTTTACCTCTGGTTTTCATTTGAGCATAACAAAGGGAAAGTTACAAACGATTTGTTATAAAAAGAGCACTGGGTTTAATGTGACTGAGAGCCACTATTCCAAGTGAGCCAGTGTCCTGAAGAAATGCTCATCTGTCTGTCAGTCCCAAGCCTGGTCCCAGGGGGCCTGTGTACAGTGAGGAGACTGGGTCCCCAATAACTTTTTCTTCCACTTTGGGGTAACTTCAGAAATTAACAGATCCCTAGGCAAGTGGCTGATGTGTCCTGCTCCTTAGTGTCACTGAGACTTTACTTTGTTTAACCAAGGGGTGGAAGGATCAAGAGGCTCCCTGCTTAGTTCCTCCCAGGAGCTTATAGGCTCCGCCTCCTCCATGAAGGCTGCCTGGATCAGTTCCTCCTCAAGGAACCTCTCTCTCGCCTCTCCTGATCTTCCTACGCTTGCTCCATCTTAACTTCTTTCCATGAGTTCATTTCCTATCATCTCCTCAAATGGATTGTAAATTTCTTGAGGGGAGAGGTTGATGTGTCCTGTGTCCTAAGGTGCTCATTAAGAATGTTGAATGAATGAATGAATGAATGAATGAATGGATATATCATGTGGAGGAAATATTGGATTGCTTTACTAATTTAATCCCAGTGTCTGTGGAAATCAAATAGAAGGGACTGTTTTGTGCTTTATAAACAGCCCCAGCTCACCAGCTAGCCCCCTAGTGGTGCCTTGGGCTTTAATCTGCAATTTAATTAGCCCTGGCACCTGATTCTAGAAGAAATGGAGAACAGCCATGAGCTTAAGCAGGAGAGAGCTGGGCTATCACCAGCGTGACATATGGCACCATGTAACACCTGCCAGCTTCCATTTAGGTTACTTTACTTCTAAATGTTAGAAGTGTTCATTATTTTGAGGTGCTAGATAATTAAGACCTTTTATTGACTGCCTGAAACCAAGAATCTGAGCTACTTTTGGATGATTAGGAGTGTGTACAAAGTAGCTGGAGGTGTAGTGGGTGTAGGGAACACAGTTCTGGATTTGGATTCAAAAGACTGGCTTGATCCCTGACTTTTCCACCAGCTAGCTGTATGGCCATGGACAAGCCAGTTCATATTTCCAGGTTAAAAGTCTATGAGTCAATGAAATGCAGTAAACAACTGTTTAAAGGAACTACACAGTGATGCATTGGCAGAGATAGATGTGCCGTGAAGCAAAAGATGCTTAAGCTTTAAAGCCCCTCATTACACTGACCCTTCCCAAGGCCCTGTGCCTTTGAGTTTGAATGCTGTCATATGTACATTGTTCCTTTCTTTAGGTACTTCACATAACAGACAATTCTGATCAAAAAAAATATGAGTGAAAGTCTGGATACCTGGGATTTACTAGTTTTAATATTAAACTTGAGCCACATTGTACATTTTTTTGTAGTTAAGAATTGTCCCAGCAAGAATTTTCTACTGTAAGGTCCATGTCATGTTCCTATTAGTTTTGCTATAGTCTTATTCCTCGTTGTCCAGGAGTTCTGGACATTCGACTTAAATACTGCAGATGCACTTTTCTTCCTTTGTTTTCCTAGAAGAGCTTTGCCTGTGGCCTCTTGGAAGGCATGGCTGGGTTAGGTAAATTATGCATTGAGTTGACAGCGTTCAGTAGAACAGATCCTTATTCCATAGCAACCTGATTTGGACACCTGCCTTAATCAAACTGAGAGAATTTGGGGGGACTCAGGAATTCTCTTAATTGTTGGGTAAGCATGAGAGACAAGCTCCATGGTTTAGCATCATACTGTTAGCCCAAGAAGGCAGAGCAGAGAAAGCAGATGGTGAAGGAGGTGAACATCGTTAGGCTGAAATTTCTTACAAGCACCCACAAGGCCTCTCTCCTCAGCTTGCTTTTCAGAACCACTATAAGGGCCTTGCAGCCTGGTTTGCATACCCACCCCGATCAAAGTGGGGACTGTTTATCTGGGCTTAGGAATTCTCTTTATTAGTTTTTCTTGTTTACTGGTATTTTATTCCCTTTTGCCTGAAGGAGAGAAAGAACTGTTTTCTTTCTTTGTTTATTCTTCCTGGTCATTTTCACCAAAAATGAGGTTACATCTCCACTTCTGACTTCAATTTGTGTTGAAGACGAGCCCCAGCATTTTGTTATTGTTTTGCCTATGACCTCTGTTTTCCCAGTATAATCACTTCCTCCTCAGAATTACGACCCACTAGGATCCGTATGGCTGACAGTAAAAACTCCAGATCGGTGGACAGCTGAAATGGGTTTACAGTTAACATTTACTTTGCCTGTCTGAAACCTGCATTATCCATTTATGCTTTTTCTCATTTAATTTCCACATGTTTGTTAGTTGGATTTAAAATCGCATTTAGTTTTAAAACAGCTTTGAATTTGCCTTTTATCTTTTTGGCTCAGATTTACCTTTTAGTTTATATTATTTTTGTTTCATCCTCAACTAGCCATGAACTGGATTAGAAGAACTGGGTTATACCCCAGCTCTGATCAGTGTGATCTTGTCACCTAGCATGCATTACTTAATTTCATCAGACTGGGGCTTAATAAACATGATGGTCCCTCTGTTTACAGTGTTTGAGTGTCCTATGAATTGGCTTTGTTTTATTCACTCTTGTTTCTGTTAGCATTTTTAGAACAATTTTCAAATTTATATGGGAGCACATTGTCATCATATGAGCCTAATGATAATTAGGAATGGCTAGAATAAGTGCCAGCATAGTATTTATGATTTATAAATACTGATCTTGGGAAATGCTGAGAAATGTTTACATTTAAATAAGAAGAGTGTCTATCGTGTTGGGGGGTTGGAGGGCTGTTCTCTGAGAGGAGAATGTGGGAATAGCCCAATTTTATGGGCTGCCTGGTTTTACAATAGCACTAAGCTTGTCATTGTACCGCCCAGTCTTCAAGCGGGCTGAGAGATGCTGTGAACAGTGTCAGAAGGGCCACATTTTTGTATAGGTTAAAAAAAAAAAAAGCAAGACCTCTATGTCTCCTGGTTTTATGCATGACACAGACCCTCCTCCCTTCTGCCCTGCATGCCAGTCTCCTGCTGTCCTGTTACGGTTGGTGTCAGAAACCTTGCCTGTGGTGAAGTTCAGCCTGTGAGCTTCAGAGACTTGGAGTGTTTTCTTGTGGGGGGGAGGAATCCCTGCAGTGATTAGGAGGTGGAGAAGGGACAAAGCGTGGGGCAGCCTAGAAGGGAAAGCACTGGCATCCTTCTCTCCCTCCCGCGTCTTCTCCGCAGGCCTTGTGAATGGCAGAGCTGAAACAGAGCTGACTTAGGGAGTGGGCTGCTTTCAGACACACCGGCAGAGGAGGTGGTGCAGGGTGCGGACATGTAGGTCTGTGCTGAACTTTACAGTGTGCAAGTGCTCTCACATCATCTTGTGGGGGTAGGTCAGAGACTCCAGAATCATTTTATAGTCATAAAAATTGGATTTCAGAGCGGTTAAGTGAATTTCCCAAGAGCACACAGTTTTTAAAGAAAGGGTAGGGCCAAACCCAAATCCAGAAATCTGGCATTGGAAGCCTCCCATGCCACAAAACATCTCCCTCTCTTGGTTCATCTTTGGTGCCTCAAGTTCAACTCTTCAAAATTAATTTCTGTGGGAATGTAATGGACTTTTTTCTCCTATGAGACATCCGTATTTCAATTCTTGAGGAAACATTAAGCCTGAGCGTGAGTTAGTCAGATGGCTCCTTCCCATTTGAGTGCAGACACTATAGAAGGAGTTTCTCGTCAGGCGGGAAGGAGAGGGCTGGAAAAGCCAGGCGTGGCTGGCAACTGCAGGCCACCCAAGGGCCTGGACTCTTGGGGTGGTGGGGCTGTGAGAATGAGTACAAAGAAGGCAGCCCAGGAGGCCACTGGAAGAGGAAGCTTGGGAGGAGGGCAGAAGGTCAACTGCCTTCTTTTTACTGGGCCAGCTAAGGCCTGTCCAGGGCCCTTGTGGTTCCAGCAGTCATTTGGTACAGCAGAACACACTGAATTCCTTGGAGCCATTGAAAGGCTTTCATTCAAGCCTCAATGGCTTTCATTGGAGGCTTGAAAGTTTGGAAGCTCTGTGTAAGAAGCAGTTTAGGAACAGTTCAGCCAGAAGTGGGTTGTGTTCCCTGCAGACCTATAATTCTAGGAACTGCACTGTTTCCTAATGGGATCACTGGTTATGGACTCATGGAACTGAAAAAGACTCCAGAGCCAGAGCAGAAGAGAAACTTAGAGGTCCTGCTGTCAGGGACTTGCCCAAGGCCACACGGTAAGTTAGTTTCACCCCAAACTGTTGCAATCAAATGTACTCACAAAGACCTCACAAGGGAGTTTGGGGAGGGAAGGTGGAAAACATGTTGTCAAACATTAGAGTATGACAAGTTCTCCTCAGAAAGTTCTCTATTCTACCAGGAATTTTAAAAGTGACAACTGAATGGGGCCTATGATATATTTTTAAGCGGTTTGGTGGTGTTACTGACATCTGAGTATTTCCAGTTTGTTTTTACAGCTTGGGTGGTGAACAGCAGCAGCAGCAACAAACTCTTACATCACACTTCTCTCTAAAAGCCAAAGCAGTTCCCTTCTGTAAATACAGTGTACAAAATGAGAGAGCCATCTGCATGTAGTAGCTCTCTGTATTAATTTTCCCCTTGTGCTTCCAAATCAGGCTAGGGGCTGCACAGTTCAGAGAAAGCCTCCATCTGTTCTCAGCAGGAGATCAGGGGAAGAACACTGCCTGGCAAGCAGGCTGCCTTCCTCCAAAGAGGCCAGGGCCCTTAAAACTCATAGATGAGCTACCCCCGCCCCGGCCAGCAAGGAGGCAGGAAAGTGCTCGCACCTGTGCACTCAGTCCACGTCAAGTCCAGGAAGCAGCCCTGGCAGCCAGCGGCGGGAAGGCCGCACGTACAGGGGCATGGGAATGGAGTTGCGTCTCTACCTTCTCACCTCTGGCACAAGGCAGGAGCGTGCTCCCTGGCTTAGCTGCTGCTGTCAGGAATTTCAGTTATCAGGCTTCTTTTCTAAACAGCGTTTCTCTCAGTGTAGTTCATAGGATGTTGTTGAATTCTTTCTTTTCAGGGAGCTCCTCTCCGTGAGGGCCTAGGCCTCCCCTTTCTCAGGACAGGGTCCTTCCTGCCTGCACACTCTCTCATGGGCCTCCAGGGCCAGAGGATGAGTCCCTAGTGCTGTCCATCTGCTCTGTTTCCGCCTGCTCAATCCAGCAGATGTTCACTGAGGACAGACTCTGGGTCAGGCCTGGCGTGTGTGGCAATGGAACTGTCTGTTGTCTGACCTTGTGGAGCCTACAGGCCAGTGAGGGAGACAGCTATGGGGTCATGAAGGGAGAGGGCTGAGAGGGACCTCAGGAGTGGGGTTGATGATGCAGATTCCATGTCTCCCCAGACTGAGGTATCTCTTGTCTTGTTGGGGCCACAGAGAACTTCAAGAATTGCCAGTGTCCGTAAACAGAGACTCTGGGAATGTCCTTCTGTCTTCCCCACTCACTTGGCACCGGACCGTGTACTGTTTTTTACTGGACTGTTACTTAGCTGTGTCTCTGAGTTCTTGCCTCAGCCAGATGACAAGCCTCTTCAGGTGGTGCCGCCGAATCCCATCTGCTTTCCCTAGCACTTCCTCAGCCCAGGGCCCGGGGTGGAGGCAAGTGCTCCCTCCACAGGTGTTTGGCAACCACACTTGTGCTAGGGGAAGTCAGGCAGCTGGGACCTGGGGTAGGGCTCATGGCCAGTGGAGGTCTCAGGGGCTTGGCTGGCTTCCTTTGGCCCCCTTCTCCCCGGAGTGTGGCTCTTGACACAACCTGATTTGCTCCCAGACTTAAGGCCAATGGCTCATGACATAGTGGTGAGCAAGGAACCAGGCCACAGGGTGTGCCATCGCACAGAGGGGAAAGAGCATTTGACACGGGGATCTAGGTTTGGACCTCAGGCCCTCCAGTGCTTGTTAACTTGGGTCTCCATGTCTGTAAAATGGGATGATGATGTCTAGCTCCTAGCCTTGCGAAGATTAAAAGCAAATGTGTGTGAAAAAATGACGAATGTTTGATTGTTGCTTCATGGCTTATAAGGGATTTCTCATCCCTGATCTCATTTCAACCTCATAGTAGAGCAGGCATTATTATCATTTCCATTTTACAGATGAAAAACCTGAGGTTCAGAGAATGTTGACCTACTAGAGATCACACGCTATTAAGAGGTAAACTGGGCCTGGAGCCTAGCCTGATTTTGGCCAACCTCTGTTGCTACCTGTCTAAAAGGACAGCTAGTACGTGTGCAGTGTGGTACAGGGTTTTAAAGTCCTTTTGTGCCCACCAGCTGCTTATTTTTCCTAGAGGAATGTATAAATGCAACATATTGCTATATATAAAATACTTAGGGCATGGTTTTCATGAAACTGCTGCAGCCAATGAAGCAATGAACCTTTGGTAATCATGTGGATACCACTGCTTAACTGGCTATCACTTATTGGTGACAATGACAGGTTATGAGGATTGTATAAAAACTGTAAGAATGTCTACAAGGTTTAATTATTATCCCTGGTGAGATATTTTGACTATGCTACAACATGTGAAAGTGTTTGTAAGAACTGTATGTGCTTCTGCATCTGACACAATCTGCTTATATCTTCAGAAAACTTTGTTATGAACAAATTCAAAACAGAAATATAGATCAATGGAACAGGATAGAAAGCCCAGAAATAAACCCATGCACCTATGTCAATTAATCTATAACAAAGGAGGCAAGACTACACAATGGAGAAAAGACAGTCTCTTCAATAAATGGTTCTGGGAAAACTGGACAGCTACATATAAAAAAATGAAATTAGAACATTCTTTAACACGATATACAAAATAAACTCAAAGTGGATTAAAGACCTAAATGTAAGACTGGATACTATAAAACTCTTAGAGGAAAACATAGGCAGAACATTCTTTGACATAAATTACAGCAATATCGTTTTCGATCCACCTCCTAGTGTAATGGAAATAAAAACAAAAATAAACAAATGGGACCTAATTAAACTCAAAAGCTTTTGCACAGCAAAGAAAACCATAAACAAAACAAAAAGACAACCCACAGGATGGGAGAAAGTATTTGCAAATGAAGTGACTGACAAGGGATTAATCTCCAAAATTTACAAACAGCTCATGTAGTTCAACATCAAAAAAACCCCCAAACAACCCAATCAAAAAATGGGCAGAAGACCAAAATAAACATTTCTCCAAAGAAGACATACACATGGTCAAGAGGCACATGAAAAGATGCTCAACATTGCTAATTATTAGAGAAATGCAAATCAAAACTACAATGAGATATCACCTCACACCAGTCAGAATGGCCATCATCAAAAATCTACAAACAATAAATGCTGGAGAGGGTATGGAGAAAAGTGACCCCCTCCTACACTGTTGGTGGGAATGTAAGCTGGTGCAGCCACTATGGAAAACTATGGATGTTTTTTTAAGAAACTAAAAATAGAGCTACCATATGATCCACCCATCCCACTCCTGGGCATATATCTGGAGAAAATCATGATTCAAAAGGATACATGCACCCCAATGTTCATTGCAGCACTGTTTACAATAGCCAAGACATGGAAGCAACCTAAATGTCCATCAACAGATGAATGGATAAAGAAGATGTGGTACATACATACAATGGAATATTACTCAGCCACTAAAAAGAATGAAATAATGCCATTTGCAGCAACATGGATGGACCTGGAAGTTATCATACTAAGTGAAGTTAAGTCAGACAGAGAAAGACAAATATCATATGATATCACTCATATGTGGAATCTAATTAAAAATGATACAAATGAAACAGACTCACTGAACTTAGAGAATGAACTTATGGTTACCAGGAAGGAATGGTAGTGGGAGAGGGACAGATTGGGAGTTTGGGATTGACATATACACACTGCTATATTTAAAATAGATAACCAACAAGGACCTACTGTATAGCACAGGGACCTCTGCCCAATGCTCTATAATAACCTAAATGGGAAAAGAATAAATACATGTACATGTATAACTGAATCACTTTGCTATACAACCGACACTAACACAACATTGTTAATCAACTATACTGCAATATAAAATAAAAATTTTTTAAAATAAAAAAGAGAAAACTTTGTTATGAACAAATTTAAATTACTCTTTCATGTCTGATTTCAGATATTTTAAGTGGTGCATCAGAGAATAGGAATGTTGATTATAGTGTTTATAAGGAAATGGATGAATATTCTACTCATAACTATTAAAATCTGCTAGACTTAGGCTAAACCTGATATATCAAGTTATAATAAAATAAGGTGAACATATTCCATCCTTAGCATGATTAGGGGAGAGGGTATAGGGATGAGAATCCTAGGCTGAGCTTGGAAAGAAACAGTGACTGTTTGGCCAAAGGAAAGGGAGGTTGTGCAAGACAACAATGGGGTGGACAGGTGATGGCCCAGGGCAAAGTCTGGCAAAGTGCTTGGCCCCTCGTACTTGGGCAGTGAATGCAGAGGGACCAAGATCCACGCATTGCCTTCAGCTCTGCAGGCTACTTCTCAGGGTGTTTCCTGTGGAATTTCCAGAAGAGAGCCGGGGTGGTCAGCTTAGAGGAATATGTGGTTCATGTTGGAACACTGGACATACTACATTACTGGAAAGATACACACTGGATGACCTGCACAATGAAACTCAACTTTCCAAATGCTGGCAATGATAGGAGATTCAGTTCCAATGACCAGTTGTTTATTGAATGGATGCCAGTGCAAATCAGAACAAATGCATTCTAACCATGACAGTCACAGGAAGGACACAAAGAATGGAGTGTCCCTGATCCCATGAAACAGCTCACTGGAATCTGTGAACTCTAGAACCTAGAATGGGAGGACTCTTATATCCCTGTCCCATGACCAGCCAAGATTAAGAGCCCTGGGAGGCCTGAGGTCACAGAGGTCTGGGTATCTGTGGGCCCACTCTCTCCCCAGAAGATCCCTCACCCACATGGGGCCATGTGCAGAGCATGGGTGGTGTGACTACTGGATGGGAGTCTGGCTCCTGACTGCAGGTGGAGTGAGCACAACTGGAATCTGGCAGGAGATCCTTGGCACTGGTCAACCCATCAAACGAAGTAAGTCCTTGGAGTCTGAGCAGTAACAGGAGACTATTCCATGCTTTGGCAGGGATTGGGAAGATGTTAGAATGTGGGGCTCAGAACAGGTCTATGGAGTTGAAAAAACATGGCTTTTTACCTCAACTTTTCAATCAACTGAGCAACACTGGGTAGGTGGCTTCATTTCTTTGAGCCTCTGTTTCTTCATCTTCATCTGTAAAATAGGGATGGGCATTATAACTTACTTGTTAGGCCGTTGAGGGCAGTAAATTAGATAATGTATGTAGAGCACGCAGCACTGTGCCTGACACTTGGAGCCGTACTACACAGTAAAGGAGCACCCTGGCCACAGCAGCCTCATGGGGGTGGTGAAGCAGGGGCCCCAGAAAGGGTCCTCTGACTTAAAGGTAGGTCTGGATCCTAGACTTCTGGCAATTCCCAAAGCTTCCTCTTGCAGGTTTGGGGGTGATTGGAGGGGTGCACAGTCCAGTTACCTGGCTATGTCAAAGTATAAAATCTCCATTCTTACACTTTCTGCCCCAGATCCTTTCAAAGGCAGAACAGAACTGTGGGATGACTCTGGACTAAGTGTCAAGAGAATTGAGACTGATTCTGTCACTCCCTGGCTGGGTGACCTTGGACAAGTCCTGTAACCTAGGCATGGATTTCTTCATTTCAAAATTGGGGGAAAGGTCATCTGCTCTATTTGTCTGTCATAGGATCAAATCCAACCTCTTTAGCCTGGCATTCAACCTCCTTTCATTATATTTCCTGATCTCAGCTCCTGTAAATCCTCTTCATACTCACATGGACCTGCGAAGCTAAACCTTTCTTAGCCTTTCCTTCATACCCAGACAGAACCTTCTTGCCCAAATCTTGTGTGTCTAAACACCTTTGCATTCCCTACAGCACTTAGCACAGGGTCTTGCATAAAACAGATGATTATTTTATCGATTAGGATTAGGTTTGCTTACATGTGACAGGAAAATGAAAATAGTACCTTAAACAAGATAGAAGTTATTTCTCTCTCATAGAAAAGAGGTCCAACAGAAGTAGCCCAGGGCTGGGATGGTGGCTCCAGGTATCAGGGACCAACGCTCCTTCTGTCTTCCTGTTCCACCATTCTTAGCACATCATCTCATGGTACACTATGGCTGCCAAGTTCCAGACATCTCATTCTCATTCTCATTCAGCCAGCATAAAGGAGAGAAGAGCGAGCACAAAAGTTGTCTTCTCTCCCTTTAGGGAGACTTCCTGGATGCTACATGTAACTTCTGCTCATATCACCTTATTGGCTAGAACTTAGTGACATGGTCATTCTAGCCGTAAGGGAGGCTGGGGAATATACTTTTTAACTGAGCATATTCCTATTTCTAATAAAATTGATAGGGAAGAGGGAGAGGATACTGACATACCCATATGGTTACCTCTGCTGCAGTTACTAAAAGAATAAAAATTATGAAAACGCACTATGAAGTTTAAAGCCTCATACAATGGATGAGATTATGATTACAAAACACTTACCTTGTTCGAAATGGTACTGGTGTCCTGATCTTTAGGTTGGAAACAGCCCAATTCTTCTTCACCTCTGGTGGGAATGTGGTGACATGTTTTTTTCATAGAATGACAATTCAGAGCTATAAGTGAAGATACATTTTGGCCCTTCTCCCTTACCACATTTTACGAATGAGGAAACTGAACTCCAGAGAGGCTAAGTAATTTGCCCATTGTCCCATGACTAATGAAGGAGCTAGGACTAATACTTGAGTTTCTGGACTCTATCAAGGGTTTTTCTGCTCCTCTGCGATGAGTGGCCCATTCAGGTTCTGGAGGCCTTGAATTCTGTGGGTCTCCCAATACTGGCTTGGGACGCTGCTAGTCCAGCTCCCCTGTAGGCAGATCTAGGTCACCATGTTGTCAGCTGCATCCCTGCTGGCGTGCAGCTCAAAAAGCCTTCCATGTGGAGAGAGGGAAACATCAAGAAATAGAGGAGCATGCTATTTAAATAATGAGGCTTTTTTGCTCACAGCAAATAATTACCTCCTTTCCTTTGTACCTAGAATGCACAGGGTCCTGAAAAGAAGCACAAGAAATGGTTGCTGCCCTTGAAGATGTGGATGTACAGATTCATTCTTCTTTTCATTCATTCATTAAAACATTATTTATTGAGCATCTACTAAATGTAGACACTGGTTGCAGCACTGAGGATACAACAGTAAACTGTGCAGACATGCTTCTTGCTCTGAAATTGCTTATAGTCCAGTGGAGGACAGAGACCAGTAAACAGGCAACTACAATATGGAATTAAAAGTGCCCTGATGGGAGGGGACAAGGTACTCCAAGTATGTCAACTGGACTAGGCTGTTGGGGGTAAGGTCAAGGCTTAGTGGGTGAGATAACATTGAAGTGGAGACCTGAAGACTGAGGATGTGTAGGCCAAGAGAGTGCTGTGTGAGGGGCACGGAGGGTGGAAAGGAAGAGTACTCCAGATAGAATGTCCAAAGGAGGGTGTGTGTGAGAAGCTGAGAGGGCTTTATCATGACCAGAGTGGGACAGGCCTTGGTGACCACGGTGGAAGAGAGGCGTGGGGAATGTTGAGAAATGTGACTGGAAAGGTGGGCAGGACTTTGAAAGGCCTGTTGGAGAGTTTATATTTTATCTTGAGGCTAGTGGGATAAAATGCTTGAGGCATATTTGTATTTTAGAAAGAGTCCTCTAGCCTCAGGGCAGAGAATGGATTGGAGGGGCAGGTCAAGATGTGGGGAGACCACTTAGGAGGCTGTTGCAGTGCTGGTGGCCTGAACCAGAAAAAGGCCCTGAGAGGTAGACAGAAGTTGACGGATTTGAGATATTGCTGAGAGGTACAACCGACAGTCTTTGGTGACTAGTTGGAAGTAAGAAACTAGAAAGACAGAGGAAACTAACATTCATAAAGAAAAATGTTAAAATAACAAAGACAGATGTTAACAAACAAAGCCATGGAATAAGAGCTATCCAGAAAGAAAATGGCGGCATGATCCGTGTGTTTTAAGGAAGGGATAATTGTTGTGGGCTGGAAAGATATTAGAGGGCTTCCTGGAAGAGTTGAGATTGGAGCTGGGCCTTGTGTATGGGTAGGATTTTGGTGAATGGAGAGGACATTACAGACTGAATAATGATGCAAGTAGGAGTACTGAGGCAGAACGGTGTGTGATTTTTTTAGCAGATGGTTTGGTTGTGGTTTTCTTGGGAAAGCCACAAAGAGCTGGTTCTCCAGGGGGTGCAACTAAAACTTTTGCTGAAAGGTGGGACTGGGGAGATGAATCTCATTGCTCTTTCAGAGTGGTAGAGAGTTCTTCGTGTATCCCAAGGCCATTTGTGTTGGAACCTCAAGGGGTCTGTGGGCCACTAGACAGCCCAGCATGACCAAAACCCCACATATCTCAGCTTCTACCAGGAAAAAGACAAAAGGTCCTCCTTCCCCCAAAGGAATGCTTTTATGCTTGTGGGTCTTTTGCAGTGACCCAGGTCCCCATGTTTAGAGCTGCTATACCAGGGTGCTGCTTTACAATTTCTAGACCCCTGCAGAACCCTGCCTGGAAGCCTGCATTGTGAGTGAGGCCTGTGGACCCAGCAGAAAGACTTCTTGAGCCCAAGACTGTGGAAGACACAGCTGCGTAACCGGGCGTGTGGAGCACCCTCTCTGGCCCTAGGGGGCAAGTGTCCTGCCAGGCATCATGCCCTGTCTGATCACCCTGCCCCACACCTCTGGGTACTGGCTCCAGCTGATGGCCCCCTGATCCCATGTTCTCTGGCTCAAAACCTGCTGGCGTCTTCTGTCTTGGTCCACCCTCCAGTCTCTGACATTGCCTCTGATCTAAGGACTGCTGCAATCTTCCCAGGGACCCCTTTCTAGGGGCATTGGCCCCTGACAGCGACCTATAAGGTAAATAATTATAACCTCCAATTGACCAGCAGCACCACTTAAGGAGCCACAGTGCCCTGGAGCTGTGCTGGACTCTTCATGCCTTCATTTCTAATGCTCACAATCCTTTTGCGAAGCACATGTTATCCCATCTTACCGAAGAAGAAACTGAGGGAGATTAAATGGCTATCCAAGGCCAACAAGCCAACCTGTCCACTGCCCTACACATCCTGTATGTGAGCCAAGGAAGTCTAGGAGATAATTTCAGGAGCATTGTGCTAGGCACTTCGAAAATGTTACATTTTATCCTCACAAGAACTTAACAAGGTAAGTACTATTATTCTCTTTTTACAAAGAGAAAACTGAGACTCAGAGAGGTTAAGTACTTATTCCAAGGTCACACAGCCAGGAAGTGGCAGAGGTGGGATCCAGACCTAAGTGTGTCACCAAAGCCTCCTCTCTCCACCTCTCCAGGTGCCTAAACAGGTGAGGGTCAAACCTCCTGTCCTGAATCAAGACTCCTATGCCCCGGTAGGAAAGCACAGTGATTCAGGGAAATAGTTACAGTGGAGTCATGTGCCCTGTCCTTTCCCAACCCACTCATGTGAGCCTTTTGAAGTTTTTATAGAGGGAAGAACGCGGACCAGAGATGAGGGAGGGCTTTGCATGGCACCATCCTACCACTCTGTTTTCTCAGTCCCTTCTGCCCTCTTCATGCCTCATGGACATGGTTCCTGGGGTTTGGGCCCAAGGCCCCAGCTTACAGGATGCCTACCCTCTGCTTCTCCTACCCCCACCCTCCTGTTCCAAGGCCAAGACAACTCAGCTTTGATTCAGGTTGAATGAGTCATTAAGGGTAAAACAAAGAAGAGAAGGCCTATTCCCTTGCCAGGGAATGAACCCATCCACATTTTGACTTCTTTTTGTTTTGCAATGATGACACTATGCAATGACTCAGAGTTATCACACTCAAAGAGACTACTTTGTATTCTTCTTGAAAATGAAGGCAATGTGTGAATAAATGTGCTGAAAATGGCTCATGCAGGGAGGAAAAGAAGACCTCTGGGCACATCAATGCAGCATGAAGGCTGAATGAATGTGCAGGAATGTGAGGGGACAGAATTCCTTGGTGGAGAGGAGAGCCGAGTGGAAGCAGATGTGAGGGCCATGCAGCAAAGCCCTTCAAAGCTCCTCAATGGCAAAACCTGAAGAAACAACCACCAGTCCCCAAGCCTAATTGACTTAAAGCCAAGCACATTCACAGGCACTGGAGGGACGGAAGAGAAGACTTTTTCAAAAGAGCCTTCATACACAGGGTGGGGGGATGGAGAACTTTTCTGTGACTAATACCAGAAAGCCTCTCCAGCCAAGCAGCCCGGCTGGAGGGCAAATGAGGGAACGCGAAAGGGACAGAGCATCTTGGAGCTGACTCTCAACACTGTATTCTTCTCGGGAGGAATGAAATGAGAGGATCTAATCTACTACATCCTGCCCTTCTAAAGTGGGGTAACTGGCCCTGCGCCCAGTAGCTGTAGCTCACAGCTTGGCTCTGGCATTGCCCAGGGCCTCTGGTTCTTGGTGGTGGGAAAAGAGGACAGAATTGGATGCCAGAACAGTTGGCGCTTTCTCCACCTTAGTGCTGGATGGTCTGGGGCAAAATTCTCAACCTCTCTCAGACTATTTTCTCTGAGAAAACAGGAGGTGATTGCTCTCATCTACCTGAGAAGATAGCGGTTGGGAGGATGAAATGAGAAAATGCATGAAATGAGAACTACTCTATTAACTGTAAGATGCTACACAAGTGGTAGTTATTATCGTGTTTACAGACATAGGGAATTAATGTATTCTGACAGATGACATTACACTAGGAATCCAAGGCAATGAGGGCATTCCATTCCATTCCTTAGCATCTGAAAAATATGATGACATTTGAAACGAGTTTACTGGGAGTGAAAGTTTTCTATAGAGCTTCCTTTCCTTTGCAATGAATTCCAGGCTTCCCATGGTGCTTGAAAGTTTCTGTAGGAAGCTGCTGGGGAAAGCCAACCTCCATTTTGGTTGCTTTGAAACTCCATTTTTGGTTCTGTGATTATCTCCATTTCAGTCATTTGCACCATTACAAAAGGTGCAAAACTCTTGGCAGGAAAATGTTCTCTTGTTTTATAGCATTAGGTTTTGATAAATAATGTTATAATTTTTTTAGTAGAAAAAGTCTACATAGGAACTGATCATCGATATCTTAGATCTAGAAGGGAAATTAGAAGACCATGTAGCTCAACATTGAGATTTTTCAGACAAGGAACTGAGGCCTAGGCAGGGGAACTAGTATTCCCTGGGTCTCACACTTGAGTCAGTGAGACAGGACTAAGCTCCTGATGTCTTGTATTCATGTGCTCCTTCCCTGACACCAGGGTCAAAAACTCAGATGTCTTTAGGGTCCAGGCAGGTAAGAAGGAGGGTATTGGTGGGTAAGATGGTAGGAAAGGGTAGAATGTTCAGTTCAGTTTTCTTTAAGTTTATATACTGTTTGCAGAGAATCTGTAAATTTATATCTTTCACCAAATTTGGGACATCTTCAGCTATTATTTTTTCAAATTTTTTTCTCTATCAATCTCTCTCTCTTCTCTCTTAAGAACGCCAATGACATGGATGTTAGACCATCTGATATCCTCTCACAGATCCCTGAGGCTCTATTCATTATTTTTCAAACATTTTCTCTGTTCTTCAGATTGAATAATTTCTATTGGTCTATGTTTCAGCCTACTGATACTTCCTTCTGGCATTTGCATTCTGCTATTAAGCCCATCGAGTGAATTTTTATTTCAGATATTTCTCAGTACTAAAATTTCCATTTGGCTGTCCTTCCTTTTTTTTTTTTTTGAATAGTTTTTGTTTCTTTCCTGAGATGTTCTATCTTTCCATTCATTTCAAGAGTGTTTACCTTGACATCATGAAGGATGGTATAATAGCTGTTTTAAATTTTTTTTCTAGTAATTCCAATATTATCATATCTTTTCTTTGATAACTGGTCAGATTTTTCTGCTTCTTATCACATTGGATAATTTTAGATTGTAACCTGGACTTTTTGTATGGTATGTAATGAGACTCTGGGTCCTCTTAAAATCAGGACAAAGTGACAAGACAAAAAAAAATAAGAACTACCCTCATACTCTTTACATAACAGGGTTATGTGAATTTTTCTGAGTTCCTCTATCTAGAGTTATAGGTTTTCTCTCAGGGGTTTTAGGTATCTGAGCTGCTAGCATGGTGGCAGTGCAGTCTGGGGGCTACCTATGGCCTTAAAGCTGAACTAAAAGATAAAAAATATGAGAAAAAAGAACAGGGTTTTGTCCACACTCTCTAGCTTGTAGGGTCCAATCTTCCAGGTCATTTGGCCAGAGAAAATGGGCTCTTTCTTGGAGTTGTTGCTGTACATGACTGCCATGCAGTTTCATAACTCTGTACAGTAGTCACAGACAGGTCAAATCCAGGAGAAAAATCCCAGGAAACTTGCTGCTACCATATTGGTCATTCATCATATTTTGATTTTTTTCCCCAATCCCCCTGCTTTATTTACTCTTCAAAGTCCTCAATTAGTTGTCTTTGTTGTTGTTGTTGTTCAGAGTGTTTAGTTGTAATCAGTGGGAGAGACAGAGTACAGCATGCCTCCTCCATTTGGTTGGAACCAGAAGTCTAGCAACACACTTGGAATCCTTCTCTTTTGGTTGGTGCTCCCCAAAGTGTTACTGGAAGCAGCCCACTGACAGAACCTGTGTTTGGGGATCCTATATACCCTGGTCTGGTGGTGCCAGCTCCCAGGAGTCTATGGCTCCAAGTTTTCTGCCTTATTTGGGTAGATACTTGATATAGATGTTCACTCAGAAAAGATGTATTGTATGCCCCTATGTGCTATATCCTGGGGATATAAAAATGGCTAAAATATGGTCCCTGCCCTCAATGAGCTCACAGTCCAGTGGAATAACAGGAATTTGGACTAGAAATTTAGGACCCAAGCTTGAGATCTTTCTCAAGGTCTCTTGTGAGCCCCCAAACCACAACACATTGTCAGAGAGCATTTCTCAGCCCAGTTCTGGGGCTTTGCCTTTCTAGAAAACATCTATATTGCCTCTCTCCTCTGAGGGCAACAAACCACAAAGCACTTCTACCAAACAGTATATAAAGTTCTACTTTTAGTTTTGTGAACTCTACAAAATGCCAAGATTACTCTGTGTAGCAGTCTTCTTGCCTACTATATATAGTCTTAGAGAACACAACCTGGTTTGGGGTTCCAGAACTCAAAAGGGAAGTGAAGACATTGGACAGTGTCCAGAGTGGCACTTGAAATGGAAAAAGAATGGAATCTGATATTTAAAAAAATAAGAGTGGGAGAAGCTGAGGCCACCTGCCAAGGAGATAATCCTTCATAAGGGAGATAAACTATCTCCCTCACTCCACCTCTGCAGCCTTTTCTATTTGAAAGCATTTACCTTCTCTTTCTACATCAAAGTAAGGCCAGAGTGTTGAATCTGGGAAAGGAGATAAAAATGGGAGGAAGAACAGGGGTCAGCCATTTAACTAGCACAAGTAGGTGCCATAAGTCAGCAAGGGTGCTCTGTGTATCAATTGTCTTGCCATTCTCGCCACAATCCAGCAAGACTTTGTGATAAGCTTTGTGGTTCCTATGGTATATAAGGAGACTGCGACTCAAAGGGTGACATGATTTTCTCAAGGTCTTAACAGCAAAACATAGACTAGAACCCAGGTCTCCTGAGTATGGGTTCTGTTTTCTCCACTGCGTCAGCATCTAGGACTTTAGGGTCTAACTATGTTCCCTTCTCATGCCACTAGAGCCATAGCAGTCTGCTGTGTGACAAGTGTGTCATTTTGAGGAGGACTTTGGGGAAAAGAGACCCTGCCCCTGACAATGGGATCTGGACGCTCACAAGAGAGGAAGAAGTCCACTAGGAAGCCAGGTCCCATGTTCTCCAGAACTAGATCTCCTTTGATCATAATTCAAGTAAGTGTTAATCCCCCTCTCTAAAAAAATAAAATAATCAGAAACTGACCATGATACAAAGGAAGAAAAGCTAAGTTAAGGGAGGGATCATTTTCCAAGACACTTTCCTCTGACCAGGAGGGTGATCTGGGGATAGAAAACTGTCCCCCATTACTCAGAAGCAGCAGAGGAGCAGGGTTATCCCTCCTAGTTCCCCCCAGGCCTCAATGCTGGCCCTGGCTCAGAGGGGAGCTAAGAGTTTTGAGGTGGAAGGCTTCTCTCCTTCCTAACTGGTCAGTGAGGACCAGCTTCTCCTCCTGCTCCAGGAGGGTCGGGGCTACCTGCATGTCGCATTGCAGACCAGACAGGGCTTCTCCTTGCCCACCTCCCTTCTGGCTCCTTTTCTCTCACCATCTCATGCCCTCTTTATAATTTAATAACAAGGAGAAAAGAAATGAACATTGATTGAGCCGCAACTGTAGCAGGCACTGTGCTAAGCACTTCACATTCATTAGTTTCTAGCAGAGGACCCAGTACACTGTTGGTGCTCAGTAGTTAATTAGCTCTTACCCTTAGTGTCTCCATCCTTCATTTCACTAGAATCCAGGTACGAGGCACTGGGTGACTGTGTTCACTTTCATGACTGCTGAAGAGTAGAGACAAGAACAACATCAAAATGGCAGCGGTGAAAATGAGACTAGCATTAGGTTGAATCACACGCATTTCTCGAGGAGGAAACTGAGGCAACCCAGAAACAGACAGCTTAGCAGGGAGCCAAGTAAGAAGATATGTGGAAGCCTATGGAAACTTGGGGTCCAAGCAGCATCTCTTAGCATCAATTTGCACCCAAATAGCGTCTTTAAAAGTTGGCTCACACTTGCCCCAGAGCAAGCAGCCTTTTACACCATTACAATGCTCTGTTCCAGATGTGACTAATTTTTAATCCCTGTAGTTCTCAATTAGTCATGAGCTAATTCTGTAAAAACGTCAGAGTGGGGCTTCCCTGGTGGCGCAGTGGTTGAGAGTCCACCTGCCGATGCAGGGGACACGGGTTCATGCCCCAGTCCGGGAAGATTCCACGCCGCGGAGAGGCTGGGCCCGTGAGCCATGGCCGCTGCGCCTGCGCATCTGGAGCCTGTGCTCTGCAACGGGAGAGGCCACAACATTGAGAGACCCGCGTACCGCAAAAAAAAAAAAAAAAAAAAAAAAAAAGCAAAAATCGTCAGAGTAAGACCACATATATTTCTCTGGAAAGAGAAAGGAAGATTGCCTGAGACCACTGGACCGCACCAAAATACAGGGTCCCAGCCAAAAGCTTTGAAGGCTTGTGATGTCAACAGATTCCCTAGAGAGGTACCATGTCCTTTTGATTTTTTTGTGTATTATATTTTGAGTGCCATCTTCTCCTCTCCTTGCCACTGCCTTGGCTGGGTCCTTATCACTTTCACCATAAACTCCCAACAGTCTCCCTGCCACCAATCCAGACAAACACAACCAACCATGGATTTTCATAAAACATTTGCTTTTGATGGATCCAAACGACTTTAGTGGCTTTCCACTGCATACAGGAAAGATCTAGACTCAAAACCTTCTGCAGCTGCCTGCTTTTCCAAACATCTCTACTTCCTGCTGTGAATTCCACCTTCAACACAACTGGTTCACTTATTGCTACACAAATATGCCTAGACTCCTCCAACCTTCCCAACTTTTTCCTGCCCCATGCCAGTGCCCCACCCCCCTTCTCAGTCCTCATCACTAATGGGAGATTACCCTTCTTTCAAATATGGGCTCAAGGCTAGTCACCTGGTCTCTAGGCAATTTCCCCGTCCTCTGCAATTGCACCTTTGTCTGGACTCCTCGTGCCACATGTAATTATCCTCTATTGTTATGTCTGTAATTTGTTTCCATGTGGGGATGTGACAGCAGCACTGTGCCATACTTTTCTCACAAAATAGGCACTTAATATTCTATTGCACAATCTACTAGAGCTTTGAAATGTCATTTAAAGATAACTTTATCATTTTAAATGTTTTATTGTTTTTAGTGGAGACTTAGGGCCCTTGAGATGGTAGAAGAAAAAGAGATGGAGGGTTTTCTTTTTAAAGCTATTTGTCCTTCCTGTGCATATTAGATAACCTCTAATTATTTCCAATATTAAAGAAATAGTCCATCTGAACCCTTTAAAATGATTCAAATATTAAAATGATTCACCAGTTCAAAAGAAACTGGTGTGATCCTTGCAAAAAATTTTTTTTAAAGAAGAAGAAAGAAAAAACAAATATTGGCTCTTCTGGGGGACAAAATTAAATGGCTGTGCTTTTTTTTTTTTTTTCAATATTCTAAAAGAATTGAAAATGCACCACAAAATGGTGGAGCTTGTTTTTGTGCCTTCGGTAGCAAGTAACAACATGAAAGGAAGTTCTAGGAAACGACTAAATTTCAGGGAAGAAACTTGCCATGTTTCAAGGGACAAAAGTGAAGGATTTGCCTTTGACGGAAACCCACTGTTGACACCTCCCCAGAGTGTAAATTTCATCTGCAGATTCTCTTCTCTATACCAGTCTCCTGTTGGGTGGGAGAACTCACAGACCTGTAGCCAGTACCACTCCCCTGAGCATTCCTCTTGAGAAGGAAAGACATGGATTTAATCCCTACCGGGGGGATCCTTAGGAGGAGGGCAAGTCTTCTTCGCTTGATTTTATATTTCAGCACCTCTCACTGAATGACTCCAGCTGGCCAGGACGCTCTCTTGCTTCCGAGCTTCTCAAAGGACTCCAGATCTTACATCCTCTGTTCTCAACATTTACTCCCTCCTTTGCTGACTGTACTAGTTTTCTATTGCTATGTAACAAATTACCACAAGCTTAGTGGCTTAAAACAATATAAATTTACCTCCAAGTATGGGTTAGCTGGGTCCACTGCTCAGACTGAAATCAAGGTGCTGGCTGGGGCTGCAGTCTCATCTGAGGCTTAAGGGCTCTCTTCTAACGTCACTGCTTGTCAGAGTATCTCCCTTTAAATTAACTCGAAGTCACCTGATTAGGGTCATTGATTTCATTTACAAATCCCTTTTGCTATATAAGGTAACAATCACGAGAGTGAAATTACATCATATTCATTAAGTCCTGCCCATTCTCAAGGGGTGGGGGCTTACACAGCCATGTGCACCAGAGGGCTGGAATCTTGGGGGCCACCTTAGAATTCCGCCTACCACGTCACCTTCCCTCCTGTCCTAGGTCAATGTGGCTCAGTCTTCCGTTTCACATTTTGGCAGAATAGGATCCAGATAACTGTCATTCCCGAGCCTTTCTCTTGATGTGGCCTGCCCTGGCTTTCCTCTCTGGTTCATCACCTCCCAGCTCCTCTCTCATAGCCACTTCTGCAGTGTGCCTGGTGAATCAATACAAGTGTCCCCTCTGTGTGACCGCCTTCCCTTTTTTCTTCCTCATCACCTTCACCCAAGCAGAATTGGGAGCTGTGCTCCCTAACATCCTGGATGGACCTCTGTGACCGCAGTCATTTGTCATACTGTGACCTTGGCACAACTGCCTCTCCTCTTGGCTGTGTGTCTCTTTATAGCAGGGATCTGTCATGTCCATTCTGTCACCTCAGGGCCAAAGACACATACCAGGTGCTCAGTAAAGGCTGGATCAATGAATGGAAGGTCAAGCAGCAGGCGAGCAGAGAATATGTGGGAACACAGAGGGAGTCGTCAGCTGGCCCAGAGCATGGGGGTGTCAAGGCAGCAGTGGAGGCCAGTGAGCAGCACCTGTGTTCACATGTTAAGTTTGTATTGGCTGAATTTGTTTTTGAGACAGTCCTAGCCTTATGACTGTTTTCCCTGCTAGCTGAGTTTCCCTGCTAGCCATATGACATAGGTTATGCCCTCACAATTCTATTCTTAGGGATCTTCCAAAATCACATTTTCCTATAATGCATTGGAGAGTTGATACTCATGGGTGATGTCCTACATTGAAAGGAAGAGAAGCAGCCATGGGGGGGGGTAGCAAACTATTTATTTTGAAGTGCAACCCTAAAGTTTACCTTGTAGAGTTTATGCTCATGCATCTTTTTAAAAATAAATTTAAAACACTGAATATTATGCTAAGAATTTTCTCTTGAAGAAACAGAGATATTGTCATGTCACTGGGAATTCCATGGCTTATGAAGATTCTCTTGGAAGACTTTCTAAGAGTGATAACTCCATCACGTCCAATATAATTTTTTTCCTTCGAAACAAAAAAATTAACTATCAAAGTAGTATTTGGAGGAGTAAAGGAAATAAAAGGAATCCAAATTGGAAAAGAAGAAGTAAAGTTGTCACTGTTTGCAGATGACATGATACTATACATAGAGAATCGTAAAGATGCTACCAGAAAACTACTAGAGCTAATCAATGAATTTGGTAAAGTAGCAGGATACAAAATTAATGCACAGAAATCTCTGGCATTCCTATACACTAATGATGAAAAATCTGAAAGTGAAATCAAGAAAACACTCCCATTTACCATTGCAACAAAAAGAATAAAATATCTAGGAATAAACCTACCTAAGGAGACAAACGACCTGTATGCAGAAAATTATAAGACACTGATGAAAGAAATTAAAGATGATACAAATAGATGGAGAGATATACCATGTTCTTGGATTGGAAGAATCAACATTGTGAAAATGACTCTACTACCCAAAGCAATCTACACATTCAATGCAATCCCTATCAAACTACCACTGGCATTTTTCACAAAACTAGAACAAAAAATTTCATAATTTGTATGGAAACACAAAAGACCCTGAATAGCCAAAGCAATCTTGAGAACGAAAAACGGAGCTGGAGGAATCAGGTTCCCTGACTTCAGACTATACTACAAAGCTACAGTAATCAAGACAGTATGGGACTGGCACAAAAACAGAAAGATAGATCAATGGAACAGGATAGAAAGCCCAGAGATAAACCCACGCACATATGGTCACCTTATCTTTGATAAAGGAGGCAGGAATGTACAGTGGAGAAATGACAGCCTCTTCAATAAGTGGTGCTGGGAAAACTGGACAGGTACATGTAAAAGTATGAGATTAGATCACTCCTTAACACCATACACAAAAATAAGCTCAAAATGGATTAAAGACCTAAAATTTAAGGCCAGAAACTATCAAACTCTTAGAGGAAAACATAGGCAGAACACTCTATGACATAAATCACAGCAAGATCCTTTTTGACCCACCTCCTAGAGCAATGGAAATAAAAACAAAAATAAACAAATGGGACCTAATGAAACTTCAAAGCTTTTGCACATCAAAGGAAACCATAAACAAGACCAAAAGACAACCCTCAGAATGGGAGAAAATATTTGCAAACGAAGCAACTGACAAAGGATTAATCTCCAAAATTTATAAGCAGCTCATGCAGCTCAATAACAAAAAAACAAACAACCCAATCCAAAAATGGGCAGAAGACCTAAATAGACATTTCTCCAAAGAAGATATACAGATTGCCAACAAACACATGAAAGATGCTCAACATCATTAATCATTAGAGAAATGCAAATCAAAACTACAATGAGGTATCACCTCACCCAGTCAGAATGGCCATCATCAAAAAGTCTACAAACAATAAATGCTGGAGAGGGTGTGGAGAAAAGGGAACCCTCTTGCACTGCTGGTGGGAATGTAAATTGATACAGCCACTGTGGAGAACAGTATGGAGGTTCCTTAAAAAACTACAAATAGAACTACCAGATGACCCCAGCAATCCCACTACTGGGCATATACCCTGAGAAAACCATAATTCAAAAAGAGTCATGTACCAAAATGTTCGTTGCAGCTCTATTTACAATAGCCCGGAGATGGAAACAACCTACGTGTCCATCATCGGATGAATGGATAAAGAAGATGTGGCACATACATACAATGGAATATTACTCAGCCATAAAAAGAAATGAAATTGAGCTATTTGTAATGAGGTGGATAGAACTAGAGTCTGTCATACAGAGTGAAGTAAGTCAGAAAGAGAAAGACAAATACCATATGCTAACACATATATATGGAATTTAAGAAAAAAAATGTCATGAAGAACCTAGGGGCAAGACAGGAATAAAGACACAGACCTACTAGAGAATGGACTTGAGGATATGGGGAGGGGGAAGGGTAAGCTGTGACAAAGCGAGAGAGAGGCATGGACATTTATACACTACCAAACGTAAGGTAGATAGCTAGTGGGAAGCAGCCGCATAGCACAGGGAGATCAGCTCGGTGCTTTGTGACCGCCTGGAGGGGTGGGATAGGGAGGGTGGGAGGGAGGGAGACACAAGAGGGAAGAGATATGGGAACATATGTATAACTGATTCACTTTGCTATAAAGCAGAAACTAACACACCATTGTAAAGCAATTATACTCCAATAAAGATGTTAAAAAAAAATAAACATTCCTCATCATCTCACTATCCACTGAAAACCATTTTAACATGACTTGGGATGGAAAAAAATAGGGAGAGAGTTTTACTCCTGCAAAGGACTGCCTTCTCCCTTCAAGATTTCGCAGCAATCGTTATCTTAGTGATAGTGGGCGGAGGAGAAGCATAAGTCATGTAAAGGTGACTTTATTTGGCAAGATTTACTGCCTGGCTGGCAGCTAAAGGGAGAAGAATGGGGAGAAAGCAAAGGTTTCCACAACACCCCTGAGATAAGGGATACACTTATTCAAACCTAGCACCAGGGAGAGGGCCAAGTGGGAAGTTCAACTCAACATTTATAGAGCCCTCAATATATCTCCCAATCCAGAAAAGCAATGAAGATGTTAATCTTTGAAATCACTAACTAAATAAAATGTCAATATTTATTTTAAACAAAGTTGCCTGTAGAGCACACTGCAGGTTTCTAACAACCTTCTCCTCCATCCTGTACTTTCCCCCCCGGCCTTATATTTCTGGACTTTTCTGCTGTAATTGATGAACTTGGAAGGGCTGGAAGCTCTGCTCCTATTACTATATCGTCAGCCTGCAACACTTTCCATTTGGAGACCCTGCTGCATCCTTCACCCTGCCCTTTCCCTCACACTTGCTGCTTTACAAGATCCATTCACACCTGTGACCCTAGGTCCAGCTTCTCCATTCTCAACCTGGGAACTTCAGGTTCCTAGGGGACATTTCTTCTTACTGACCCACCAGTACATGCGACTGCAACTCCAAGTTGAATTTGTCGTTACGTGTCCCTTCAGCTTGGCCCCTCTCTCCCCTCCCACTGCCTCCTGCCCTTTAACCAGCTCCACTTGTCAGTCTCTTAGAAGGGCCCTCTCTTCAGTCATTGGCCATTCCCTGTGCACACACAACCTGCTTGTTTTCACCTCCTCGTCTTTGCTCAGACTGTTTCCACCACCAGGGAGGCAGATACTTCAAAACTCCTTCCTTTCAGAAAATTCGTTCCAGAAACTCTGCCTACCAAAATCCATCTGTATTTCCTACTTGGCACCTCCAAGTGCTCAGGTATTTGGGGTGGGCTCTGTGTTTTACATGTCTGTGTTGTTGCTATTCTTGACTTATTGGTAATGACAATACTAAGAATGATTACTATTTATTTAAGGGCTGTTAAGAGCCAGGACATATATCTTTCTAAACGGCATAGGCATAAAGAGAAGGAAAGCTACTTAGAATACTAAGGGGGAGTCATTGGGAAGTGAAAGTTCACACCCTTACCTCCTTCAACCCTCCTCCCACTTCCCCTCTCCCACCCCTCCCTTCAGTGCAGAGACTTCTGGGAACAGCAACATTCTAAGCTGTTAACAGCTGAAGCCTTCCCAAAGGATTCTGTCCCACAGTGACAGTTGGCTGAAGACAGTGAAACAGAGAGGTCCTTTAGGAATGGCTGGGAGTGAGAAGGGGAGGGGAAAGGTAAGGACCAGCCTTAGGAAGAGGTAGACTCCAGGCCCGAGTTCCTCCCAGCCTATTGGCATAGCACATTGTGCCATGGTTAGAGCCTCACTCGTCCTTTAGCCGTTTCTGCATGCCTCAGAAAGGGTTCACTGAGTTCAGCCTGCAGGGGACCCAGAGATGAATCAGACATGGATCCTGCCCTCGAGGAGCTTACTGTCTAGTGGTAGAAAATGACAAGTACCATAGCAAAGCCCATACCAAGGGTCATGGGGCTTCAGAAGAGAGAAAGATGCAGGCTGGACATCAAGGAAGGGCTGCCAGATGAGGTCACATTTGAGCTGGACCTAGGAGGCTGAGATGGAACTTTCCACAGGCAGAGATTGGAGGTGGTGCTAGTTATGGTTACGGACACCTTCAGTCCAAGACTGTGATCTGTAGGGGGGATAGCTGGAGAAAGGTGAGAAAGAGGCCAGGAGACTCTGGGCATATTCTCTAGAAAGAGGACACCAAGGATGACGCTTTGCCTGCTTTATCATTTTACCCAATATTGCCCAGAGGAAAATAGGTTGTTGTTTATTGGGAGTAATGGTTAAAAGTTGAGAACTCAGGGTTGGAATGACAAGTGCTCTCTGAGGGTGGTTAGGCTGACCCTCAGCCCCGTTATCCTATGTGTCTGTGATTTAGAAGGGGAGCCAGTAACATACCTTTGGGCCTAAACAAGGTCCTCCATCAGCGAACACCCTCAGGTGAGCAATGATGCTTCACAGTAGAGTGGGAGATGGGACCCCAAAGAGTGAAGATGCTCAGGACTGTTCATTTGAATTTGCAAGAGTGTCAGGTTCATGTTTAGCTCATGTCTGCCAGCAGAAACAGTATGGGCACAGGTTTTGAAGAGTGTAGGCAGATAGAAGTGAGAAGAGGACTGGAACTGACCCAAGGTGGGGAGAAGATGGCAATGAGTTGCTTGATGCGAACAAAAAAAAGTCAAGAAGGGGCAACAGGATGATAATAAAATACAAAAGGGGAAATGTATTTAAGAAGTCTATACTTTAAATATTTAATCCAGTTTTCCTTTTCCCCTTTGTTGCCCTTTTAGAATTGTAGCTCTACCATTTTGTGGAGATTACAGAAGGAATCTTGTAAAAATTTTTCTTTGGCAGGGAAATTGTTACCCAAATTTTACTCTTTTAAAAATGTTTATACAACTTTCAAGAACAATTTTTGCTTAATCTTCGGCGGCATTGCACCCTTTGGACTTTTGTTTTTAAGCCCAACCATAACCAGTATTTCTCCAGGATTCTAGTCATTCCCAGTGGGCTGAATTTAGCCAGCAGTAACCCTAGCCTTGGAAAGACAAAGCAACCCAAGGATACTTCATGGAAAAGAAAATGGCAGATAAATCAGTTCTAGACAATCAAAGGATAAAGAGCAGAAGACTCAGGCCTGAGACAGCAGAATCATGTCTTGGATGGCCAGAGAAGAAAATGAAGGAAGGCACGGTGGGTTAGCCAGAGTAGGATCAGCATGCAGCCCTGTGGCCCTGATCCTGAGAACCCTCAGGAGTGGCAAGGGGACATTCATTCTCTGCTTGACCTTTTATACACCTAGCTCAGTGGGAGGAGCCTTGGCCTTGGAGGTGTAGCCCCTGCACCCAGAATTAGGTGAATCCTGCCTCTGGTCAACTCAGGACCAGAAAGGCTAAACTGACCTAATTTGGAAAGGAGGCTTTGTGCCCCCTCAGGTGCATGCTCAGTGGCTGCCCTTGTAGGGTGGGAACTATAGAATAGTGCAAATAACCTCAGGGTATCAGAGAGGAGGACGCAGATGACAAGGGGCAACATGGCCAAGTCCAGTGTGAGAAATTGCCTTTGGGAATTTCCCCACATTGGTATTCTTTCAGCCTCCAAACTCAGTCCTGAGTCTTTCCAGCCTCTGTCTGCCTTGTAGTTTGCCTCCAAAGTCCAGCTTTCCTATGCCCGTTTTAAGCCCAAGCAAAGTACCTCTTCAACCCTTAATATGGCAGGTCTCTTTGGATCTGATTTCTCTTCTGACAGCCATCCCCACTTGCCCCTGGTCTGACTGCATTATCTTCCTTAGAGAGGTGGTTTCCTTTCTTAGCTTTCTGTTCACATCTCTTTGCCTCTTTCTCCTTCCTGCTGTTTCTCTGATTGCACTTTGCTGGCCTTCAATCATATTGGTGTCCAATACAGTTTGTCCCCTACTATTGTTTTCTGTTTCTTGGGGTGGTGATTTTCTTAAAGGGAATGTCCTTCTTATTATAGTTTTTAAACAGATAAAAAAACAGTTGCACTAACAGGGAGCCCTGATCATTTGACACACTAAAAAGGCACAGAAGATGGATATAATTCAGGGGAAAGGCTATTCCTCATAGGAGGAAAAAGCAGCAGGAGCTGGTTCCCAATGTAGGGCTAGGGCTAGAGGAGGAGCTGGCGGTGTTCCTGCTCAGATTCTGCAGGCCTCTGGCACAGGATGTTCTAGAGCTGCAGGCCTGGCAGGTATGGTGGAAGTAGTCTCTTTAGGGTCTTATTCCCAAAACTCTCTGCCTTGACTATTGGCAGGGGAGCAAGGGGTCAGTTTCACTCAATGCTGTCACAAGTGACTCAAACCTCTTTCTGTTGCACCCTGGAGATGACTTTGAAAAGCACCAAAATGATTTCTAAAGACTCTTAGCCCTAAACAACAAGTTAATAGGCTGTTTGTAGCCCTTCTTGTCAGTTGTGGCTTGGGGTAAAACATAGAGCACTCAGTAACTTATGTGGAAAAATGTTGGAAGAGTCCAAACATTTGTTGGAATGATTCCAAAGAAGCCTAGAGAAGGAGTAAGTTGAGTTGAGATCATGGAGCTGCCCTTTAAGGACTTCTTAGGGGTCACTTCTCCCTCCAAATCCTCTTCGTGAATTTCTATGAAGAAGAGAGTCTAAAGAGTGTTACTCAAACTGGGCTCAGGACTCCTGGTGGCTCAGGACTCCCCGGTGGGCTGACTGACAAACTGGAGGGGCATGTTTATTTGTAGTGGTGTGGTCTGTCCTACCTCATCGGCTGCCGCTCCACTCTCCCTGTTGCTCAGATTGGCTCTGAATTCTCCTGCCTTCACACAGAGGCAGCTGCATAAATGAGAGTCCTCCCATCTCCATTTCTGCCCAGTGAAACCCTACCTCTCCTCTTGGCCCAGCTCAAATGTCACCACCTCTAGAACCTTTCATGAGTGTCCTGTTGGAAGTCAATGTTCCCTCCTCTAGACTCAGAGACCATTTGGTTGGGCTCTCCTTTAAACTCTAAAAGCTGGAGAGCATGTCAGTGAAGGTCCTGTCTCACCTGCTAGGCCATAAAATAAAAGTGAAAGGAAGATTGCTGAGCCCCAAAGTCAGGATAAGCCAGAAAGGTGGCACTTGTTTTCTCAGCCATTACATTCCTACAAAGGGGCTTCTTGTTCTCTCTCCCTCTCCATGTGGGAAAGTACCCCAAAAGGGCTCCTCATGGCCTTGTCTTTCCAAAGGCACAGCCAGGTCTGCAGATGTAGGATTTGAGCAGCTGTAGCAAGGCAACCCTGACCACATGGCCCATCCTTTCCAGGCTCCAGCTGACCTGATCAAAGGCCACTTTGGAAACAGCTCTGTCCTAAGAGCCACTAAGAGCTGTGGAGGCAGGAGTAGGGGAGGAAAGGCAAATATCAAAGTTCTTGTATGATACTGGGTAGCAACTGGCCAGACGGGGGATGAGAATGCCTGATAGAGCCTTTCACCTTTGGGATCAGCAGCAAGCCTGGCTGCATTGCAAGGAGGCCAGAATACCTATCAGCTGGGCAGCAGCTCCTGTGAATGAATCGCCTTTGTCTTGTTGGGGGTGGGGACGAACACGTGTTTATTTGCTCAACAGAAAGCCATGTAAACCAGGGATCAAAAGGAAGCCCTGGTGATGGCAAGAAGCCCAGGTGACACGAGACAGAAGATGCCACCCACAATGGCAAGGAGTACAGGGGGGCTTAGGAGGAAGTGTCCTCTGTTTTGGCAGAAGGTTTCTCGCTTCTGAATGGAGCCTTCTGAGGCAGAGGACTGAAGGAGCCAGAAAATGCCTTTGTTGGTTCCCAGAAACCTGCCCAGAGCTGGCAGATGGGGGCGTGGCCTCAGGCACCTCACTTCCTAGCTTCCTGCTAGCCATATGAGCAACCTCATATTTGCAGTCAGCTCAGGCTTCATTTTCTAATTCAAAGAAAAGGAGTGATCCATTATCTCAGGGGTGATTCTTTGCTCCAGATCCAGCTCCTTTTTCTCACTACCCCCAGCCCTGCTGGCTCTTTCTCAGCAACAGCTAAAGTGAGACAATAAGCATTAGCAGTTGAGGCATTTTTGAGTCAGCAAACTACTAATGCTAAGGGTTCCTGAGAAAGCCAAGGATTCAGGGTTTCAGAAGCAAACGTTACACAAGATTGACAGGCATGGAGGGAATGTTCTGGACCACTGTTCAATAAAAGAATTCCTTGAATTTCATCATAGAAATGACAGAGCTGGAAGAGTCCTTAGAAACCATCTATTCCCTTTTTGCCCTCCCTAGGCAACTGCTTCCCTTCTACAGATGAGAAAGTGAAGTGGATGGTAGTTAGAGATGAGACTTAGTGCCAGGAGCTGAGGTGGGGAAAGAAGCCAAGTCTTCCTGATTCCCATGTGAATGCTCTTTCCACAAAGATAGAATCTGTTTCTGGATTCCTTTATGTTAATTTCCATGATACACATGAAAACACATGCTCATGACACATCTCCAGCTGAGCACCTTATCATAACAGGCGCCATGAAGTGATTATATCATTACCCAAGGGCATAAATCATAGTGAGATGTCAATATAACTTGTTAAACTTGCCAGTGTAATAGTCAAAACATTAATTTATTACACTTTATTTTTCATGGCATGGGCTCAATAAAATTTCAAATTATTCTACAAACTCTAAAAAAGATAATTAAAGAAGCCAAAAATACAGAGTAACTTAAATGGCATTTGGGCATTAAATCTCAGTTTATAGTCTGTGGACAGATGACCTTATTTTATCAGGTGGGGCATAACCCAAATCAGTAAGGAAGGATCATTTGGTTCTACACTACCCCAAACAGTAGCTGCACCCCAGCTGGAGCTCCTCCCTGGCTCTTAATGAGAGTCTCCTCTGTAGCTGCTGCTTTGCTCTCTGGGGAAGGTTGGTTCTATGACAAGGGGCAGGGAGCTGGATTTGGAAAGTCCTCTCTCTGCCTCTAACTCATTCTTCCAGGTCCAGCTCAAATGTCTCCTCTGTGAAGCTTTCCTGGGTCCTCCCCCATTTCTCAGAGTGGCCCAAATCCTCCCCTATTCTAATGGCTCCATGGTGCCCCTGTCCACAATGTCCCTTACAGTCACAGTATGAGGTGCCTTTGCTAGGTCTCTGCCAGCCCTAGAGATTCCTGATCTTTCAGCCTCACAGGCTACTATAAGAATTTTTGTGCCAATCGGCAGAACTGGAATTCCCATGAGGTCTGGTTCACGAGAGACATAATTCCACTCTTGGGGGTGGGCATTGAACAGGGAAGTTGGGGAGGGAGCAGGGCAGTGGAGGCATTTGCAGGAAAGCCTTGTTGAAATCATGGAAGCAGAGGTGGACCACGAACTGACCCCTGGGTCATTGGAAGAAAAGCCCCCCTGGGAGGGGACTGAGGCTACAGCACCAGCTCTGAGTCATACAATCAGAAAGGCATTAAACATTTGAGGCAAATAGCCATTATTACAAAGGAGAAAATGGCACTCTACTCCATATACCACCCAGTAGGCCTAGCATGCTGGGCCAAGGCTCCCATTGTAGGCCTTGAGGCTTGCCTGTTGGGAATAGAGGGGGTTACCATAATTCTGAGCTAGGAATAGGTGGAGATGGGTGAGGGCTGGTTGGGGGTTTGGAGACTCAGCGTCTCATCTTGGCTCTGCCGCTAGTTGGTTGTACAGCCTTGGGCAAATCTGTTCCCTTAAAAAGGGCCTCATAGAATAATCCAGATTAGGTGACAAGATGAACTCTAAAGTTCCTTCCAGGTCTAAAGGGCTGGGATCTCAGGGCTGCATGAGCTTCTTTCCCACCACATATCTGTTCATTGGTGTGTCTGGAGGGAGGTGTACACAAGAGTCATCACGTGGTCCTTTTGGAAATAGTTGAGTCAAAAAGACTTGTCGTCCCACTCATCTTCGAGGCGAAACAGGAAACAATTCACAGTTTGACTGCAGCACAGGCATGAGGTGGTTAATCCTCCCGGGAGACCAAACCCAAAATGTGTTTCCTTGGGTGCTCTGAAATACTTTATATAAAATAATTGTACTGTATTTTAGACCTATAGAAACACTAGCTTGAGAACAATGGTTCCCAAGAATTTATTTTACAAACAGGAGTATGAAAAAAATAAACGATGGTGGTGGTAGAGGGGGACACACAAGAAACAGCATTTTTTTCTTTTGCTAAGTAAAGATATTAATGGAAAAACCCAAACTCTGATCTACTATCATTGTTTCATGTTCAGCAAAGAACATTTTAATACCAAAAAAAGTGAAAAAGGATATAATCCAGCATAAAGGGCAGTCCTTTACATTGAATTTGGCCCTATGAAGAAAAGGACCTCATTGTCCATATTTCAGTGAGAAGTTTAGCACGGAAGGACACTGGTCCATGGATTGGCTCTAGAGATCACCAGTTTAGAGGTGACAGTGTTCTTTGATGGTCAGTGGGTCCACACCACTGCTCATTTGTTCTTTTTAGCGACCAGACAACGCTACAAGGAAGTGACTGTGACAGTCTCCATCCCATTACCCCGTATACTGTCTTGACCTGGGAGAGGGAGATTCATGGAAGCAAATCAAATCTATAGCCATTCTTTTCTATTTCCTTCCAATTTCAGAGGAAGAATGTACTTTTCCTCTGCTCCTCAGATTCTTTCTCTCAAGGCCACTTCTGCCATAACCACTGCCTAGAGGGTTGCTGTTAAAATAAAACGCCAGCATCCACTCCCCTCCCCAGCCCCAGTCTGACAAAGGCACCGCCCTGCCAGCTTTTAGATCTTCGTCTCGTCATCCCCCTCACCTCCCACCAAGCCCCTCTTACCTTCCTGCTATCTAGCTTCTAGCCTCACCTCTCTGGAATCAACCGAAAAATCAAATCATGGAGCAACTTCCTGAAATCGGAGCCTTTCTCTCTTTTCTTCAAACTCAACCTATCTGTGATCTTTTAAATGCTCCCATACTCCTGGAAGCATGCTTCTGTCTGCCGCCTGCCTTCGTTGGTCTGGCCACGTTTCACTGTGTCCCTCCTCTCTTTTCTCCCTCTTCTCTCCACTCCCCAAACCCCACTGCTGCCGGAGCTTTGTGACTCACTGTGCGGCCAACTTTCCCAAAGCCAGCCAGAATGGGATGAGACAGCCCTGACTCAGCTGGCACTTCACTTAATCTTTCCAGGAAATGCAAAGATGTGAGACTGTGTCAGTCATACCCGGTGACATCAGTCTTTCTGAGCTTGGACTTCGTTTATCCGTTTTTATTCCAGTCTCTCACCTAACCTTAGCTTTCTATAGCCAACCAACATCAGTGCCTTCCTGAGAGCCTCCTAGGCGTGAAGTACTCTACTGCATGTTTTTGAGGGCGGGGATGTTAAATACAACATGGTCTCTGCCTTTATGGGGTTCTCCAGTTCGTGGGGGAAAATTGGTGTTTCAGGTACCTGGAGGCAAGGCAACTGGCAGGAACTCTGTGAGAAAGGGGCAGTAAATTAGGAAAACAAACGTCAAGGAAGATCACTGGCGGAAACTGAGAGAAAAGTGGCCAGAGTAAAGCTTGTCTGGACTTCTGTGTAACACTTGGTTAACGTTTTGCTTGTCCTTCTGAATCATCCTGGCATTATCAACAAAGAATAATGCGTTGATCCTTCTTGGAGTAAAAAGAATTTAGTAGCACTTCACAAAAAATTCTATTGTAAACATTGTGTCCTACCTCAAAAAAAATTTTTTTTGAAGGAACGTTGTTAATTCACTGCAAGCCCACTCAGCCACTGAAGAATCTGGGGTATTCAGCTGGAGAGCTTTGTAATGAACAAGTAGCTCAATTATTCTACTTTCATTACACAATGTAGCTGACATTCTTTGGCATCAAGGAATTAAAGCACATTTTCTCCGGCAAATGGCAATGATTTGAAGACATACGCTACATTAAGTGGTTCTTGACTAAATGTAGCTCCATTTTAAAATAAGGATTTCGTAGAAGGGTGGGATAGGGATGATGGGAGGGAGGCTCAAGAGGGAGGGGATATGGGGACATGTGTATGCATATGGCTGACTCACTCTGGTGTACAACAGAAACTAACACAATATTGTGAAGCAATTATACTCCAATAAAGATCTATAAAAAAATAATAAAATAAATATCACTTTTCTTTTCCTAAAAAAAATTAATAAAATAAGGTTTTCCACATGATTTAACCCCTTGTAGGCTGCTCTCACCTAGCTCATTCAAGGACAGGGGTGAGGTTAGCTCAGACCTGTTAATTTTGTGTTTGAAATAATTTGCGCAGATTTCGCAGTTGACACTATTTGAACCAGACATTGAACACCTAAGGCTTGTTCCCACAACTCGGCAGATCACCTTGGCCCCTTCCCCTATTTTATCCAGTGCTCCTCTGGAAGCCGACCCGCCTACCCAAGACCACCATGGCCTGTGGAGCACTCAGCCCCAGCAATCCCAGCCTCTCCTCAACCCTGGGCTGAAAGCCAGAGAGCCTGGCCGCTGGGGACTAGGCCTGTGAGTGCTAGAGGGCCCCGTCAGGAAAAAGTGGGTCCTCTTGAGGAGACAGCTGCTCTGCACCCACTCTCAACCCACTCAGAAGGACCCTAGCCCTTCTCCCGTCGTAAACGTATGAGCAAGCCCGCACTAGCCTACGTTCCTTTGTGCCATTTAGAAAAAAGTGTCCCATCTGGATGGACACATCCTAGTAGGCAAGGAAGCAGGGGCTGGATTTTGCTCCCACTTGGCCCCTTCACCTGTGGCCCTAAGTGAACTGGCCTTTCCCCTTGGCTTTTAACATTGTTCCTCCTAAGACAGCCCCTTCTGATTCAAAGGCTGAAAAAATGGGTAATGCCAAGGAACAGATTAAATACACAAAAGTTGGATACAATTGGCCCGTTTTGAAAATGCTCAAAGCTTTCGGTAGATTTTTGGGTCTACAAGCTCCTTTGCCAGTCTGGGCTGTTCCTGCTGCTGCATGGAGTAGAGGGCTGGATGAGGTGATCTCCAAGATTCTAGCATCATATCAGAGATTTGTTACTTTACAGCCAGTGGTAATTGCAAAATTACTCCCACCAGGGAGTTTGAGTTGAAAGGGAGGTGTTGTAAAACTGTTGCTACTAAAGTGTGGTCTGTCCAGAGCCAATAAATACTCTGGTTAGGGACGATTTCTCTCTTTGAGCATTGCAGGGATTATGACATGAATGATTAAATCTGTGCAATCCTGGTCCGAAGAAGGGTCTTCCTCCCCTACCCTACCTTTTCCAGTTCTCTCCTCTTTTACTGCCAAATTTCTTGAAAGAAGAGTCCACACTTGCTGCTCAATAGCTCCTCTGCCCACCATCTGACTGAATCTGATTGACAGGAGAGCACAAGTGTGTTCCTAATTGCTGAAGCTGCTGGCCTCTTCTAATTTTTTCAGCTAGTCAGTATAAAGTGTTCTAAGCTGGTGGCTTTTCTTTCCTGTTTTTACACTGCCCTCCTTGGGCTCCAGTTAAATGATCCTTTCCTGGCTTTTCTTCTACTCTCATGGCTTCTTTTCTGCTTCCTCATTAGTTCCTAAACCAAGGATGTCCCTCAGGGTTCTAGCTTGAGCTTTCTTTCCTGATCTCTATTTCTATGTTGGAGATTTGATGTATCCCAGAGTTTCCTTCGTGACTGATGATCAGATTTGTATCTGCTGCTCCTGATCTATTTCCAGATCTCCATGCCCACAGTTCTAACTGCTGACTGGACTGCTGCCTGTTCTGCCAGCCCTTCAACCCATTCAAAGCCGTCATCTTCCCCCTCCATTTTGCTCCTCTTTCTGGCTTCTCTAGAGAAACACTCTGCACTGCAAAGGGCAAAGACTTTGGGGTCACACCCCTAGGTTGGAATTCTGGCTCTGCACTTTTATGTGTAGCCTTTGAAGCAAGGTCCGTTTTTCTCATGTTCCATGAATGCTACCAATGCTCATTCTGCAATAAGCACTTGCTAGATATTGGTCCCCTTGTCCCTTTCTTCTCAGCATGAACATTTTCCTCTAAAGTGGGTTTGCCTCATCCCCAGGTGGTTCCTGGGAAACTGAGTGGGAACCTCAAGTAAATAGAAACTCTGAGGAGTTAGAAGAGCATGGGCTCATAGGGGCTGGAGCCAGTCAGGAAAGACGCCATTCAAAAGATGTTTTTACAATTATCTAGTTGTTTAATGTAATAATGTTGTTCCCCTTCCCCTACACCTCCCCAACTCCATGTCAGTTCTTCTGAACCATCTCTCACATTGGTCCCCTCCTTTCCACCCTGAGGGGAAGTTATTTGGGTCCATGCAACCAGCCTCCCAGAGCCTTCTGGCTCTGCCTATCCAGTCCACCCTGCCCACCACCACTGCCTAAAGTACAGTTCTGATCATTTGGATTCCCTGCTTAAACACCTGCAGTGACCCCACCATATCTTGACTTTCAAGGTCTTAAATAATCTCCCTCCAACCTAGTTTTCTGCCAAACTTTGACTGGCTCAATCACAAGTCAGGCTGGGATGAAAGTGACACAGAATCTGGCATCTGGTGGGGAGGGTAGCCAGTGTTCTACCCAATGGGATCCAGTGTAGAGCTTGGGGGCAATGCTTTTGGGCCCTGGCGATGCTCAAAGTGAAGTGGGGCTTTACCTGCATCTAGGTGCTGTGTTCTTGCCTTCATGGCAGGGGGCATGGCAAGTCTCAGGCAGCGGAGCAAACCTGTGCCCTGGCTGAGCAGGTTAGAAGTCAAGGAAGTGCAAGAGGACCAGCTGGAAATCCAGAGTCTCAGGAAATGGAGGCAAAATTCCAACCTCCATGTGTAGAGCAACATGACAGAGGAGGCGGAGGGAAGAAAGCAGTGCTGTGATCCTGGGCTTAAGGTAACAAGATTAATTCTGGACTCTGAAGGCAGAACCTTGGCTGTTCATCTTTCTGCTCCCTAGCTTTAGGTGAGAATCTTGCAAGTATTGCTTGCTTATTTGGTTTTACACATCTCACTAGCTTTACCTCCTTCCACAGACGGTGCTGGGTCCTATGAAACCTTTTACATCACCTGACCAGTTGGAATTCTCGCAGCCAAGACAGAAGACAGATGGGTGGTGTTTTGTCATAAACCTCGATCTTAGGTATTGAGCAGGATGTTCAGCCAGTGTGTGAAAAACCTTTTTTCAACTTTCCTGGAGATTTAGGAATAATAAAGAACTCTTATCGTTGTCATTTGGCAAAATGCGTTCTGTTTCCACTTTAAAGAACTGAAACTCCCTCCAGTTCAGAAACATTAAATGAATAGTCCACCAAGTGCTGAGAATTTAGCTGCCCACCACTGGGCAGTCCCCTGGCTGTTCCTTCTAGCTTCTATGTAAGCATCCAGTATTTCATTCTGGATTTGTTCTTCTTATTACTAATAGCTAACATTTACTGAGTGTTTACTATGTGCCAGGTACTGTGCAAGGAGAAACACATTGCCTCATTCCCAGCTAGGTCCTGGGAAACTGAGCAGGAATGTGAGATAAAAAGAAACTCTGAGGAGTTAGGGGAGTGTGGGCTCATGCAGGCTGGGACCAGCCAGGGGTGACAGCCTTCAAAAGTTGGGTTTGCAACTCATCCTCAGTTTCATACCCACTGTCTGCCTTCCGCTCACTCTGTGGTGGGCCTGAAGTTGGGTGTTGTGGCGGGGGCGTGGTGGAGGAATACGGGGGCTGTTCACGCTTGACCTCGCCAGCCTCTGCTGGGTCTGGTAGCAGGAGTGTTGTGGAGGACATCAGGGCACTGGAAGAACTCCTCCAGCCCCCTGAGGGTTAATGATAAATCCCTTCAGAGGGGCCAGGTTTTATTCCTTGATTCACTGGAAAAAGGCTTAAAAAGCAAATAGCTCTAGAGAAGGTGCCAAGGTTGCCTCCCATTTACAAGAAGAGATGAAAGACTCAGGAAAGCTTTCTGGCAAGGGTGTGGAGAGGATGGTGAAGGATCCTGTCTGGTTGTCTGAGGGGAGTGGGGAGGAAAGGGAACACAGTGGGCAGCTGAGAGTTCGGTAGGCAAACCTGCCATCCGAGCATGGCCAAAGGCTCGGCTCCAAAGCACCCACCCAGCTAAAGTTGGAGGGTGGTTTGCAGCCTCACGTGGGAAGGAACCAAAAATGATGACAAGCAGAGCCAAGCTGATGTCCCTGTTGATGAGAGCAGGACTCTTGGAACATGAACCCTGTGGTTAAAGTGAGGTGCAGGGCCCCCTGGGAGAGCTGTTCCATGCCCAGAACTATGCCAGGATAGCCATGGCCCAGTCACCTACTCACATGGGGGCCCCCTTTCCCCAAATTCACAATTTGAGAAGGAATTCTTTTTTAAAATGTTTTTGGAAATGTGTATGAAGTGTAACAAGGCATTTGAAATGTAAGGATTTGTGTATTTAGTAAAGCAAAAAGTAAATTACTTTCACTGTAATGAATAAAACACCATAGAAAGTGGGATTGTCTCCAGACAATTTAGTATGTCTCATTGTCAGAGACCTGTACCCCTCCTTCCATGAAGAATGTAACAAACCCCAAACCCTAGTTCTAGAGCAATAAGCCTGGTTTAGAGCAACCCCTCCCTGCTTAGTTCACCTTCCATTTCTCTTGACAGTGCAAGAAGGAAGCTGGAATCCTGTGTGTGTGTGTTAGGGGGTGGGGTCACCACTGTACTGCAGATCCCTTGGTTGTGTTGAAGGTTGCCAAGAAAGGCTGGGAGATGGCAGGGCCCTCTCACTAACTGTGGCCATATGCTAAGTGGAGGGCCAGCTGGGAGGGGAGGGCAAAGGGCTCAGTAATCCCCTGTCTTGATTTAAACAAATGGTCAGTACCAGGGGTTTAGGAAATGGAGGTGGAGGTGTCCAGAGGGGCAAAGCAGAGACCAGACTGAGGGCAGAGAGGCTGCTGTCACCACTGAGAATGTCTGAGCTTAATTGGGAGTGAACTGTTGGGCCAGGGGTTCAGATCAGGGCTTCTGTTTCCAGGAAGGAAGGGATGGAGGGTGAGGGTAGGGGAGCAGGCTAGGGGGTAAGTGAACGCTATCTCTGTGGTGGGCCACAGAAGCATGCACAGGCAAGGTGGTGGAGCTGGAGCGCTTACTGGACAGCTCACCGAGAACAAGGAAACGAGGTCAGATGAACCCGTACGCAGTACTGAAGCCTTAGGTGCAACAGTCCAGGTTTCAGCAGGAGAATCCCAAGGAGTATGGGATGGTGGAGGATCTGCCTTGAGCAGCAATTGTGGAATGCTAGGGGTCAGCTCCAAGGCAGCAAGGCCCAAATTAGACAACTGGGGGCGGGCAGCACTTTGGACAGTGGGCAGAGCTGTGGCTGCTTGAATAAGAATTCCTGTCTCAAGATGTGATTGGTCTGGGAATGTGGCAGGATTGAGAGCTCAGGTAGCTCAGCTGTCAGGACCTGAGGAGCACCAGGGAAAGCGGGGGCTGGGGACATGAGGCAAAGGGTAAAGAGTTTCCAGTCTTTCAAAATTTGCTGCCGAACTACTGAGGGCTACAGGCATCAGCAGCCCAGGGATTAGAAGATGAGTAAGACATGGTTCTTACTCTTCAGAGGTTCCTGAATTTTGGGGAAAGACAGGCTGGGGAAAAAAATAGAGACTCCAGTATCTTGAGATGATTTGTCAAATTCAAGGTGCTTTTAAACTGCTGTATGAAAACAGCCTTCTACTGCTTATATTTTACTCCAATAATACTCTTTAGCTTATATATATCAAATCTAGTCATCCATGGACTATTTCACTGAGGCACTGAACGTTTTAACATTCCACCTTCAATTCACACCCCACCTCCCAGATGCACATGGTCAGAATTTCCTATTAGTTACCAATAAAATCAGCTGGTGACCTGGACCTGCTTTGGGTTGGACGTCCAGAAGGTGGTGCTTTTGTTTCCTTTCATAGTTTTAGCCCTGAATCATTGAAGAGGATCAAGAGTCAGTGTAATAATTACTTTGGGGTTCTACTGAAAAATTAGAGTGGGGTGCCATTTGAGAGTAGGTGGAGACCGGCAGGGTGAGTTAGGGCGAAGGTGTCTGTGCCCAGCAGAGGAGGAGGCGCCTGGGGACCCCGTGTGGGAACAGGCACCTTCTGCAGGTCGTGGTACCAAAGTCTGAGCTGCCGCTGCTCGAGAACCTGAGGCGGCTCACAACAGCTTCAAGGAAGCAACACTGTGAAAAGCCCTAAGTTCAAGTGGGCTCAGTTTCCTGGTCACTTCAAAACAGACCTTCCCTGATTTGCATCAAGGTTTACATTGCTTTAGCAGTGGCTCTTGGAAACAATCATGCTAACCCTGTTACAGTTGTTAGCCACTTTCTCTCTTGGCTGACAAGGCTGGGTTATTTTTCCTTTCCTTAAAAGTTATACTTTCTATTCTTTTGATTGGGGTTGGTCTAGGGAACTGGGAAAGACAGGATAGGTAAGGAAGGAAGACAGATTAAATTTTCTAGCTCATTCCCAGAGGTCTATTTTTCATTTGGAGTGGGTGTCATCTGGATGAGTTATGTGTAGGAGGAACATGTGGTGGCAAAACCCCACTCTTGTCGACGCTGCCCTCTATTGATGCCACCCCATGGAGGGAAATGATGGGCAGGATGGATCGAAAGCTTTTTCTGCTGGAATCATCTTCGGCAAGACTGCAGCAGTACCTTCTGTCCCCTCTAGAGGCCTCCTAGAGGTATATTCTGAATCTGCCACTGTTTACCTCTCTCAAGATGTCATGGGCTGTACCAAAATGTTCATTGCAGCTCTATTTACAATAGCCAGGACATGGAAGCAACCTAAGTGTCCATCAAGAGATGAATGGATAAAGATGTGGCACATATCTACAATGGAATATTACTCAGCCACAAAAAGAAATGAAATTTATTTGTAGTGAGGTGGATGGACCTAGAGTCTCTCATACAGAGTGGAGTAAGTCAGAAAGAGAAAAACAAATACCGTACGCTAACACATATATATGGAATCTAAAAAAAAAAATGGTCATGAAGAACCTAGGGGCAAGACAGGAATAAAGAAACAGACCTACTAGAGAATGGACTTGAGGGTACGGGGAGGGGGAAGGGTAAGCTGGGACAAAGCGAGAGAGTGGCATGGACATATATACATTACCAAACGTAAAAGAGATAGCTAATGGGAAGCAGCCGCATAGCACAGGGAGATCAGCTTGGTGCTCTGTGACCACCTAGAGGGGTGGGATAGGGAGGGTGGGAGGGAGGGAGACGCAAGAGGGAAGAGATTTGGGGACATATGTATAACTGATTCACTTTGTTACAAAGCAGAAACTAACACACCATTGTAAAGCAATTATACTCCAATAAAGATCTTTAAAAAAAAAAGTACATTTGAAATAATTTCTCTGTATAGACAGGTCTAAGTCATACATGTAATCTGGAATTTTTGAATAGCCACATTAAAAATTGAAAAGAAACACGATTTTTGAATAGCCACATTAAAAATTGAAAAGAAACACAGGGGCAAAAAAGGAAAAGATTTCATGGGCATGAGGTGTCAACATATGGCTTGTATGTAAGCCAGTATATCTCTTGTTCATGGATCCCTGCCTTTTATTTCCTTCTGGGTGATTTTCATCAGCCTTCCACTGGATACCTGCTCCAAGCTTACAAGTCAACACATCTCTGCAGGATGAAAACAAGTGGGAAATCCTGAATGGGAAGGAGGTGATGGTATCGGAAGCACAGGCAGCAGGAGAACATTTGTTCTTTTTTTTTTTTTTTTAACATCTTAATTGGAGTATAATAAAGGGAGCAAGGTGTTTAGAGGAATTTTTGCTGAGTAAAGCTGTTATAACATGCCAAAAGGGGAGGATGACATGTGATGCCTTAAGGCCTTCATCACTGCAAGGAGAAGATGAGACCAGGAGGAGCTGCAATCAGGGAAGACAGCTATAACACAAGTCTTAAGGTCGGCTTGCTGTTGACTCAGGTCTCTGTGTCTCAGGTCTTAGCATGCCAGAAGTCCCTGTGGATTGTGACAAGACTTTTGAGTCCAGAGAGGTAAACAGCACAAGGGCAAGCTTGGTTGCAGTAACTCTGGCCAGAATGAGCAGCCTTCTCTGCGAAAACACACCCTCTGCCCCTTTACCTCACACCTCCCAAAGTTGCCCTGAAGTTCAACTTGAGGCAGTTGTGCTTTGCTGCCCTCCGCTGCCTAAACCCTATTCTTTAATAGCCGTCACTAGGCTGATGTCTGGAGATGACTTTTCCAGGGCAGGCCCTCCTCTGCTGCCCTCTGGTACTTTGGCTTCTAGGAGTAGCTTTCTGCCCAGCTCATGGCATCCAACAAGGTAAAATTGCTTGGAAAAAGCAACCCTGTTTGGTATTGGTTAAGCTTTTACTAGGTGCCTTAGGCTGCAAGCAGAGGTCCTTCCAGAGAGGACCTCAAACACTTGAAGCAGCCTCCATTCTTATCTAGCAGGTCACGCTTCTCTTCTAGGCCTTTTGGCCTCTTCTGGGAATAGTTTCCTGGAGAAATAGGAAGAGAGTTGTAGGCCACCACACTGGAAACTTTCCAGGATAGGAGTAAGATCCTCCTAGCTAAGAAGGGGGATCTGTGAACCTTTCTAGAAATAATAGTGTCTTGGGTGTTCAGTCAAGAGAGGCAAGTCCTGGGGGAACTACTGGCAGCTGGGCAGGAGGCAACAGATCTTTGGGTGCTCAGTTGGGAGTGGCATCAAAGGACACTGCTTTTGCCAATGAAAGGCACCTGCAGTGGCAACCACTTCTGCAAAGGATGCCTTGGGGCTTGATGTCTGTCAGTGTACCATCTCTCGATCTGGAGGCAGAAGCTTACTGTTCTGGGTTCCCAGCTGCTCCCCCATTCCTGAGATCGGGAGATGGAGCTTACATGGGCTGGGCAGCTTCCCGGCAGTCTTAGAATCAGTCTGTGAGGGCTCTGTGGTCCAGGCATCTGTGGAAGAGTGGCCTGCTGCTCTGCAGGACCCCAAATGACACCAGACCACATTCCTTGGTGTGAGCAGTTTCATTCATGTGAAAATTTTCCTTTCAAAGCTTCCATGTGGGACACTTGCAGGCAGAGGCCTCATGTATCCAAGCCTATTTCCTTCAGCCACACAGTGCTGACAACTGAGTGGGTCCTTCACAGACCATTGCATTTCCCCACCTCTACCCAGGCAAGTGAAAGCCTGGAGCTTACCAAGGATTGGTATCCTGAGTGGTGCCTGAGTTACCTCCCAATAGGCAAGAGGTGGCCAAAAGGCAGGCAGGGGTGCCTCATGTCCCAGAAGTAGAAGCAAAGAATCCAAAGCAAATGGCCACAAGGGTGGGGAGAGCCAAATTAGAGCCAAAGGGGTAGAGAGACCAGAATGGATGGATAGGAATAAAGGCAGGTTTTCTTTTTAGATTGAGGTCCAAGATACAAACATCTGCAGAGCCTGCTCCTTTGGAAGGAACCAGGCACATGAGGTACAGGGCCAAGGACTAGTTCAAACCCTTCAGGCCCATCCCTTCTGCTTTTTCTCCTTTGACTTAGAACTTAACAAAACCATTTGATTGTGTTCTAAATGCAAAAGCCTGTACAAAGTACTTGGAATTGGGGGAAAAAAAGGATAAGGTGGTTTCTGCCTCAAGGAACATACAGTCAAGTTCACGACCTCTTTCCCCCTTAGCCTCTTCTACGTGTCTCTCATTCCTTCAACTAGCATTTCCTAAGTACCAACCTTGTACTTGGAAATTTTAATTCCTCTTGCCTTCTTCTACCCGTAATTCCTCTATCTCATATCCCTTCCCTTTCTGCTTCCATTTCTTTTTCAAAAAATAGACAATAAAGAAAAATTGGGGAGACTGGAAAGGAGGAAGAGATTTTAAGGGAAAATGTTTGCTTGGTGACATACCTGAGTTTATTCTGTGACACTCAAATGCCTGTGTCCATTTCACTCATAGCTTGGGTTAGGGAAAGTCAGTGTTTCATTTCCTCTTGTAATGAATTTCTGCAGAGCATGAGCCCCATCCCATTTGAACAGGATGTAATTTTTTTTTAACTGCCATGTATCTCTAAATAAATTCAAACTGGTTGTGGGTCTTTCATCTACTTTGTATATGAGAGATGAGATGATGCTAATCTGACGGTGACCAGAGTGAAGTAGTGAATGAGATCCAAAGCTCTTTGTCGCCCCACCTGATGCTTCCACCCCAGCTCCTAGCCCTGGCCTCACCTTCTCCTGCACAGTGTGTTCATCACAAGACCCTTTAGGGGTCGAGCCAAAGGCATGAATTCTCCTCTAGTAGCAAGCACTTTGGAGGCTGGTAAAAAAAAAAAAAAAAATCTCTTAAATCCTAGGTACTCTTTTTACCTCTTACTTTAATTCTTAACTCCAAGTCTTTGATCCTTTATTTGCTTGCTTTCTTCTCACCTAAGATGGGCCCAAAGAGACCTGTGGAGGATGAAGGAGGTAGGGAAAGAGCTGGAGGGTGGAGCTGTGTTATGGAGTTATACAGTGAAGGGGTGTATATAGCTTTTTTTTGCTCCCACACATCACCTATCCTACCTATTAAGAAGCTTGGAATGCTGTCATTCCTTTGACTCTTAGGGAAGTTTAAGAGTTTTTCATTTAAAAATATATTCCTAAAATGCAAATGTCCCTGAGAGGGGTAATACTTGGATGGCAGTTAATTTGAAGGGAGGGTCTCAATGGGCAAAGTTGCCACAAAGGGGGCGAGAAAGAACCCCAAGGCCAAACCTTACCTGCTTAACCAACTGATTATTTTTATTGCTGTCTCCTGGTTAATGCTATGCTGAGTACAGGGGAGAAGATAAAAGGCAGATTTGTATGCAAGCCCCCTCCTCCCAGCACACACACACTTGGACCTGAAGCAGTGGTAACTGTTCACACACAAAAATATCTGGCTGAAGGCTAAGATCACTTCAGATTTCCAACTTAACATTTTCCTAAGTGTAGATTTTTCTCTTAATTTTCCTTTGGAAAAGACAAAAGTAGCTTCACAATTCCCAGGTCTTCATACTCCAAACTGCACTCAAGTTTGCCTGGGACAGGTATACGTGTATACGGAAATCTACATTCCCAGTACATCTCAGACCCCCACGAGGAGCCAAAGTTTCAGAGAGCCCTGTGAGGTTGTAACTCCCTCCCAGGGACCAGCGGCATTACTCCCTGTCCACGGGAGCGTACGCACAGATCTTTTCTCCTCCTCATGGTCCGTTTTCTATTTGTGATTAGTAATTGGCTTCTCTTGGTACGTTACGACCTATTACAAAAGCCAAACATTAAGAGGGCGAGCTGAAATGACAAAATTTGGTTATAATTTATGTTGGCCCCTGACATATATATTTTTTTTAATGATTTGGTCTCTAAGCAACTGATCTCTTAGCAACAAGAAGCACCTTTATAAAAGATGGCACACAAAGAGTGATTGCCAGAAAATCCATCCGATTCTTAAACAGCCGCGCATCATTAGCAAAACTCACCATCTTCAAGAGTCCAAAACTAGAAGTGACCAGCAGACCCAGGTAACCTTGACATTTGCACATTTTCCTGAAAAAAAAAAAAAAAAACTCATGCAACTATTGAAGAGAACAAAATTTTTTGAAATATGTTCATTTTTTGAGGTCTTATTAGTTGGTCTTGGCTAACTTTTAATAGAATGTATTCTATTAAATAACTGCTTCTTAATTTTTTAAAACAACTTGGACTTGAATTTTGTGATCAGAAAACAGTTCACTTAAAATATTTTATTGACATGAGGCTAGAAGGGGGAAGCAATCTATCCTTTTCAGAGTTTATTTCTGTAGGTTTTCATCTGAAGGGGAAAATCCACACTGTGGCAAAATAAGAGAGTGAAAATGTCACCCCGAGTGGTATGCACTTCTGGGGAAATATGTGTATTTTCTTTCCTAATGTTTATTTAAGCTGCTAAAAAATTTAAAGAGTAGCAAAATCATTTTACTTCCAAACTTCAGCTTTTTAGTCCAGTGTTGATTCCAGTAGCAAATGATGGTCTTCTATTGCAAATATTCATGGACTGGTTTTTCTTTTCTCCCTTTCATAGGTTTTCTATTTGTTTTCATTGACATAAGAAAAGATTCATTCCAATGCTAAAAATAGGAGAAATTCCAGCTATCTGTACCTTGTTTCCTTTTTCCAGGTACCCAGGATTTGAAGACTTAAATGTCATTCTAGAAAGCTGGAGTTAGAGATGAGGAACAATTGTTTTTCCTCTGAACCCCTTCAATTAAGACTGTGTAATTATAAACCCACTTGGGGTACTCAAAGTGCATAAAAAGATGTTCTGTGAGAGCGAAATAAAAATCTCCCTAATTGAACTGGGAAACATTACATAGAGATATCAAAGATCTAAGCAAACAGACTTTAGAAAATTGCAGTTTCAATAAAGACAAGTTGTGATACTTTTGTTTTTTATAAGAATTGTGCATGCCACTTATCTTTAAGTTGAAGTGTGCTGACATCTTCTTGGAACCAGAAAATGGGATACTTAGTCTAAATACAAAGTTGGCAATGAGTCAGGGCATTCAAAATCAGGATAGTCCCAGAAAATTTGGGACCTACAATTCCTCTGTTAAGAAAATGCTCCTTATGAGCACAATCTGATTACACTTGATTTAAAAAGCTGCTTATGACTTGTATTTCTGTTACTGCTACCAATTTCAGGCAGAAAGAATTCCTTCTTGTGATTGCTTTGCTTGGAAGTTAACAACCTGGGTATTTTAAATTGAATTGCAAAAACTTTCTTTCTTTCTTTCTTTTTTTTAAAAGCAATGTACTATGAAAGCACAGAGAAACATAGCTTTGTCCTTTAGAACTAAAGATTTATTGTACTTATATTTGCAGTCTGGTCATTATTGTGGAAACTTGTTTGTGGCTTTAAGGAACTTGGATAAATAACTAAAAGATATAACTTGTGTTGGCTGTGTCTGGATGTGTTTCTACTTTTTAAGTGTACCACAGTCTCATAAATATGAAGAGGGGGATTAAAATAAGCAAAGATATGGAAACATTTATATCGCGAGTGATAGCAAAGTTTTTGCAGTGGTTCTTTAAGATTTTTCAAACCTAGCCACTGTGGCCTTTGAGGGTCACATCTTCTACATTTTTTCTATGCGTAAGGAAACAAAGGGGGCCCACAGCAGGCACTGTAGAGCTTGTGACTTTGGCTGTCTTAATGAGCCATCTGACCAAGATGGACAAACAATTACAAGATTTGAGATGTACAATGTGAGACTTAGGATGGACTGGCCACTATAGACTAAGCCAATCTATTCTGCTGTGTTGGGATTAGTTACTTCTGCAACACACACACACATACATACAAACGGTCTCAGTATAAATCATAAACCAGGAAATCAAAGTGAGCCTCTCCATTAGTGAGGGCTTCCCAGGAAAAAGGACAGTTTTAGTTTCATGAATGAAAAGGTTCCATCATAATCCTTACTTGAAATCTAAAAATCCTAGGCAAAACTTGATGCTCCTTTTCCTTCTAACCTTCGGCTGGGATTGGACTGCTAGGGTGCAGAGAGGGTGTGAGGGACAGACAGTCCTGCTTTGTGGGAGGTCCCTACTGCTAGAGCACCCACTTACTTTGAACATCTTAACACCTAAACTGAAATGGTCAGGCAGGAGCCTGATCAATTACAACAGGACTGGCTTTTTAACAGAAAAAAATTCACCCTCTTAAATGAGCCATACTTGAGATAATTTGGTCGTTCTCTGGTGACTGGGAAGCAAGAAAATAACCTTTGGAGCAGCCCCTTTGGGTTAGGTGCTTTACAACGTACAGTCCTGTTTAATCCTCACAACAGCTGTGCAAAGCCATCGGCAGCTCCATTTTACACGTGTAAACCGGATTCAGCAGTTTGTCAAGATGTTGCCTAAACAGTGAATGGCAAAGTCGGGGTTTACACCCAGGGCCAGTCTGACTCCCCAGCCCATGCGCTCTCCTTGTGCCACAACAGCACAAGCAACTATTTTAAACTGACCTTCAAACAGTCCCTCTGGTCTTAGTAAAGCAAAAGTTCTTAGTAGGTGGGCTGGCAGTAAAGATTTAGGCATCTTTTCACAGAAGAGACTTCTTAACCCCCAGTTCTGTTGGCTGGAGTGACTCAGACCCCGCATTTTCAATGGTTGTCACACAGGCTACGAACTGGAGGGGGCACTTGGCTGGGCTGTGGTAGCAGTGGCCATAGGGTGCGTCGCCATTCCTTGCCATGATGCACATCCCAAGTGATGTGGGGTAGGATTCTCTGAGGTACCATTTCTGTGAGAACAGAGCCTGAGGCAGGGCTCCCTGGGAGGCATCCCCAGATCACAACAGTTAGGGACTGCACAGGTAGAGAGGGAGCAGGTCAAGTGACATGCCAGCAAGTTAAGGTGGCTGGGAAGAGAACCCAGGCGTAGGTGGAGTAGGGGTGGGTAAGATGATGCTACAGAAAGCAGAGCTTTCTCCTGAGGACGTCGCTTCAAAGCTGCAGGACAGCAGGGCCCTGTCTACTCTGGTTCTAAACCCTCTGGCTCATGTTGTTAACCCCTCTTCAAATATCCCTGACAAAGGGATTAGTCTTAGAGAGTTAATTTAACAAAACTTCCCTGAATCAGTATTTGGGGAGGAGATCTAAGAGGCTTGGGGGCCAGGGCAGCTGTGACTAACCCTGGAACAAAGCACTTTACACACCCCTATCTCTTTTGATCCTTACATCAGTCAGCTCAGAGACCTGAAGAATCTTGCCCAAGGTCAAACTCAGAAGTCTTTTTACTGGAAACCCTGTGGTTCTTTTCCTGCAACTGGGAAATACGATGGTATACACAGGCACATATAGATTCTAAGGTGTGATATGGATCCAAAAAGGTTTGGGGTTGGAGGTGATCTGCCTTGAACTTGGCATGATCATCAAGTGAATACCAGGGGCAGCTCTTCACCTGCTACACTTGAGTCCGTCCCTGGAGGAAGGACTAACACTCTAACAGGTGTAAGAGGCAACCTCCCATTTCTTTTTCCAATCCTTCTCTGCTGGGGTATACCCACGGGTAATCCCTCCAACCATAAATCAGAAGGCTGGTGGGCAGCTTAGGAAATCTGAGAATGCATGGTAATAGGTTCTACTTTTGTACAAAGCATAATAATTATCTTTGTGCAAAGGTATCCAAGTAATTCCCATGCCTCTACTTCCATATGGTTCTTGCCTCCAATCAGACATGCCCACCCTCTTTGAGTTCCTTCCTGGTGTGTGGTGCTAGGACACGTACGGTCAGCACATAGATGTCACATACCTACCATGGACAGCACAGGCCAAATCCCCCTCTCTATATAGTGCTCAGAAAGTCTCCTCTCACCTGGCATCCCTGGGCACAAGAAGAGGGCCACTTATTGCATTTCTTAAAAAGCATATCAGTTGAAATTTGGGAGCTGACTTAGAGTTTGCTTAATTTAGACTTCTTATTTTGGAGATGAGGAAACTGAGCTGAAGTGATTTGCCCAAGATCTATGCAGCTGGTCAAAGTGACAGACAGAGCTCAGTTCTCTTGACTCCCAGTCCAGTGCTCTTTCCTCTGTATCATAATTATTAATCCTAAGAAGAAGGTAAGAGTCCAAACTATTACTCCTATTTTAAAGGTAGAAAAACTGAGGGCATAATTCAGTTTAGGGATGACTGCCACTCCAAAAGTATGAAAATTAATCTATGAAAGTGACTTAACAGCTCCTCAGGTTTAATAATTTTCATTCTCCCTGGTGGATGCAAATATGCAGAGTTCACTGTTACAGTGAACACACTGAAGTGTCCAAAGGCTATTCAATATGTTGATCATATAATTTCTCTCCTGTATGGAAAGTAAGGAAGGGGATGGAAAAACAGTCCCTGCCATTATGAAGCCTAGCGTCCAAACAGATTATGCATTTATGGAATCCCCAAAAAGATAAACCAGCGTATATCCCATGTCAGGACTGTCTCAGCCAGGCCCCATACCAAAACTTGATAACAAAGGGTACTGTAAGCAGTAGTCCTTATGGATTTTCCTTCTGTTGAACCCACACTAGAATCTGGTACTACCTCAGAAGAGGCTCTAACAGAAATAACCCTGATATGCAATTATGGGAACTCTACAGTTCTGATGACAATTCTAAAAATTTAAACGGAAGGTGTGAACTCACATTGATTGAGCTCTCTGTGCCAAGTTCTGTGCTAGGGCCTTTACAAAGGTTTTCTTATTTAATTTTCATAAATCCATGATGCTGATATTCTGAGCACTATTTTCCAGATGAGAAAGCTGAAACTTCTGCATTTAAGGAAACTGCCAAAGGGGGCAACACCACAAAGTGGTGATTATTTATTCAATATATGTTTACTGCACTTAAATGATGTGCCTGGCACCGGACTACATACTGGTGATATAAAGTTAAATCAGACATGGTCCTTGTCTTGAAGAAGCTCAGGGCCTAATAATATTCATTTACAGTTAATGTGGGAGCTTCTGCTCGTCAGAGCTAGATTAATAGCAAGTAAGATATTTGCTAAGTACATTCTAAAAGATTTACTCTAGAGCATTCATTCTGAAGGTTGGAAAGGGTTAGAGAAGAAATCCTAGGATAGGAAAATATAGGGCTAGGATTTACAATGAGAGGGAAAATTGAAGATTGACAGAAAGTTGGCATTCATGACATGTGGAGTAAAATGGGCAGACAGCATGGGGGAAAGAATGATCAGGTCACATAAAACAGCGGTCCCCAACTTTTTGGCACCAGGGATGGGTTTTGTGGAAGACAATTTTTCCGCAGACGGGGGGCAGGGGCGGCGGCGGTGGGGAGTGGTTCAGGCAGTAATGCGAGTCATGGGGAGCGGCAGATGAAGCTTTGCTTGCTAGCCCTCTGCTCCCCTCCTGTTGTGCAGCCCGGTTCCTAACAGGCCGCGGACCAGTAGTGGTCCGCAGCTCAGGGGCTGGGGACCCCTGACATAAAAGGGCCAGCAAACCTTGAGTTTCTTGTCGGTGTTCCATATTGAGGAATAATATGAACAATGAACTTGGTGATAGAGTACACTGGTAGAAAACAAAGATCAGACAAAGGAGTTTGGATTAAGTGAACAGAAAATGGGGAGCCAATTAAAATCTGCTGATGTAGGCTCCTGGTTTTTGAATATCACTAGACATCTGTGACAAATAGTGCCAGAGGAAAAGAGTTTTGTCCGTGTGTCATTGACACTGTCTGGGGCATACTACCAACTAAAAGATCAATCTTTTGAAATCCTTGAGCTAATCAGGAGTGAACGGATGAGGTCCTGGCCTGGGCAATAGCTGCAGAGGATAAAGCCTAACTGGAGACTGGTTCAGAGCAAACAATGGGCTAGACTTGGTGATTAGATGAAAGGAGGGAAGGAGGAAAGAAAACAAAGAGAATGGTGGTATGCCTAGAAGTAAATGAAATTTGGAATGAGCTAGCTGGTAAGCTTATTTTTCAATAAGGTTTAGATATTATAAATGTGCTTATTCAAGTGGGGGACATTTCTTGGAAATGTTAAATATGTCCCCCAAAGCACAAATCAAGACTAAGAATTTAGTCTTAGATTTGAATGGGGTCTAAGAATTTGTGCTCTTCTGAGACTACAGGAAGGTGGGGGAGGGGGCAACCTGGAAAACATCATTTATATGTTAAACCATGAGAATTTCCAAGATATTTTAATCATTTTATGGGGCCAGTAGGGGTATTCTGGAACACCCAGGAAGCCTGGGGACCATAACTTTAGGCAACGGGCAGACCTGATGAGAGGGGTATTGCTCCTACATGTGTTTGAAGGAGTGTCTCCAAGAATAAGTGTGGAGAGGGACAAAACAGAAGACCTCAGTCTGCAGACTGAGTGACTGTGGGTGATTAATGAGAAGAAGTCACAATAAGGAATCAGGACAGAAGACAGATAAAAGGTGACCAGAGGCTTTAGAAGAGACCCAGAAGCAAACTGTTCCAAGAAGATGTTCTCTGCAAAGGAGCAGAGAAGTAAAAATTTCTGACTGCCAAACAATTCATCAGACTGGTGAGAGAGAAGTCACTGGCACCCTCAAAAGGCAGTGTGGGTGGAACAGGAAGCTGGTGAACTACAAAGGTTGGTAGGCACCCGGGGGGTGGAGTGCGAGAGGCCAGTCAGGCCTCCTGACCCACAAGCCCATATGCTGGACAGATACAGAATTAGTCAATCCAAAGGCTTGGCTGTCAGCGTAAATCCATTTTTTTTTAACATCTTTATTGGAGTATAATTGCTTTACAATGGTGTGTTAGTTTCTGCTTTATAACAAAGTGATTCAGTTATACATATACATATGTTCCCGTATCTCTTCCCTCTTGTGTCTCCCCTCCCTCCCACCCTCCCTATCCCACCCCTCCAGGCGGTCACAAAGCACCGAGCTGATCTCCCTGTGCTATGCGGCTGCTTCCCACTAGCTATCTATTTTACGTTTGGTAGTGTATATATGTCCATGCCACTCTCTCACTTTGTCCCAAGTTACACTTCCCCTTCCCCGTATCCTCAAGTCCATTCTCTGGTAGGTCTGTGTCTTTTTTTTTTTTTTTTTTGCAGTATGCGGGCGTCTCACTGTTGTGCCTCTACCGCTGTGGAGCACAGGCTCTGGACGCGCAGGCTCAGCGGCCATGGCTCACGGGCCCAGCCGCTCCGCGGCACATGGGATCCTCCCGGACCGGGTCACGAACCCGTATCCCCTGCATCGGCAGGCAGACTCTCAACCACTGCGCCACCAGGGAAGCCCGGTCTGTGTCTTTATTCCCGTCTTACCCCTAGGTTCTTCATGACATTTTTTTTTTTCTTAGATTACATATATATGTGTTAGCATACGGTATTTGTCTTTCTCTTTCTGACTTACTTCACTCTGTATGACAGACTCTAGGTCCATCTACCTCACTACAAATAATTCAATTTCATTTCTTTTTATGGCTGAGTAATATTCCATTGTATATATGTGCTACATCTTCTTTATTCATTCATCTGATGATGGACACTTAGGTTGCTTCCATCTCCTGGCTATTGTAAATAGAGCTGCAATGAACATTTTGGTACATGACTCTTTTTGAATTATGGTTTTCTCAGGGTATATGCCCAGTAGTGGGATTGATGGGTCATATGGTAGTTCTATTTGTAGTTTTTTAAGGAACCTCCATACTGTTCTCCATAGTGGCTGTACCAATTCACATTCCCACCAGCAGTGCAAGAGGGTTCCCTTTTCTCCACACCCTCTCCAGCATTTATTGTTTCTAGATTTTTTGATGATGGCCATTCTGAGCAGTGTGAGATGATATCTCATTGTAGTTTTGATTTGCATTTCTCTAATGATTAATGATGCTGTGCATTCTTTCATGTGTTTGTTGGCAATCTGTATATCCTCTTTGGAGAAATGTCTATTTAGGTCTTCTGCCCATTTTTGGATTGGGTTGTTTGTTTTTTTGTTATTGAGCTGCATGAGCTGCTTGTAAATTTTGGAGATTAATCCTTTGTCAGTTGCTTCGTTTGCAAATATTTTTTCCCATCCTGAGCGTTGTCTTTTGGTCTTGTTTATGGTTTCCTTTGCTGTGCAAAAGCTTTGAAGTTTCATTAGGTCCCATTTGTTTATTTTTGTTTTTATTTCCATTTCTCTAGGAGGTGGGTCAAAAAGGATCTTGCTGTGATTTATGTCATAGAGTGTTCTGCCTATGTTTTCCTCTAAGAGTTTGATAGTTTCTGGCCTTACATTTAGGTCTTTAATCCATTTTGAGCTTATTTTTGTGTATGGTATTAGGCAGTATTCTAACCTCATACTTTTACATGCACCTGTCCAGTTTTCCCAGCACCACTTATTGAAGAGGCTGTCCTTTCTCCACTGTACATTCCTGCCTCCTTTATCAAAGATAAGGTGACCATATGTGCGTGGGTTTATCTCTGGGCTTTCTATCCTGTTCCATTGATCTATATTTCTGTTTTTGTGCCAGTACCATACTGTCTTGATTACTGTAGCTTTGTAGTATAGAATAAAATATCTAGGAATAAACCTACCTAAGGAGACAAAAGACCTGTATGCAGAATATTATAAGACACTGATGAAAGAAATTAAAGATGACACAAACAGATGGAGAGATATACCATGTTCTTGGATTGGAAGAATCAACATTCTGAAAATGACTATACTACCCAAAGCAATCTACAGATTCAATGCAATCCTTATCAAACTACCACTGGCATTTTTCACAGAACTAGAACAAAAAATTTCACAATTTGTATGGAAACACAAAATACCCTGAATAGCCAAAGCAATCTTGAGAACGAAAAACGGAGCTGGAGGAATCAGGCTCCCTGACTTCAGACTATACTACAAAGCATAAATCCATTTTAAAATCCAGCTATCTGCCTCTGCCTGCGTCAGGCTGGGGAGGAAAAAGCATGAACTTTGGAGTCAGACAGACAGATTTTAATCCTTCCTCAGACAGAAATCAACTGTGAGACAATATCAAGGAGATTTAACCTCTATTTCTTCATCTTTAAAATGGAACTGCTTCTACTTATCTCACAAGGTGTTTTTTTCTTTTCTTTTTTTTTCTTTTTAAAGACTAATATGAGATAAAATGCCTATAAAATATGGGGAAAGGTACTCAGTAAACACCAACTCCCCTAGGACAGTGGGTTGTTTAGATGTGTCACTTGGAGTCTTGGAGTTCTTCAGAAATTTTCAGAAGCTGTTTTTGAAGGTGTCGGGGTGGGGAAGTTCTGGGTAGACAAAAGCTGAAGCCTCAGCTACCTACACCGTACTCTTACCAGAGCGCTGGCGTCCTATGAAAATTTTTGTTTAAAAAGGTGAGGAGAGCAGAAAGAAAACTACTGGGACTAGCACTGAATTTAGCAAGGTTTCAGGATACAAGGTTAATATACAAAATTCAGTTGTATTCTTATACACTAGTAGCAATCAATTGAAAAATAAAAATTTAAAAACAATTCCACCTAAATGCCCATCAACAGAGGAATGGATAAAGAAGATGTGGTATATATATATATATAATGGAATATTACTCAGCCATATAAAAGAATGAAATAATGCCATTTGTGGCAACATGGACGGACCTAGAGATTGTCACAATGAGTGAAGTAAGTCAGATAGAGAAAGACAAATATCATATGATATCGCTTATATGTGAATCTAAAAGAAGGCTACAAATGAACTTACCTACAAAACAGAAATAGTCACAGATGTAGAAAATAAACTTATGGTTACTGGGAGTAAGAGGGGGGAGGGATAAATTGGAAGATTGGGATTGACACATACACACTACTATATATAAAACAGATTACTAACAAGGACCTACTGTACAGCACAGGAAACTCTACTCAATACTCTGTAATGGCCTATATGTGAAAAGAAGCTAAGAAAAGAGTGGATACATGTATATGTATAACAGATTCAGTTTGCTGTATACCTGAAACTAACACAACATTGTTAGTTAATCAACTATACCCCAATAAAAAAAAAAGCAGAAAACAATTCCAATACAGTAAGACCAAAAGCAATAAAATACTTCATAATAAATCCAACAAAAGATGTATAAGATCTCTACATTGAAAAGTACAAAATATTGCTGAGAGAAATTGAAGCAGACCTAATAAATGGTGAGATACATCAGATTTGTGATATAAGACTATATTGTTAAGGTGGCAATTCTGCCTAAATTGTTCTGTAGAGTCAATGAACTGTCAATTAAAATTCCAGCAGGCTTTGTTTGTTTGTTTTAGAATTTCACAAAACAAAGCTGATTTCAAAATTTATACAGAAATGCAAAAGACCTAAAATAACCAAAGTATGGTCAGTTAGGGGCCTTTGAGAAGCAGGCAGCAAGACCGGATTTAGATATGCAAGAGATTTCTAGATGAAAATGACTGGGGAGGATAAAAGATGCGGGAGCAGGAGAAGAAAGGAAGTTGTCAGATTCCAATGCACGTATGACACCCATGAAAGGAGAGGGGGAAGGAAGAATTGTGTGGAAAGGGCAAAAGGGCTTCAGACTACAGTGTAGTGCTGAGAGTTTTAGTTAGGAAAGGGGAGTTCCCAAGCAAAGACTGCCTGTTGGAAGAGTCCTGCATTGGATGGAATGGTCTATCACCATACCCCCACCATACTCAGTCATTGGTTGCAAGCTACCAAGAGGAAGATAGTCTTTTTGTGAACTTTGTGGTGAATCCAAAGGGTGGAGCCATCAACTATGCAACTAATAGCAGGTTCTTTGGAAGGAGATCTGAGCAGTACACCTTCATGGCAAAGTAATATTTAAAAAGAACAAAGTTGGAGAACTTACCTTCCAATTTACCAACCTTACCTTTATATTTCAATATTTTCTATAAAGCTACAGTAATCAAAACAGTTTGGTATTGGCAAAAAATAAACATATATATCAAAGGAACAGAATAGAGAGTCCAGAAAGAGTCTCACACATATACTGCCAATTTTAAACAAAGGTACCAAGGCAATTCAATGGGGAAGGAAAACTCTTTTCAACAAATGGTGCTGGATCAACTGGATATGGATGAGGGGGTGGAGGATGGAAGAGGTATCAAACCTTACCTCACACCATACACAGAAATTAACTCAAAATCAATCACAGACCTAAATGTAAAACCTAAAACTATTAAACTTTTGGAAGAAAACAAGAGAAAAATCTTTGTGATCTTCAAGTGGCAGTTTCTTTAGAACACACACAAAAAAGCATGAACCACAGAAGAAAATTGATAGTTGGGCTTCAACAAAAATTTAAAACTTGATTTTCAGTAGAAACTAGGAAAATAAAGCAGACCACAGACTAAGAGAAAATATTTTGAACACATATATTAAACAAAAAACTTGAATCCAGAATATATTTTTTAAAAACCTCTTAAAATTCAGTAAGACAAACCAATTTTAAAAAACAGGGGAGGGAGTTCCCTGGGGCCTAGTGGTTAGGACTCCAGGCTTTCACTGCCATGGTCAGGGTTCAATCCCTGGTCAGGGAACTGAGATCCTGCAAGCCATGTGGCACCACACACACACACACACAAAAAAAAAAACCCAAAAAACAAAACAAAACAAAAACACAAACAAAAAACCAGGGGAAATATTTGACCAGATGTTTCACAAAAGAAGATATGTGAATGGCCAGTAAGCTCACTAAAAATAGCTCAAAATTACTAGTGATTAGGGAGATGCAAATTAAGACCGTAGTCAGATACTTCTAGAATGGCTAAAATGAAAAGACTGACAGATAACAAGTGTTGGTGAGAATGTGGAGCAACTGGAACTCTCATATGCTTCTGGTGCTTTGGAAGATTATTTGGCAGTTTCTTAAAAGGTTAAACATATAGCTACTGTACAACACAGCCATTGCAATTCTTGTATGCTAGTATTCATTGTAGCCTTATTTGAAACAGCCAAAAAAACTGGGAAACAACCTGAATGTTCATTAACAAGTGAATGGATAAACTGTGTTTTAACTATATAATAGAATGCTACTCAGCAATATTAAGGAAGAAATTGATATGAACAACAACATGAATGAGTCTCAAAATCAATATGCTGAAGGAAAGAAGCCAGACCAAAAAAAAAAAAGAGTACAGACTCTGACTACACTGAGATAAGACTCTAGAAAATGTAAGCTAATCAATAGCGATGGGAAGCAGATTTGTAGTTGTCTGGGGATGAGGGAGGAAGGGATGTATTACAAGAGGGTGATGAAAATGTTATCTTCATTTTGGTGATGACCTCATTCATATATATAGATATACAAATACATGTTAAAACTCATAAAATTGTACACTTTAAATATTTGAGGTTTATTGTATATCCATTATGCCTCAATAAAGTGGTTTTAAAAGGATGAGGGGGGCAGGTGAGAGCTGGTGTAAAGGGGAAGATATACAATAAAATATACAATACAATATACAATACAATAAAAAGATTTGAACAGTGTCCTAGAAGTGCCCAGTCGCTCCAGCTGTGGACTGCCACCAGTACAGGATCTGGGCTTATTTTATTCCTAAGAGCTTCCAACCACACTCAGGGGAAGGATGTGGCTCAACTCAGCCCGCCCAGGAATGATAGAGACCCAAGCATTGTAATGGAAAGTCTGGAATATAGGGCAGCTTTGCTCTACAGAGCAGGAAGTATATCAGGGTAGAAGCAAGGAAAATCTTGCTCTCGTAAGATTCCTCTGGATGCAGAGCTCCCTGTTCTCTGATTTCCTCTCCAGTGTGGAATGAGGGTGAAAGACCCAATTTGTTGTTTTGAAAAAAGTAACCATGACAACAGCCAAGTCCATAGAGAGAGTAGTAAAATGCATTAAGCTCACTTTCAATACCTTGCCTTCGCTTCCAGAATGAATGCTCCTAGTCAGACAATGCTCCAGCTTCAACAAAAGAGCAAAAGGGCAGAGCAGACCTAGAAAACCTTTGTGTGCCCAGGCCCGTCATAGATTAGTGGTATCTCTTTGATCTGGCAGTCCATTGCCTCTAGCTTTCTCCACACAGTCCAGGTCAGTTTTTAGAAAGCTTATTCTGAAAGGGCAGGAGCAGATATGAGCTCTTTTTAGGAAACATAGCTGTTAAGCTCACATGTTTAGAAGTAAAAATAAACTTGGAAAGTTTCATTAAGTGAGTCAGGGTATGATCAAAATTGTGCCCTAATCCTTGATTCCAAGGTTGGAGAATGAACTGGCAGATGTGCTTTTCCTTCTGTCCCAGGGGAAGGGCCTCCCATCAGCCCTTCCCTGAGGCAGAATGAAGCAGTCTAATCTTCAAGGGCACTGGCTGGGAAGAGAGGTGGCCTGGGTCCTAAACTCTGTCACTAATTAGCTGACATAACTAAACCTCTTGGGTGCCTAACTTAACCTCTTAGGCTGGGCCAATGTTTGCCCTGCTCTGTTAGCGGATATAAATCATTGTGCCAGCAATGTGACCTGTGAGAGCATTATCACATATTCCTCTTTGCTTTTCTCTGAGCCTGGTAGAAAAGCGTCGCGTCTGGCATTTTTTGCAAGGCGAAAGATAAGTCTTTCCTCCACTGAGTCTGGGCAGACTTGGGGAGAGAGGAGAGGGTTATTGCAGCTTTCCACCAAGGAAACCAGCTATTTTTCTGTGTTGGGGGAAGGTAGATTTGCTTTGTCTCGGAGGTTATAACTAGATATATCAAGACTGGTCATATATGCTAGCCTGTAGCCTGACACTCAGCTCACTGGGCATCAGGGATCTGAGGCTCTAGAGCCACAAAGTTCAGGCAGGCATCATTGGAGGATAATATTCAAAGGGAATGGGGAACCCCTGCCCATTAAAAGGGACAACAGATTGTTGCCACAGGGAATGTGGGTCCAGTGTGGGCAGATCCTCAGAGTTTTCCTCAAGAGAGGCCTGAAATCTGGGCTTTTAAAACATAAGATATCCAAAACTTTAAATAATGGCCATGAAAGCAAATTTAAAGCATAATGTAAGTCAAAACGAGACAGGTTAGCAGGCTGGGTGGGTTAATGACAGAAACTCTGGTCAGGAGGGGGAAATATAAGAGCAAGGCAGTCATGCCTTGCTTCCTGCAGAGAGCCCAGAGAAGAAGCAAGGTCCTAGGTTGTCTTTATCCAGGCAACTTGTCTCCTGTCTCTCAATTCTTCTCTTCTGTCTCTCCTTCTCCCTCCAGCCTAAGGAAGCTTCAGCTCTCTGTGGGAGGAGGAGGTAAGAAGGCTTGGCTCCTTTCCTTTTCCCAGAACCACCATTGTAGCCCATCCTGCCTACCCTTACAGGGCCTGGATTTTGAAACTCAAAAGCCAGGAAAGTATTTTTTTTCCCTCTGCATTCTGCTTTCCTGAGGCAAGGGAAAATGCTCAGCTGATTTGATTTAATGAGGAGGCGATAAAGGTAAATCAGGTAACACTAGCTAACCTGCCCACAGCCCAGGGGTTATACTGGATGGAGGAACATCACACACACAACCTGAGGCTCGAATGGGGGCGCAGCATGCTTGGGAAGTTAGGACTAGTTTGGTACCGCTGGGTGGAGTGCAGGGCAAATGGCAGGGGAGGGGACTGCTAAGGCAGATGAAATAGGACTTAACATAAAAAATTTGATGTCTTAATACTTATGTGTTGTTTTTGTAAGGCTGGTGGCACAATCCTCCATTGGTTTTGTGTAATTTATCATCTATGCACTTTAAAGTGACATAAAGGGCTTCAGAAACCATGATCTGGCCACCACGCTCATCATAATTTGGGTGGTCTAGCCATCTACAAAGTGTCCAAAGTTGATACAGTTGAACTAGTTTGAGGGTAGTAAGTATCACCAGACTTCACTGAGAGGTGCTGCCATAGCTGTTACCAAGCCTTCTTGCTATTTCAGGAACTGCTACTGCTTTCTGCCTTCCCTCCCTCCCCCACAACTCCAGCTCCCATTCCCTACTTCCCCAGGCTCCACCAAACTCTTCTTCTTCCCCAGTGACCCTTCCAATTCCATCTCTTCACTGAACTCAGGCTGACCCCTGAGGACCCTGTTTTCCTTTCTACCCTCTCAGGTAGAGGATGTATTTTCAATCATACATACTCCAATTTCAGTGTCGGGAGCTGGGGTTGGTATCTTCCAGGGTGCTGCCTCTGGACCATTACTCTCTTTTTCTTTCTAAAATACTGTAACCTCCTTGAGGTTCACACCGTCCACCCCCTTACCCTGACTCCCCTAGTCACTGAAGGCTTTAGTCTCTTTCTCCATGTCTTCCTCTCCACGCCATCATCCTAAGGCACTAAATGTCCTTATGGCTGATCGAAGCAACATCCTGGCTGCAGAGTTCCTTGACGATTATACCTTCAGTGACCTTCTCCCTCCAGCTCAGCACACTCCCAGGGGCATAGCTCTGAGCTTGTCATCATCAGAAACTGCACCTCCTCTGGCATCTCATTCTCTCACCACCACCTTCCAGCTCATTTGCTTAAGTCCCCTCACTGAAATAATTCTCTAGCCTCATTGAGATCTCCGAGCCAGTGGCCTCACCACTTTCTCTATGTCCGTGAACCTCCTCCTATCTTTATTTTCTTCTGTATCTAGCTTAGAGGCCGTAGTTCTTCCTACAGTGTCCTAAATCCATTGTGCCCCTCTTCATTGTCCTTGCCTGGCAAAGCCCCACAGACTTATTTATGCCTGTGCCGGAGTACATCAGTATTACTGGAGAATATGGCGCCACTGAGTACTTGGGCATGGCTCTAACTTCGTGTTCTCCAACCTTGTTTGGGTCTTCAACACTGCTCAGCAGTTTTACCATGCTTTGCTAGAAGCTCCCGCCACTTTCACAAATTTTATTTCCTTTTCTCAGAGCTTTATGCTTCCAACCCCTTTATTCCCAGATAAGAAGCATGGCAGAGAAAACTGATGGACTGAATTTGCACCTGTCCTCTCCTCCCAGGTACAGTACAATGGAGCACATGTCCTTCTTCCAATCAAGGTCAGTCCCTCCACACATTGTGCCCCGGATCTCATCCCCTCCTACCTAAGCAGGGGTCCTGTTCCATTAGGTGTACCTTCTCCTTCACCAATCTTCAACCTCTTCTTCACACCTGGATTCTTCCCATTAGCACTCAAATATATGCTGGAATCCTTCATCACCAATAAAGCCAAGCAAACAAAACTTCCCTTCATTCCACACATCCCTCAAGCTCTTACCTGCTCTTCTTTTATTAATACAGGATTCTTCTTTCTTCTTTCCATTCTGGCTTCCTACTTCACCAGCTTGCAGAAACTGCTCTTGCTGGGGCCACCAGTAGCTTTCTTGCTTTATCCACTGTGAAGTTCCTGCCTTCATTGGTCTTGATCTCTTGGCAGCATTCAATACAATTAACCACGTCTTCCTTCTTGAAACACTCTCTCCTCTTGGCCTTGGTGACAAAAATACTTTTGTGGTCGTCTTTATACCTTCTGACTGTTCTTTCTGAGGATCTTTTGCCTGTTCCACCTCCTCCCAAATTCTAAATTCTTGAGTTCTTTGGAAATTCTCATATCATACTCGCCCTTGGCAATTTCAACTTTTTTCCCAAGGCCTTAAATCCATCCCTATCCTGGTTTAATCTTTCCTGAATTCTTACCTTTTCTATCACAGAACTGTAATTAAGTACTTATTAGGGTGATGATCTATTTATCGTTTTCTCTGCTAGAACCATAAGCTCCATGAAGGTGAGCAATGTCTTCTTTATCTACCATTCCTATAATCCACTGGGTTAGCCTAGAAAAAAGTGACTGAGCTTCAATGCAAAGTTCTACCTAGTGGGCCTGTGCTCTGTCTGCCAAAAGAGGAAGCAAACATCTGCCCTCATGGGATTGTCTAATAGTTAGAACTTCTCACCACAGTCTTTTCTCCCAGATTTACATTCAAACTATCTTTTCCTTAGTGCAGAATAGGAAATCTAGATAATTTCTTTTGCCAAAAATAGAGGAATCCTGTATTAATAAAAGTAAAGTGAACACTGAAGAGTGAGGGAGTCTTCAAGCTTTGAAGCAGTGGAGTGATATGGTGAGTTCTGTATTTTGGAAAGCTAGCTGTCAGCAGTAAGGAGGAAGACTTTGTGGAAGGAGAGAATAGGGGCAGGGGCATTCGTGTGAATCTGTTCCAGGGGAGAGCTTATGAAAGCCCTAGGTCATGGGTGGCATTGAGAATAGGAAGAAAGAGGGAAGGTGAGACTTTTCAGAGATAAAATGACAATTGAATATCAGGGTAGGATGATAGGAAGTGAGAGATTGCCCTGAATCAGAGGATCCTTGTACTGACCCATCATCCCCTGCAGTGGGCCCTCACATACATGCTGTTCTTTTTCCTTGGAAGGACCTGCCCCCACATTTAACTCCTTGGAATCCTGTTCCTCCATCACGATCTTTAGAAAGATCTCCTGGATTACTCCAGGGAGAATGACTCTTTCCCTCCTCTTCATCCCCACAGCACTTGATTCAAATGGTCAGTATTATTGCCAGTTGTGTATAACATGAGTGCTTATGTAGTTGACTGTATCCAGGCATTGTGCCATCTCTGATGAAATAGCTACTTCAAACTAAAACAGTTGAAAAAAATCATAAACTGAAAGAAGCATATTTACTGTATTTTCTTGGCTTACAGTTAATTAAAAGCATCTTCTCATCTTTAATTTTTAAACAAAGTTCTGGTGGGGCAGGTTAATAATGCTTATAACTCATTTATCTTACAAGATTTATATAAAGGTCTTGGATGAGCCTGGCCTGCTCCTTCCTTTGGTTTTGGAGGAAACAATCTCTTAGTCCCACAATAGCTTGAGGCACCACCTCTGAGCTTCTAAATGACTCATATCCTGAAAACCCATGGTAATCTCATTTCTGTCCCACTGATTCAATTAACCTGTTTGTAAGCTATTTATGTGTGCATGCTTTAGCCTTTTAAAAGGGGCCAGGCATTTTTAGTCACATTGGATGAAAATAATAACATGGTTTAACTCATATATGATGTGGGTTGGCTTATACAGACGTCTTCGTATTTAATGCCTTTCCTAAAAATTCCCAACATTGACTAGGGCTTCAGCAGTCCTTTAGGACCAACGCTTCCATGAAAATACTCAAAATATGTTTGAATACATGTCCTACATTGTCACCAAGAGCACCCTGCCATCTAATTCCAGTGGAACCCTAATGATACTGCAACACCAGAAAGACTGCCTCCTTGGGAGACAGCTCCCAGATCCCCATCTTCCTCCTCTGAGCAGAGTGTAATCCGTTTGCTGTTCCACCTTTGTCATTTGCATACTCGTTCCCTGTGGAGTTTATCACATAAAACCTTGCTATTTTTATTTGTATTCATGTCTTCCTCTTTAGCTGTATCAGAAGCTTCTTAAAGGCAGAGAAAACATTCTCTTAGTGTCCTTCCTACCTGCCCCCCACACCCTCCACCCACGCATACTGGAATCCTAACACCTTGCTTTGCACTTAGTTGGAGTTCAGGGTTCTAGAAAAGTTAATGAGTGAATGAATCATAAACATATTTTGGGTCATCTTCCCCATGTGGTGCATCACCTGCCTTTGCCCGCTCTGAAACCCTCAGCCTCTTCTCTGCCCACTCTCCCTGGCCTTCTACAGTTTCTCCCCATCTGTCTGACATTTATCTCCACCTCTAAAGGGCTTTCCAAATCTGCTGAAACGCTGCTGCCTGCACCATAACTCCCTCTTTTGACTCATTTTTAAAGCCATTTAGTAAGACTTAATTCCGAGGCTTGGCACTCTTCCATTTGGAGAACTGTCCTACCATTTCCGGTTTCTCCAGCCCTGATAACACTGCCCCCTCAATGCTCAACCTATGGCAACTCTGCAAGAAAGCCTTATGAAGTCTCCCTCAGCAAACGAGCTGGTTGTCTTGGAACCAAAAGAAGCTGTGCGCAGTGTCCAGTTTACTCCCTAAAATCCCTCTTGGGACTGAGGAGTTGAGTAGAATGTGTCTCGTTCAGGGTTCTTTCCTTATACCATCTTTTCTTGCACATAGCAAGAAATTTTTTTTTTTCTTTTTTTTTTTTGCTTTAGTGATTGCTTGACGGATGTTCCTGGCATTAGTGACCCTAAATCCTAACTCTGCCTACCATGATTCTGTAGGTGTTTTCACTAACTTCTATCTCCTCTAATGATCACATTGTCCTCTGAATGGTGGGAGGGCAGGCATCATTAGCCCTGTTTTACAGATGCACAGTCTGGGGCTGGAAGAGAGATTTTGTGATTTTCCTAAATTGCCATGGTTTGTAAATGGTGGTGGTGGGCAGAGGCAAGGGTACTTAACCCACAGCTTCCTCAGACTTTCCCACTTTCTCAAGCTTTTGTCAAAGTTGTCGTGAGCAGCATTTGCTGCAGCCAACTTTGGTTCCTTAGACATTTAGTCATCCACTCAAGCTGGCTCCCCTATTTTTTCAGATTTAAACTCTTCTAATTGAATAAACCAGATTTACATTTTAAAGGGAAAACCACCCTTATAATCCTCTTACATTTTGTAAATCTTTGTAACATTTCAACAGGCCCTAGGTTAGAATTACAAGCAGCCGACAGATATGTACGGAGCACCTCCTTGTTAGCCCTTCTGCCAGACACAGGGAGGTTGGTTCAGGGTGGGAGATGGTGGGGGACAGGGTGGGGAAGGAGTGTGGGGAGCAGGAGGGCCTGGAATCCAGTCCAAGCTCCACTGAAGGGACATCTTTTCCAAAGTTTATCCTCCCAGAGGTGGCTTTCTCTAAATCACACGAATGTGCTGCATAGACTAATAGGGGTCCTGCTAGAAGGGGAAGGGGGAGAGAGGCAGGATAGTTTACAATCTAACCTGAGAGTCAAGCCACACACCACAAGTCACATGCACACAGAGGCCTGCACCTAGGTTGCACTGGGATAAAGACATGCTAGAAATGTCACCAAGGATGTATACCAAAAGCTGACTGTGGTCGTGGGCAATAAAGGAAAACAAAGGCAGGAGAGGTGATTGTAGGCTGGGAAGATCTGGAAAGCTTTATAGAGAAGAGACAGTGATTTGGAAAGCATGCAATCCGAGCTAAAAGGAGGAAAACATCATCCCTTTCCTTGGCAGGGCCCTAGAGTCCTACCCAGTGCCTGCTTAAAGAGACTCCAGTCCTCTGGAAGTAGGTAGGATATAAAATGCCCAGTACAAAGGAGAGGAGAGAGAAGAAAGCAAGGGGCAGAACACTGCCTGGATCTGAGTCTTGTTCTACCACTCAGTAGCTAAGTGAACTTGGGCAAGCTGCTGGTAGATTCTGGACTTCCATATCAGTAGTACCTACCTCCTAGAGCTGGTATACAGATTAAATGAGAATATTACCTACAAAGTGCTTAGAACAGTACCTGGCACACAGTAAGTGCTCAGTAAGTGTTAGCTATTATTATGATCACACATGCATGCATGTGTGTGCATTTACTGGTAAGTACACACAGGCACAAACAAAATGCCTCTGGTGATCCAAAAGTAGTATTAGGATCCATAGATTGAGAGTAATTCTAAAAGACACCAGGAGAGGTCAGAGAAAGAGGACTTGACTTTCATGTGTTGCTGCTGTTTTTACATGGTTTAGCACTTTGGAATAACACTCAGAGGAAAATATGGCAATGAAAATGGTGCTGTTTGGGACTGATCTTATGCCCTGGGCTCAGGCACTGGGGCACAGGGTCCAACAAGCCAAGGTCAGTTTGGATTCCCCACACCACAGCCTGGAGGCAAAGCTGCTATTGGCTATGAACTCAAGAGCCAACAGTCTTTTGAGCTGCACCCTTCCCAGAGGTTTTTGTGGTCTGGGCCCTGGAGGTCACAGAGACCAGAATCATTGCTAAGGGAAATTTCCAGGGTGGCTCTCATCACTCTTACAGAGTCACCACCTGCTCTACCCTGCTCCAGACTGAAGGGCACACGGAGGCATGCCCCAAAGTGTAGTTAAGTTGCAGCCATCACCCCCACTTTCTACACTTGGTGAAATCTATACTCTTGGGCAAGCTACTTAATCTCTTTAAGCCACATTTGTAAAATGGGTATAATAATAAAATCGTTATGGGACTGGTTGTGAGGTTTAGATATAGTAAGGTAACATTTAGCATTCTATAAAAGGTAGCCATTATAATTATTAAACAACCACTGTTGTTTTGATGCTGTAGGCAGAGAGAAGGGGGTGGCCACTGCTGAAAGCACACCTGAAATTCACATATAATTTTGGCGACCATAAAATTTATTGATCAAATGGAAAAACTTTTGAGAGTAAAGGGAGTGCTATTAGTGATGGCACTGGGACAATAGGCATAAATTGGGACTGTCTTGGGTAAACTAATCCACGATTCTCTACCCACTGCCCACCACTCATTTCCAAGGCCACGCTGTCTGACTGTACCTCTTTATTCAAAACACAGTTCTTAGTGATTGAAGGAACAAAATAGGAAATATTTTCTCCTTTTTGACATCTCTGTCTTTTGGAAGGTGTTTATTTTACTGTTTAGGTTAGCTGTCACTGATTGGGGAATGAATATGTGTTAGCCCTTGTACCCAGTGCTTTAAGGAAATGAGCTCTAAAATCCTCATGACCACTGTGGGAGGTAGGTGCAACCTCTACTGCACAACTATGGAACCTGAGGCTCAGGGAGGTTAAGTAACTTGCCCAACCAAGGTTACAGGTCCATTCAATGGTATGCTGGGGATTTACCTCATAGGCCAAAGCCTATGACCTTTACTGGATCAGAATGTTTAGAGGTGAGTCCAGAATGATTTTGGGGGGCCCTCACTCCCACCCCTCACCTGCTGGACTTATAAGGTGGGCTGCCAAGGTGTATATCTTCCTCCCATGTGTATGCCAGTTCCCAAACCCTCAGGCCTGAATAACCATTGGCTGCCCTCTGATTTTCACAGAAATGGGAGCTTCATAAATATAGTTATTAAACCTACTCCTAGTTTCTTTGTAAATAGAATCTTGTGCAGTTTTCATAAGACCTAAAGAGTATATAGCTAAGCTGGCAGCAGATTTTATCCTCATTTTTTTCCATTTCAATATTCCCAGGGTGGGGTGGGAGCAGGGGTGGGGAGCAGCATCTCTAGACCCAATGCTCTTCAGAGAGACGCTGTACAGAAACCCTTCTTTCAGGAATGCCCACTTCCAACTCTGCCCTGGTGATACACATGCACTGCCTTACCCAGTAAGTAGCTATTGGTGGAAAGCAGTAACCTTTGAATGCCTGGTTCCATGGGTGCAAAGCTAGGTCTCCCATAAAACTGGGAATGATACTCAGAATTCAGCTGAACTATTTGGGCAACTTTATCATTTCTGGGGCCCTAATTTTCAGGAGGATAGTTCCCACGGTGTAAGAAAATGACTGCTTCCTTATAGCACCAGCGTGAGTATGAAAAGAGCTCTTTGGCAAACTCATTACTCATCCGTCATTACAGAGCCTGTCACCTCCGGGGTGCTTGTCCAAAAGTAATCTCATTACCTACATCCTATCGTAACAAGTGCAAGTTTTCCTCTGTACCCCCTGGGGCTGATTTCTTAGGACTACTGATAACAGCTTCCATGTAGATCTTGGCATCACCAGCAGGCAAGTCACAACTTTTGTCTCAACTAAACTTGGGCCCCAGGGACAGTTTTCATCCATGGGGTGAAGGGTTTCCAAACTTTCAACAGTGGTGTTGATGCCAGTCCTGAGGAGTGGGAACATCAGAATGCCTCCCTCCCCACCCACTTGCAAGCATACAAACTGAAAATTACGTTTATTCTCAAATATTCTGTTAAGATTTCTTTGCGTTACTTTAACTGTTTTTATGGAGACAGGGATTCATTTTTGTGTCCCATGTCATGAGTGACTTTAATGAGAAATGGTAGAAGTCAATTCAGGGGAGCCCACCTGTACAAGGGTCTAGTCCCATACTTCACTTCAATGTCAGGTCAAGAAACCATGTGAGATAAAAATAAACGAAATTGAGTTATTTGTAGTGAGGTGGATGGACCTAGAGTCTGTCATACAGAGGAAAGTAAGTCAGAAAGAGAAAAAACAAATACCATATGCTAACACATATATATAGAACGTAAAAAAAAAAAAAAGGGTCTGTAGAACCTAGGGGCAGGACAGGAATAAAGATGCAGATGTAGAGAATGGACTTGAGGACACGGGGAGGGGGAAGGGTAAGCTGGGACGAATTGAGAAAGTGGCATGGACATATATATATATACACTACCAAATGTAAAATAGATAGCTAGTGGGAAGCAGCCACATTGCACAGGGAGAGCAGCTCAATGCTTTATGACCACCTAGAGGGATGGGAGAGGGAGGGTGGGAGGGAGACGCAAGAGGGAGGAGATATGGGGGTGTATGTATATGTATAGCTGATTCACTTTGTTATACAGCAGAAACTAACACACCATTGTAAAGCAATTCTACTCCAATAAAGATGTTTAAAAAAAAGAAGAAACCATGTGAGAAATTACAGCCCAGCTCTTCCAGAGACCTTCTGCACAGATAATGTCTGCTCCCAATTACTGGAATAATGCTGCATAATTTGGAAAGAGGGAGATTTCCCTCTTTTGGTAAGAGCCTTGTCTTCTTAACCATCAGGGTCTTTGTACACACTGTTCCCTCTCCCTAGAATAGGTCCCCCCTTTGCCCTTCTTCCTCCCGGTAAACACCTACTATCTTTAAGACTCAGCTTAAGGGGGCACTTGACCTCATCTGGGGTAAACTGAAAGAAGTTTTCTGTTACATAGGACCCAACGTGCTTCCTTTGATAAACCTCATCTCATTTTTACACGTACTAGTTCTTTGATAAACCTCCTCTCATTTTTCCACTTACTAGTTCAAGGCCTGCCTTCACTACTGGGTCATGAGATCGACCTGGACCTGTCAGCCATGTTCCTCACGTGCCCATCACCTGGCGGAAGCACAGAAGGCCCTCAGTGAAGGAGTGGAGTATTTGAGAGAATGTGTCTGGTGAATTGGCGGTGGCATATTAGGACCTTGTAGGGACCCGTTACCTGAGGCTGGAGATGCTTTCTATCTCCCTTTCAAGGGTCACTAGATGGTTCATTTCCGCTTTGCTCCTAAACTCCAGGAGAGTTAGAAGGAGCCTCCAGAAAAATCATGCCTGCCATTTGTATTATATCACTTTATGGTTTATATAGATATTTCATATCTCAAGGCAAGGAAGGTTCTATTATCTCCATTTTACTGGCAAGGAAACTGAAGTCTCAGAGTGGTGTAGTAACTTGCCCCAAATCACACAGTATGGGGCAAAACTGTAAAGGGAATTGTTTCCTGCTATGATACAGCTACATTGACAATATAGCATCATAAAAACTGTAACAATGCTATTTATGTCTTACTTCCAAGTTCCAATTGGTCACAGATCATTCAGAGCCTTTTTCAAACTGTCTACCACTTATTAAGGATTCACCCAGTCCCTGTTTGCAAGTTTACCCTGCCTTATAGAAATTTTGATTATTTTATTGGAATTCTCATGCCTGGCCAAAATCTCCCACGTTCGCTGTTCCACCCATTCTCTGAGAAGCCATTTTTATGCGCTTGCTTTTCTGCTTGCTTTTCTTTCCTCCAGGCCACTGACCTCCATGTCTAGCCTATGTTTGTTCTTCTGGGTTTCCAAGTATATCTCTTTTCAATATTTATCCCCTGACACTTCCTTTGTTACCATATCCAACTCTGGACCCCTCCTTAGGTGGTGTCTAGAGCACCTATGACATCAATGATGCTTCTTTAGTGTCACAGGGTGTGGCCTCAGAGCCCCAATGACTGATAAGTTAACTATACTGCATCAGACATTTCATGACCAAACAAGTGATTCTCCTGTGAGCCTAACTGCTCATTTCAATGATAACGCCAAAACATCACTGGAGCCCCTTCTTTAGAACTGCTTTTGGAAATCTGTGACACCTTATTTTTAATATCCTCAGTAAACTTCTGGTTCAAGATGGTGGGTGAAGCACACACTACAGCATTCCCTTGTCACCCCAAACCTCTGGAATTGATAGATATTTTTAAAATTCACAACTGAATTATAAAACAAGCAGAGGAGCCCTCCTTGGGCCAGAAATTCCGGCAGTATAGAAACTGATGGGATCAACCGATAAAGGAAAGAAATCAAAACACATACAGGAGAGCAGAGTCTCCCTACAAAGCAGGACAAAACCCAGTGGGGGTCCTCTCCTGGACAGTGGATAATGAAAGCAGGAGAAAACTGGGGTAACCAGCAGATTGTGAACTGGCCTCAGGAGCTCCTATATATCTTCTTTCCCCTACCAAGCAGCAGCTGAAGTGGGGCTCTGCCCAAAGAAGCTTCGGATAGGGAGGGCTGGAGCGGGAGATGCAGGATATGCCCAAGCCCAGAAACCTAACTGCTAAGGTATTCTGACTAGTAGCACGTTCCACTCCTTCCTCACTCTTCCTGAAAACAGATTGGAGTATAATCCGCAGCAGAACATCCAGCTTCTTTCTGTCTTTCCCCAAAAGGTGGGCAAACAGAAGCAGTCAGCTGACTGATAAGGAATTTCAGCCCCCAAAATGAGCACATGATTAAGACTCACCAAACATTTGATGAATGCCAATACCATGGAAGGGAGTTTGTTTCACAAACTGTAAATAAAAGATGAGTTTATATCCAGGTAAAGAGACTTAATGATCAGTCAAAACAGGGCTCTAGAATATGCTGAATTGATAGCGTCAGAGACACCAACAGATATTGCATCCATAAAAAATTAACAGATAATGGACATTAATACTTTGATTTTTGAGATATAAATCTGAATGAATGGACTGAAAAGCCAAATAGATAACAGTTGAAGTGATGGCTGGGAGATTCAGTCAAGGAATTATCTTAGAATGTGGCACAAAGTGATAAAAGAGATGGGAAATATAAAAGAGCAGGTAAGAAACATGAAGGATAGATCTGTAAGACCCAATACTTGTCTAACTGGTGATCCAGAAAGCAAAAATAATTAGAATGGAGGTAAAGCAGTATTCAAAGAAATATTAGCGGGGGCTTCCCGGGTGGTGCAGTGGTTGAGAGTCTGCCTGCCGATGCAGGGGACATGGGTTCGTGCCCCGGTCCGGGAAGATCTCACATGCCGCGGAGCGTCTAGGCCCGTGAGCCATGGCCGCTGAGCCTGCGCGTCCGGAGCCTGTGCTCCACAACGGTAGAGGCCACAACAGTGAGAGGCCCGCGTACCGCAAAAAAAAAAAAAAAAAAAAAAAAAAAAAATAGCGAAGCATGTCCCAGAATTGAAGAGGACCTCCTAAATTCTCAGCAGTATAAAGAGGTCACATACAGGTATCTCAGCGGGGCCAATTCTTCACCCATTGAAGATGGACTTGATTTGGGAAGCAGTAAAAAGCCATTTGAAGCCAAGTGTGGTGGAAAAGTTGATCAAACTCAGTTCTTATTGACGATGAGATGTAAGTTAAATTAGATGTAAATTTAAAATATTGCTGCAAGGCTCATAAATTAGTTCTGAAGATGCTTGCCTCTACTATTAGCACCCACACAGATAGTTTAGCTAGTAGAATTTCCTGTTTTCTCAAAACTGCCTCTAGTTTCCTGGTATAAGGGTACACATATGCTACTTCCTAGCATAAGAGTATGTAAACAAATTAGAAGCCAGGGAGTCAAGTAAGAGAGCAATGTATCCTCTCATGTATCCTCTCTCATCATCCCCACCCCTACTTGCAGTTCCACCAGTGGATATTAATGCTTCCCAACATGAATCCATCTTCTTTGGTCTCGTTATCTCCAACCACCTCACTCAGTCCTACCTCCAAGCATTGCCAAAGCCCTCTCTTCTGCTCACCATCAAAATCCTAACCACATTTCAAGGCTCAGAATAAGTCCCACCTTTCATACAAAGGCTTGTTTGGCCACATCTCTATGCCAGTATCTCATCATGCTTGTGACGATATCATGCTTATTAGTTTTTCCTGCTCCTAGCCTGTAGGCTCCCCCAGAGCGGAAAGAGTGCCAGACATGTCTTTTGTGACCTCCGCAGAACTGCTCCAGGTGCCTGTTAAAATGAGAATACCCCCAGGAGAGAAAACAAGAAGAAGGATTAGCCCCCAGAAACTATTTTGGTGAGATGATTTCCTCTGACTGGGGAGAACGAAGTGGGTGGATAGGAAATGTGGGGAAATAACACAGAAAAGGAAGTGTGGGTGAAGAGGGGCCCTAGAGTTGTGTTCATGCCACCTCAGCATCTCACATGATCCCCAATTACTCTATGACACCAGGGTCACAGAATCGCTGACCTCTAGACCACCAAGGGAGCTTAGAGACTACCCCATTTCCCGGATCCTCTGAGTACCCAAGAGAGGTGTGGTGACCTGCCAGCAAGCACACATTTCTTCAGTGACCCTCAAGGACACTACCCCAGTCCAGAGCCTCTGCTCTTACCCGCTATTCCCAGGACTGTCCCTTATTAACCTATGCTCTTGTTGGAGACTGAAGACTAATAGCAATAACGACATTTATTGAAATCTTCATATAGCTACTCTGATAAGGCCTCAACATGCTTTAACTCATTTCCTCCTCATAGTTACCCCATATCAAGAAACACTTTTAGTTTCACAATTTTTCTGATGAAGAAACTGAGGCAGAGCTGTAGCAGTAAATGCACACAGTGACAGGGAGTCCATCTGAACCCAGGAAAGCAAATGGCATGGACAAGCATGCAGAAAGAGCTTTGAGTTTCCCCTGTCAATTCTCTTCTCATTCTCTCAAACTGCAATGCCTTTCCCTCAACTTGATGTCTTGTAAAATAATACTCCTCCTTCAAGTCCTGCTCATTAGGCCATACCCAACCTTCCCAGGATAATCAATCAGTTTCTCCTCTGTCCTGTCGTTTATGCCTCTGTTTGAACACCTGTAATCTGACTTATATTAATAGTAATATAGGTGACTCTGTCGGGTCCAAATTAACTCCTTGCGGGCAAGGGCCTCATTTTGTTCATTGCTATATTCCTAGAGCCTAGAACACTGGCTGGGTCACTGCAGATACTACATTCTGGAAGTGAATACAGTAGTCTGCACATGCACTTGCTCTCCATGAGATGGGCTCCTCCGTGGCAGAAGCCCAGAGACCCCACGAGTCTTGAGGCCCACTGAGGCTAAGTGCAGCCATGGACAGTGCCAATGTGAAGTGGGCCACAGATGGGATTTCAGGGATCAGACATGTCCCCCATTCTCCCCGTAAATATTTCTCACTGGCTGCATAATCTACCACCATATCATCAAGGCTTCATCTGTAGATTTGGGGTCCAGGTGAAAAGTTAAATGCCCAAAGGAAAGTTCATTCACTTGCAACCTGGAAATCAAACTCTACTGGTCAGTGAAGGTGGTTTTGATCTGGAAAGAGCCTCTGGGACATTGGGAACCTGAGGTGGAAGGTGGATGAAGGAACCTGACTTGGGAGTTGTTAATTTTAAGTCTGTGAATGGGCTGCAGTGGGTCCAGAACCCAGTACTGTATTCAAAGCATACTGATTACTGAGTGTGTTTCTCCACAGCTTTCATTAGATTCTCAGAATGTGTCTGGGGCTCTAAAGAGAATGAGAAGAGCTAGAGAAGATGGCCGTTTGCACCTCACGTTCCCTGACATCCCAGATGAGCTCAGGGCACCTGGGCCTACAGATGCCACTGGCTGGCCAAAGGCAGCGGTGCAGAAGGAAAGAACCAAGAAAGGTGAAGAGGGCAATGGCATTGGGGAGGGCTATGAGGGGAAGCTAAGACAAAGGGTAGGAACGTTGGGCATCAGATACACAGCTAGAAGAGGTCATGTGGCCCAATACCCTTGTTTTACAGATAAGGAAAGGAGTTCCAGAGAGGTTAAGTAACCCCAGCATTTGGGGTCAGCGGGTGGCTCCCTTGCCAGAGATTGGTCCTGCTCTAGGCCATCTCTGTGGCCTCACAGTTTGTTCATTAAACAACAGATAAGCTCACAAGGAGAGGCCAGTATTGCTGCTGTTATCTGGCTCTTTGGGTGGCAGCTGCAGGCCTTTTCATTGCTGGAATTCGGCATTTGGAATCAGAGATAGGGTAGGGAAAACATTCCTCTGGGTACATGTGAACACATCATTCTTTGATGACCCCAGGCCTAAAAAGCTTAACTTGCCAACCACTCATTCATTCATTTCACCAACATTTACTGAGCACTTACTAGGTACAGGAACTCATGGTAGCCTCTTTGGGGGCCCCAGAGAGGAGTGAGATGTGAGGCTTTGCCTTGGAGGAACTTGTGCTGTGGTAATTATGAAAGGACGTCCCACTGCAGAGGCAGCTGGGGCTTCTGTGCAGGAGGTGGGTTTGTTGCTGCCCTTAGAAGGACTTAATGACATCCAGGTAGGTGAGCCAAAGCAAGGTCACTTGGGACCTCGGTGTGGTAAATCTTGGATACCAAGGCTCAGGTATGGCTCTGAATCTCGCCGTAAGAAAGAGGTTCCGTGGCCTCTCTCACTGGTGGTATTGGGGTTGCCCTGAGTAGCCCCACTTGAGAACCTCCCACTGTTGCCCCCAGAGTCATGGAGTCACGTAACTCCATGTGCCAGAGAGACTTTGAAGGCTGAAGAAAAAGTGGTGCCCAGTTCCAGGGGTTTCACTTTCACCTTCATCTCAGTGTCCTGAGGTAGAGAGAATTCACATCCTCAACCAGGGCTCAGGGAGGCTTTGGCAATGAACAAAGTCACAGGGCTGTTTAACCACAGAGCCGAGACTTGAACTCAGGTCCATGACCCAAAATCCTGTTGCTGTGAAACTGTCACTTCTGCCTTTTCTCACCTCAGGTTAAAAGCCAAAACTGTACTGAAAAATCCCACTACTGATACCCTCTGATGCCAGACAACATGTGAGATCTTGTACAAATGAGTTGAAAAGTGAAGTGGTAGGAAATCTCTTAGAGAAATGACTGCTGCTGTGGGAACGATACCCAGCCTGGGTATCATTTCTGCCTCTCCATGAGACAGGCTCAGCCTGCTAGTGAGAAAAAGTATGGTTTGGATGTCAGGCAGCTCCTGTACAATAGGCTCTGAAGGCCCCATGGTGGGCCTCTGGTCTTTCAACATCCCTTCCCCTTGTCTCATGGCCTGAAAGGGCCATGATCTAGAAGGCTTTTCCAGTGGTCACTGCTGATTATACCTGAAAACAAACTCTCTTGGGACAGAATATCAGATACAGCCCATTGGGAAGACAACGGATTAAGTATCTGAGGGACAAGAGGGCACCCTCAGAGGGGCAAAGGTGAAAGCTGAAGTAAAAGGGCAGCCAAGGCCTGCTGGTGGTTGGCCAGTAAGCAATTGTAAAGAAAAGCTCATTTCCACAGACATGCACTGAAGTCATGGGACCTCAAAGATTAGTAAGAAAGCCCCAGTCCTGCCTGATGCCCAAGAGCTTTGGGCCTGTATGCTCATGTGAAATGTGGATTTTGGCAGCCTGTGCATTTACCGGAGAGGGAAACTTGCCTTTCATGCACCATTAATAGTCTTCCCTATGCGTTTGGAAAGCTAGTGGCTGAGGTTTCCCACTGTGCCCTAAAGGGGAGTCCAGGCCAACCACACAATGTTTACCCCACCGGATTTCCCTTGTTGGTTTCCACAAGTTCTCCTGCTCCAGAATAAGAAATTCCCAGGGACCCACTTGGAAGTGTTTTGGGAAAAATGACTAAACCACCAGTGTCATGACCCCAATGCCAGGGCATGGAAATCAGATAGTAGAATGTGTACACAGTAAACCTTTCCCACTTTTAAGCGACCACTGGCATGTGACCTTACTTCCCCAGATCTCATGTGGTTGGTTCAGTTTTCAAGTGAGAGAACTGTACTACTGGAAGATCTCGGGAGATTTTTTCCAGCTCTGACAACCTGTGTTTCCACAATGTAGGAGTTCATGGGCAGTTCTGCCTGTCACCTCAGAGACCTGTGGTCCTCACATGATGTCCTGGCTTCCAGAACCTTCCTCGGAACTTCCCCTACATTCATGCCTGAATGTAGCACCTTGCTCAGACAGGGTCCTTAATAAATGTTTGTTTAATGAAAGTCTCCACGACTCTGAGTTATAGAGTGACTTGGCAGTCGAAAGCAAGAGTATCCCAGGACCCATGTCAAAGGGAAAGCAGGAGGGGTATTTACGCCAGGGAAGAGAAGGCTCAAGGAAGGCAAGGAAGAAGCAGACCTCTCCTGGGAGGCTTGCGGGGCAGAACCAGCAGAGCTGGGGTGACATGGGGGAGACATGAGAACTCCCAGGTACGATGCCTGTGGTTCAGTGAGGAGTCAGAGTTTGGGTAAAGAGAGCCAAGAAATAAGGCTGACTAAGGATAAATCTGGAAGCCTTGCAGTAACTGGAAGCAAAAAAAGGGTTTTTAACAGGGAACTGATGTAATGAAAACTGAGTTGGAAAACAATCTGGCAGCAGTGTGCAGGATGAACTGAAAGGGAAGGTCTGAGAGGAAGAACATCAGAGAGGTTACAATGGGGAATAAAATCTGGACAGAGGTGGAAACAGTACAAACTCAGGCAACAGGTTTGTAGCGAGCATATGCAAAGGCCTGGACACTGTTCTAGGAGCGGGATACGGTTGTGAAGGAGGTAGACCCAGATCCCCAGCCTTGGGAAACTCATCTTCCAGGAGAGGAAAGAGTAGGAAGGAGATGACTTTTAAGAATTAATGCCTCATTTTATTAGGTAAGGGATTTGAGGAAACATACACATCCAACTCAGAAGGATAAATATAAACGATTTAATCTATTCTCTTTAACATCCCTTTAGATGAAACAATGAATTGTGTAGGGCTGATCCTATAAAGTCACTCATAGTCAGCTTAAGGCCTGACACCAGAGCATGACTAGGCACAGGCAGCTGCAGAAAGGACTCCCACACCAGGTCCAAGCGTGCAGCTCCTTGAAGTTTGTGGCACTTGATTCAGATAATTAGTAATGGCTGCGAATGGGCTGGAGTCTGGATCGGGCCCACGGAGAGGTGTTTTGTTTGGCATCATACCTGAAACTTTGAGAGGAGTCCTGGGCTCTATAACGTCTACCCATCTCCACAGCTGTGTCACCCGTGTAGCCCTTAAAGTCATTAAACCTTGGGAATGCCAAGAGTGGAATGAGGGTCCACCAGGAATCCCCAATTTGGGGGGAGTTTTCCCAACAGGGGCTTTTGAAAACAATTGGGTATTAGAGATTTCGAGGTAAGTTTTGGAAAAAGTCTAGAAGGCAGATTATGGATTTGTCTTCAACTGACCACTGAGAATAGTCTTTGATCATTAATGGAGCAGAGGGTAGGGTTATGGTCCATTACAAAAATTAAGATATGGGCCTGAAGGTAAAGGAAAATCTTGTTCAGAGACAAAACATTTTTAGGGAATATCCCTAGAACTTTGTGATGACATTTTTTAAAATTAATTTATTTTATTTATATTTGGCTGCGTTTGGGTCTTTGTTGCTGTGCGTGGGCTTTTCTCTAGTTGTGGTGAGTGGGGGCTACTCTTTGTTGCAGTGCACGGGCTTCTCATTGCAGTGGCTTCTCTTGTTGAGGAGCACAGGCTCTAGGCACACGGGGTTTAGGAGTTGTGGCACACGGGCTTTAGGAGTTGTGGCACACGGGCTCAGTAGTTGTGGCGCACGGGCTTTGTTGCTCCGTGGCATGTGGGATCTTCCCGGACCAGGGCTCGAACCCGTGTCCCCTACATTGGCAGGCAGATTCTTAACCACTGCGCCACCAGGGAAGTCCTATGATGACATATTTAGGCTGGGATGGCGGGTGAATATTCCTAGGGGGTAGGAAAGTAAGGGGAAGGGATAAGCAAAACAACAACAAAAAAACCCCCAATATTTTGAAGTTGAATGACTGGGAAAATGATGTATGAGAAGGTTGGGGTGGGAGGAGGAGGTTAGGAGGAAGTCAGTGGTTTGGGTTTTAACCATAAGTGTGGAGTGATGGTGAGGCATCTAAGTGCTGATGTTCATAGGCACTTGAGATATGGAGTTAAAGAAAGAGGATTGGGCCAAGAAGGGAATTGGGGGTGGGGCACCCACACAGCAGCAAGAGCTGAAGTCAGGAAAAGAAACGAGTTCTCAAAAGGAGTATGAAGCAGAGGGCTAAGCTCTTAGGCTGGGAAATGCTCAGGGTTCAGGGACTGCAGGGGAGCTAGGAACAGGTACAGAGGAATAAGAAGGAGCAATGGGAGAAAAGGAAAAGCCTATCACATCAGCCACGGGCAAACTGATACAAGAAGGAGAAATGGCCAAATGGGTCCAAAGCCACAGACTGAGATCAGAAGAACAAAGATGGAGGGGGAAAAAGTATGGATTAAGTGGTGGGAAGGTTGTATGTAACCTCTGAGGGACTGGTATCATGAGTGTAGTGAAAGCAGAAACCAGAAATTAAGAGGCAATGGGTATAAAGGAAATGGTAACAGTAGGCATGGGTTATTTATTTGGAAGAAAAAGAAGTTAACTTGCAAAGAGGAGAGGAGGAAGCCAGAGATACAGAAGGAAAATGAGGAGAGGTCTGTATCATGGCAGCCAGGAAAGGAACCAGGCATGGAGTGAGGGGAAGCAAAAAGTAGTTTGGGTTAAAAGAATGGGCTTTCAGCTCCCACAGATTGGTGCTCACCTCCCACTTTACCACTTGCTTTGACATGCTGAGGCTCAGTTTCCTCATCTGTAAAATGGAGGTATAATGTATTGAACTCATTCCAGAAGGTCGTTGTGATGACTGAGCCCTAATGCATGTAGAGCACTTGGTGAAACGTTCCAGGTGAGAGTGAAACTGATGCTACAGGCATCAGGTCTTGGCCACACTCTTCAAGGGACTGCTGACACCACATCCAGGTTGTTTGTTCCCCTTGTAAAACAGCAGTAACAGTTGTCATAATATTTTTTTAAAAAGAAAAAATTACTTTTTGGAGATTCGTGCCTTTTGGACATTCTCCAGCTTCTACCTTCCTCTCTGTCTCTATTATTGTAGCATCCCAGCCATGCCTCCTTGTTCATTAGAGATGCTGGCACTTAGCCATGATCAGCCTCTTCTGGTCTCCTGATAGCTCTTGGGCCAACTCTCCCCAGCTTTCTCTGTAAACTCACCTTTTCTTACAAGATTTATCCTCCTCTATTCTGTCATCAAATTTTTGTGTCCCTTAAGACACCCTTCTCAGTCTATACAGTCTCCATAGCTCATATGTCAGCTCAGACACCTCCCCTGAATTATAGACCGTATATCACCACTTGGATGTTCCAACAATTCCTCCAGCTCAAAATTTCCAAAATCTAAAAGAATTCTCCACACCTCAAAACTGGTCCAGGCTCAGAGAACGACACACCACCCCTCTAGGTACACAGTCTGGAAACTTAGGAAACATACTTAACACTTTCCTCTCTCCTTATATCATTAGATTTAAATCATGAGAGTCATGCCAACTTAGTGAACCTGTCTATTTGTCTCTATTTCGACCTCCTAAGACCATGGTGACTCCCTCTCTTACCTGAAAAACTATGGAAGCCTCCCAGCTGCTCTCCTTCACCCACTCCGATACCCCTCCCTCCATCGTATTCTTCCCACTGCAGCCAAAGTGATTCAGATTTTTAAAATGTAGATATGACTTTGCTGATCCCCTGCTTAAAGCCCTTCACTGGCTTCTCATTTCTTTTAAGACAAACTCTAATTTTTCTAATGCACCTGAAAAGCTCTGCAGAGGTGTCCCCTGTCGCCATCGCAAGTCCCAATACACCCCATACTGCCCCTGCTCTCTGGGGCCCAGGTCACCAGCTTTCTTCCTGTTCCTTGCTGACCCTTCTTTCTGCTTCGCATCATGCTCACCCTCCCCCTGCTCCCATCCGTCCCAGGCTACCAGTTCCATTCCCCAGCCCCTCCCTGGGACAGGACACTGCAGCCACAGGCCTCCCTGCCCCCAACTGGATGTTCTCACTCACTTGGGGAACCATTCAGTAAAGATCTGTAACTCCTCCTCCAAGACCCTGTCTGTTAGCCCCTGGGGGCTGATCACATCTGTCTTGTTCCTTGCGAGAGCCCCAGGAGGCAGCCTCCTGTCTGTGGGGACCCAAATCAGAAAGTGTGGCAGGGAGGAGAACCAAGGTGGCTGGGTCACATTCCTCTGGGAGTGGGGGCAAGAAAGAGAGACGGACCAGGTGTACTGGAGAGGCTTGGCACCCGGCCCTCAGACCCTGCTGGACAGGTCGCCTACATGCTGCAAGGTAGGATTTGGTAGGGTCTGGCCAAGCGGGGCAGCACTTCTGCAAGGTGAGGGCCTGCCTTCCCACCCTGGCAGAGGGTCAGGGCTGTATCAGGGCATCTGGGAGCCCCTTTTGGTACTGCAAGGCCCAGAGTACATCCTGACCCCAAAGCACTGGGATACCCGGTTTCTGCTGTGCCCCCAGCTGACTTTGCCCTGGCTCAGACTGGGGACTCTGGCCTGGCATTTCCTTATCCTGAGGTTGTGGGGCATTAAGGTGTCAGGATATCTGTGGTACACATAGCATGGGAGCAGAGGCCTGGTTCATCTGGAGGCCAAAGCCCCTGCTTAGGGCCAGGCACCTAGCGTGGGATGCCCCAGTGAATGAGACCACAAACAAATGCCTGGAAAGCCAGGTATTTGAGATGGCTTTTGAAGGCCTGTGGCACTTTAGGGCCACATGTGTGTATATGTATGTTTGAGGGTAAGGGGAGGGTATTCCTGGCACAGGGGACATATAAGTAACCTCTCTGAAGTTCTAGGACCTTCCTCCATTCCTGTACCACACCTCAAAGGCCTATGTTCAACCTGTCTGTGTGACCCATTGGAATGTTCTACTGGACAGGAAAACCAATGTAAAAGGAGGAGAGAATCTTTAAGGATCTCTCCAGCTGTGCATTCAGAGATCTGAAAATCTAGCTCCTTTAAAGGGAGTCATTCTGAATAGCCTGGAAATGAACATAAATGACTGAAAAGTCCCTGAATGTTGAGACCAAATGAATCCCATAACAGGCACCAAATGGCATGATTCAGAGCACGGGCTCTGGAGACAGACTCCGTGGGTTCCAATCCCATCTCCACGACAAACAAGCTCGGTGCCCAAGGGCAAAATACGTACCCACACTCCAGTTTCCTCATTTGTAAAATGGGTACCATCATACTTAGCTCACAGGGTTGTTTTGAGGATGAATGACTTAATATTTGTAAAGTGCTGGGAACAATGTCTGACACACAGCAAATGCTATGTAAGCGTTAAAAAAAAAAATTCTTTTTGGTCTTTAAATACTGCTCTTTTAGGCATCTTTATGACATACTTTTGAGCAAGATGAGGAACCAGGCTTCTTTGCCCCATCAAACTTTTCGAAATACAGGCAGTGCTAACTTTGCACAGTAGTGCAGGACAGCAAAAATGACCATGCAAACTGAAACTATGCAAGGCAATCTTAAAAATCAAGAAAAAAAAATACAACTGTACTGTGACCTTTAAAAATTTTGTTGAAACATGAAAAACTCTCTTAGTATAGGTTTTAAGCGTATATGGAAGTGAAAAAAATAGTAAAACCAATGTTTTAATACACTGTAATTTAAAACATTAGAAACATTGCAATTCTTAGTTTTTTTTTTTCTTTGTAAAAAAAACTCAGCAAGAGTATTTGAACAGTTCCTGCTGCCTTCTTTTTGTAGAACTTAGAACACTGAGGGAACATCTTTTCTATGCCTTGGTGAACTGTCATACTCCTTTATAAAGTTGCATCAGCTTCCAACATTTTATACTTTGTGCTTTCAACACTGTAACATCTCTCTGAGAGTTTGTTAAACGTGAAGTTTTTGCCCGCATCACTTCCTCTAGGACATCTTCCTCCTTTTTGTCACAACCACTTTCTTCACCTAAGCTTTTAACACTGGTTTCAGGTTTCATCAATAAAAACAGAAACAGTGAGGGTCCTGACTGGCAGAAAGTCACAAGGAGCTTACTCAGAATGACGTAAAATTCCACTCTGGAAATTCAAAACCTAAAAACTCAACCTGTTCAAAGAAGCTGTTCATTAACAAAGGAACCAGATGATAGCAGACACATTGCTGACATTTCAGTCTCAACTTATATATATTTAGAAAAAGAAAAAAACTGCCCAACATGTGTGCAGGCAGTTTTAGTGCCTTGCACTTAACTGTTAATGATTATTTAAATGGTAGAATAATAGGATGAATCAATAGAATGAATCAAGCAACTGAATGAATTCAACTATGTCATGAAATTTCTGTACGTGCCAGAAATGGATCTTTGATTGTGTATCTAAGATCTCATATAAATCAGAAGAGAAATGTAATTATATATTCTTCAGGAACCTGATGAAAGTTATGGCTTCTTTCCCCCATAAAAGTGCAGCTGAGCAGATACAACATTTTACGCAGCATTTCAGGGAGTTCACAGAGCCCCCGAAATCCACTTAGAAGTCCTGGTTAAGAATCTAGAACTCTATTACTAGGTAAAACCCAGCCAAAGTCTGTTGCAGAGACATTGCAAGTCTTGGGAACTTAGAGCACTTTCCAAGAGAAGGTAATCCTTGGAGTGGTCACCTGGGACCAGGAACTGAATGGAATGGTTGCTCTTTCCTTTACACAAGGCTATTCGTTCTAAGTCTCTTCAACAAACCACCATCCCTGAAACTCTCTTCTGAGAGTATAGGTATTGGAAAATCTTACTGAAAATAAAGACTCAACATTCCGTTGCGGAAAAACACAGCAGAGGGGAGTGGCCAAGATTGATGGAGTAGGAAGACCCTGAGCTCACCTCCTTCCATGGGCACTCCAAAATTGTAAATATTTACAGAGCAACTATCCATGAAAGTGATCTGAAGGCTAGTAGAAAAGATCTCTACAGCTAAAGATATAAAGAAGGAACTATAATAGGACAGGTAAGAGGGGCATATATGGAGCATAGTCAAGACCCATACCACCAGGTAGGTGACCCACCAACAGGAGGATAATTACAATTGCAGAGGTGCCCCCCAATAAACCAGTGGTCTGGGGCTCACACTGGACTCCCCAGCCTGGAGTGGGGGTGGAGGTCCTACACTGGGAAGACAAGCCTCCAGAACATTTGGCTTTGAAGGCAAGTAGGGCTTGCTTTCAGGTGACCCAGAGGGCTGTGGGAAATAGAGACTCCACTCTTAAAGAGTGCACACAAAGCCTCACATGCCCTAGGACCAAGGGCAGAAGCAGTAATTTGAAAGGAGCTTGGGTCAGACCCAATGGCTGATCTTGGAGAGCCTCCTAGAAAGGCAGGAGGCAACTGAACCTCAACCTGGGGATGAAGACACCAGCAGCAGCCATTTTGGGGAGCACATCCCACCACAAGGACGCTGGTGCTGGTAAGCACAATTTTGGAATCCTCCCTCTAGCTTATTAGCACCAGGACCTGGCCCATCCCCACTAGCGCATTGGCACTAGTCCTGGAACCTCCCAGGCCAGGAAGCTAGCTGGGTGGGGACACAGCCTCACCTACCAGCAGGCCGGCAGCCCTAGGAACCCCTGAGCCTCTAGCCACCCTGGGATCTGGCCCTACCCACAAATGAGCTGGCACTAGCCCTGGACCCAGCTTCACTCATCAGGGAGGCACCAGCCCTGGGATCCCTTGGGCCCCAGCCCTGCCCATCTACAGGCCAACATCAACTCTGGGACACCTGGGGCCCTGCAGCTAGAGACCCCAGAACCCATCTCTGCCCACCAGTGAGCTGGCAGTAACTCAGGACCTGGCTTCACCCACCAGTGGGTGCACACCAGCCTTAGGACCCCCTGGGCCACAGCCCTGGGACCACCAAGGCCCTGAAGCCAGCTGTGTCAGGATCCAGTGTACTCACCAAGGGGCCAACACCAGCTATGGGACCCCTGGGCCTATAGCCAGAGAACCCAGGACCTGGCTCTGCCCATCAGTGGGATGGCAGTAGCTCCAGGACCTGGCCTCACTAGTGGGTGGGCACCAGCCCTGGGAAACCTTGTGCCTGAGCCCCACCCACCAGCTGGCAAAACAACAACTCCAGGATCACAGCAGCCCCACAGCCAGCCATGTCAAGACCCAGCCTACCCACCAGCAGGCAGGCACCACCTCAGGATGCCCGGGCCCTGGCCCTGGCCAACAGCAGACCTACAGCAGCTCCAGATCACCTTGAGCTCCTCAGCCAGGCATGTCAGGATTTGGCTATAAAATATATGTCAAAAACAATAAATTTTGAGGGGAGGGAGAAAATGCAGAGTTGTTAAAAGGCATTCAAGCCTTTAAAAAATCAGCAACTTAGGGCTTCCCTGGTGGCACAGTGGTTGAGAGTCCGCCTACCGATGCAGGGGACACGGGTTCGTGCCCTGGTCTGGGAAGATTCCACATGCCACGGAGCGGCTGGGCCCGTGAGCCATGGCCACTGAGCCTGCGCGTCCGGAGCCTGTGCTCCACAACGGGAGAGACCACAACAGTGAGAGGCCCGTGTACCGCAAAAATAAATAAATAAATAAATAAATAAATAAATAAATATTTATGGGCTTCCCTGGTGGCGCAGTGGTTGAGAGTCCGCCTGCCGATGCAGGGGACACGGGTTCATGCCCTGGTCCGGGAAGATCCCACATGCCGTGGAGCGGCTGGGCCCGTGAGCCATGGCTGCTGAGCCTGCGCGTCCTGAGCCTGTGCTCTGCAATGGGAGAGGCCACAGCAGTAAGAGGCCTGTGTACCGCAAAAAAAATCAGCAACTTAAAATGACTTTATATATATATATATATATATATATATATATATATATATATATATATATATATATATAAACCCATATACAAACCTTTTCGTAACCACAAACTAAACATCTATAATAGATACACACAGAAAAAAGAGGAAGGTATCCACACATAACACTAAAATTAGCCATTAAATCACAAGGGAATAGAGCAAAAGAAGGAACCAAAAAAAACAAAACAAAAAAAACCTCACAAAACAAGCCAAAGAGAATTAACAAAATAGCAATAAGTACATACCAATGAATAATTATTTTTTTTACTTTTTTTTTTTTTGCCGGGCTGCGCAGTATGTGGGATCTTAGTTCTCCAACCAGGGATCAAACCTTTGACCCCAGCAGTGGAAGCACGGAGTCTTAACCACTGGACCGCCAGGGAAGTCCCCATTTTTTTTTTTAAATAATTACTTTAAATGTAAGTCGACTAACTGCTCCAATCAAAAGACACAGAATGGCTGAGTGGATATGAAAACAAGACCCATATATATGCTGCCTACAAGAAACTCATTTCAGATCTAAAGAAACACACAGACTGAAAGTGAGGGGATGGAAAAAGATATTTCATGCAAATGGGAAAGAAAAAGAAAGCAAGTGCTTATATCAGACAAAATAGACTTTAAAATAAAGACAGTTACAAGAGACAAAGAAGGACATTACATAATGATCAAGGAATCGATCTAACAATAAGTCATGACAATTAGAGATGTATATGTACCCAACATGGGAGCACCTAAATACATAAAGTGAAATATTAACAGACATAAAGAGAGAAATTGACAGTAATACAATAATAGTAGAGGACTTTAACACCCCACTTACATCAATGGACAGATCATCTAGACAGAAAATCAATAAGGAAACACTGGCTATAAATGACACATTACACCAGAATAACTTAACAGATATATAGAACAGTCCATCAAAAAGCAGCAGAACACACATTCTTTTCTAGTTCATGTGAATCATTCTCTAGGATAGATCACATCCTAGGCTACAAAACAAAGTCTCAGTAAATTTAAGAAGACTGAAATCAAATCATGTATCTTTTCCCACCACAAAGCTATGAGAATAGAAATCAACTACAAAGAAAAAACTGCAAAAAAAACAATATAGGGCTTCCCTGGTGGTGCAGTGGTTGAGAGTCCGCCTGCCGATGCAGGGGACACAGGTTCGTGCCCTGGTCCGGGAGGATCCCACATGCCACGGACTGGCTGGGCCCATGAACCATGGCCGCTGAGCCTGCGCGTCTGGAGCCTGTGCTCTGCAATGGGAGAGGCCACAACAGTGAGACGCCCACGTACCGCAAAAAACAAAACAAACAAAAAAAACCACCACAATATAGAGGCTAAACAATATGCTACTAAACAACCAATGGGTCACTGAAGAAATCAAAGAGGAAATTTAAAGAATACCTGGAAACAAAGGAAAATGAAAACAGAAAGGAATCATGAAAACAGAGCAGAAATGAAAGAAATAGAGACTAAAAAAAAAAAGAAAATATCAATAAAACTAAGAGCTGGTTCTTTGAAAAGATAAACAAAATTGGAAAATCTTTAGCCAGACTCATCAAGAACAAAGAGGGCCCAAATCAATAAATCATAAAAAGAAGTTAAAACCAACACCACAGAAATACATAGGAACATAAGAGATTACTACCAACAATTATATGTCAGTAAGATAGACAACCTAGAAGAAATTAACAAATTCCTAGAAATGTACAATCTCCCAAGAGTGAATCAGGAAGAAATACAAAATATGAGCAGACCAATTACCATTAATGAAATTGAATCAGAAAAAAAAAAACTCCCAACAAACAAAAGTCCAGGACCAGATGGCTTCATAGGTGAATTCTACCGAAGAGTTAGAAGATAGTTAACACTCATTCTTCTCAAATTATTCCAAAACTTTTCAGAGGAAGAAACACTTCCAAACTCATTATACAAGGCCAGCATCACCCTGATATCAAAACCAGACAAAGATAACACACAAAAAGAATATTACAGTCCAATATCACTGATGAACATAGATGTAAAAATCCTCAACAAAATATTGGCAAACCAAAGTCAACAATACGTTAAAAGGATCGTACGTCATGATCAATTGGGATTTATCCCAGGGATGTAAAGATGGTTCCATATCTGCAGATCAATCCATTTGATTCACCACCTTACCAAACTGAAGAATAAAAATCATAAGATCATCTCCATAGAAGCAAAAAATCTTCTGACAGAATTCAACATCCATTTATAATAAAAACTCTCAACAAAGTGAGAATAGAGGGACCATAACTCAACATAATAGGCCATATATGACAAGCCCACAGCTAACAACATACTCAGTGTTGAAACGCTGAAATATTCTTCTCTAAGATCAGGAACAAGACAAGGATGCCCACTCTTACCACTTTTATTCAATATAGTTTTGGAAGTCCTAGCCACAGCAATCAGAGAAGAAAAAGAAATAAAAGGAATCCACATTAGAATGGGAGAAGTAAGACTGTCACCGTTTGCTGATGACTTGACACTACACATAGAAAATCCTAAAGACACCACCAAAAAACCAAAAAAAAAAAAAAAAATTAGGGCTCAACAATGAATTCAGTGAAGTTGCAGGAGACTTCTGCAAGAAATCTGCAGAAATCTGTTGCACATCTATATACTAAAAAGAAACTAACAGAAAGAGAAAATTTAAAAAGCAATCCCATTCACAATCACATCAAAAAGAATAAAATACCTGGGAATAAATCTGACTAAGGAGGTAAAAGACCTATACTTGGAAAAGTATAAGACACCAATGAAAGGAACTGAAGATGACACAAACAGATGGAAAGCTATATTGTGCTCATGGATTGGAAGAACTAATAATGTTAAAATGATCATACTACCCAAGGCAATCTACAGATTCAATACCAGCTAGAAGGGTGGGATAGGGAGGGTGGGAGGGAGGGAGATACAAGAGGGAAGAGATATGAGGATATATGTATATGTATAACTGATTCACTTTAGTTATAAAGCAGAAACTAACACACCATTGTAAAGCAATTATACTCCAATAAATTGTTAAAAATAAAATAATAAAAAATAAATTAAAAAACAAAAAAACCCACACCCATAACATTCTTCAAAGAACAAGAACAAGTAATTCTAAAATTTGTATGGAAACAAAAAAGACCCAGAACAGCCAAGACTATCTATCTTAAGAAAGAAGAACAAAACAGGAGGTATCCCACTCCCTGATTTGAAACTATACTACAAAGCTATAGTCATCAAACTAGTATGGTACTGGTACAAAAAACAGACACATAGATCAATGGAACAGAATGGAGAGTGCAGAAATGACTCACACTCATATGGGCAATTAAGCTACAACAAAGAACAAAGAATATACAATGGGGGAAAAGACAGCCCCTTCAATAAATGGTATTGAGAAAACCAGACAGCTACATGCAAAAGAATCAAACTGGACTACTTTCTCACACCATATACAAAAATAAATTTAAATGGATTAAAGACTTCAAAGTAAGACCTGAAACCATAAAACTTTTAGAAGAAAACACAGACAATAAACTCTTTTACATCAGTTTTAGCAGTATTTGGGGGGATATGTCTCCTCAGGCAAGGAAAACAAGAGCAAACATAAATAAATGGGACTACGGCAAAAAATCTTTGGTACAGCTAAGGAAACTATCAGCAAAATGATCACCTACTGAATGGAAGAAGATATTTTCAAATGACATATCCAACAAAGGTTAATCTTCAAAATATACAAAGAACACATATAATTCAACATCAAAAACACAAACAACCCAATTTTAAAATGGACAGAGGACCTGAATAGACATTTTTCCAAAGAAAACATACAGATGGCCAACAGGCACATGAAAAGATGCTCAACATCTCTAATAATCCAGGAAATACAAATCAAAATCACAATGAGATATCACCTCACACCAGTCAGAATGGCTATCATCAAAAAGAGAACAAATAAGTATTGGTGGGGATGTGGAGAAAAAGGAACCCTTGTGCACTGTTGGTGGGAATGTAAATTGTTGCAGCCACTATGGAAAAAAGTATGAGGGTTCCTCAAAAAATTAAAAATAGAAATACCTGTGACCCAGCAATTCCACTTCTGGGTATTTATGGAAGAAAATGAAAACACTAATTCAAAAAGATATATGCACCCATATGTTTATTGCTGAATTACTTACAATAGCCAAGATATGGAAGCAACCTAAGGGCTCATCAACAGATGAACGGATAAAGAAGATGTGGTGTGTGTGTGTGTGTGTGTGTGTGTGTATAATGGAATACTACTCAGCCATAAAGAAGAATGAACTATTACCATTGGTGACAACATAGATGGACCTAGAGGGCATTATGCTAAGTGAAATAAGTTTGACAGAGAAACACAAATACTATATGATTTCACTTATATGCGGAATTTAAAAACCAAAACAAATGTAACGAAACAGAAAGAAAGTCATAGGTACAGAGAAAAGACAGGTGATTGCCAGAGGGGAGGGGTCTGGGGGAGGAAAAATATAGGTGAAGAAGATTAAGAGGTACAAGTAAGTGAATTATGGGTATGAAATGTACAGTGTGGGAATATAGTCAATAATTATGTAATATCTTTCTATGGTGACAAATAACAGCTAGATTTACCATGGTGATTATTTTGAAATGTATAAAAATATCAAATCACTATGCTGTGTACCAGAAACCAACATAGTGTTGTAGGTCAATTATACCTCAAAAACAAACAAACTCATAGAAAAAGAAATCAAACTTGTGGCTACCAGAGGCAGGGGGTGGAGGGATGCGGAATTAAATGAAGGTGGTGAAAAGGTACAAACTTCCGGTTATAAGATAAATAAGTACGAGGGATGATAAAGTACAATACAATAAAGATAACTGGGAGGGAGACGCAAGAGGGAGGAGATATGGGGATATATGTATACGTATAGCTGATTCACTTTGTTATAAAGCAGAAATTAACACACCATTGTAAAGCAATTATATGCCAATAAAGATGTTTAAAAAAAGATAATTAACACTGCTGCATCTTATATGTGATAATTGTTAAGAGAGTAAATCCTAAGTGTTCTCATCACAAGAAGAAAATTTTTTTTCTATTTCTTTAATGTTATATCTGTATGAGATGATGGATGCTCACTAAATCTATTTTGATAATCATTTCAGGATGTATGTAAGTCAAATCATTATGTTGTACACCTTAAACTTATACACTGCTGTATGTCAATTACATCTAAATAAAGCAGAAAAAAATATGCTTTCAAAAAAAAAGAAGAGAAAACCACATCAGAATCAGCAAATCAAACTGAAAAATGTCCTGCACAGGACACCAGCTGTTGTAGGGAGCTCGGTTGCTGAGTGGCACCTGAGCCTACTGCTGGTGGCATCTACTATGTCCTCTCTTTTCCTCCTGCTTCCCCACTTCTTTTTTCTTCCTCTCCTTTTATTCTTCCTCTCCTATTCTTCTTTCCTACTACCTCTGTCATAGGCCCATGTGCACTGCTTCATCAAGTCCATGGTGCAAGATTTAAGCTTCATCAAAGCCAATAAGAAAAGATTGTCCTGAGTGAATCATGTTGAATTCAACAGACAACCTGAGAATGCCTCAGTGATGCCCATGAAACACCTTCTTACTGAAGAAGCTTACCCTTTGGGGGAAGTAATTTTGAGCAAGGAAGAATATTGGGGAATGCTTTTTTAAAAAATTTATTTGGCTTGAAGGGAAAAAGATTGTCTAAACAAAATCTGCTGATGAAGTCATAGAATGATTCCACCTCTGGAATGAGCTTCATTTTCATGTATTTTGGTAAGAAATTTGGCTCTCAATTGGGAATTCAGTCACTCTACCCACTCAAGGGCAAGATGATAAGGTTCTATCAGACCAAGCGTCTAAACGAACCTGAGACTCTACCAAGGTCAGAAATGCTGCACTTCAAGCCAAAAGATCTGTCTTGGGCTTGCTTGTTTTGACTTGTAACTATAAATTTGTCTTGTCTAAGTGTCCAATCACATTATAAAACAGAACGCCCATCTCTGCAGTACAGCATCCTCTGAAGTAAGAGGAGTCGTAAATGTACATTTTGGAGGATTCTCTAATTTTTCTGACCCTCTGATTTCCACAGGACTTTAAGTTGCTTCTCCTGAGTTCAAGCAACGCAAGATGGTTTTGGAAGTGCTGAACCCAAGGCATTATAACATCACCAGCATGGTGACCGAAGTTGCGCCTGTTGCCAGCATTGCAATCCTGCTGCTCACTGGCTTTCTTCTCTTGGTTTGGAATTATGAGGACACATCCTCAATACCAGGTAAGTCAGTCATTTATTTCTGTACCTAAGAAGATTGTTTTCTTGGGCTTTTGATCCATGAGGGTAAAGGAAATTTTGCAAAACGATGAAGAGCAAACTTGGGAAGATGGCTGAAGCCCACGGCACATAAGCAAATGAGGACTCAGGTGAAAAAATTTTAGCGAATTATCTGCACATGTTTATTGAAAACATTAAAACAATATCTTACATAACCCCTTCCAGTCTCCACTTTGCTTTGGTAGAATAGACTTGGCACTAGTATCCTTTAAAGTAAGTTTAAGATGGAGTGGAGCAAGGTAAAATTCCAGGATTGTTTTTTTATCTTTTGATTCAAATTCATTCCAGTTTTGCTCTAAAGGTGAAAAAGTCTCTGGAATGCCTTCTATACAGCTTTCTGTCTCCCTCCCACTTTACCTCATCCATGTCCTCTGCCCTCTCTCTTTTTTGAACTTATTCCTTCTCTTTATCCCATTCTTCATTTTTCTTTTATTCTTGGGCATGGTGGTGATGTTGGTGCCACCATGAGGGCTGGATGGGACCTGGACAGCGGGAGAAAATTGGGGACCACTATAGTTCCCTTGAAAACCTAAAAAAAACTTCCACAAGCTCTGTGGATCAATCAAAAGTAGAGTATAATATAATTATCCAGATAATTCCAGTAGAAACCCCATCACTCCACACTACCAGATTAACTCAGAATTCTCAGAAATATCAGACGGTTTTTTAGTTTTCAGGGAAAACTCCTCATAGCAGGCATCTGTCCCCAGTTCCATAAGATATCCATAAGATATCCGATAAGGCTTTATTTCAAGAGCAGAGTCATTACACACTTTCAAGCGTCGTGGGCCTCTTCCCAGAGTGATGTCGAGTGGGAGTGTGGCACTGCTGCAAAGTGCCCTGGGTCTGGATTCTCTATCGTTTTCCAGAGAACTGACTGTCTCTCTGCCCAATTCAGCCTGGTATTTTAGTTTACTTTAAGGCCCAATGGAATGGAATGTTTAGTTTGTTTTGTTCTCTACTCCTGATGGGGGTCTGAAGGAAGACTGTTCCACAGTCTTTTAACTTGAACCCCTTCCCCACCACTGCTCCTTCCTCACTGGATTTCTCCTCCCCCAGTGGGCACCCAAGTCAGGGTCCATGAAAGGTGGAAGTGAGGGAGGAGGTATTTTTTAACAACTCCCCCCAGATGTTTATGTTGCAGGTGATGGTAGAACTCCCTTGGACCTTTGGGGAGGGGCAAACACAAGAACTGGCATCCTTGAAGCCCTGGACCAGGAGCCTAGGTGGTAGCTCACTCTGTCCACCACCTCTGGGCTGGGGACATCATGCTGTCATATACTGATAGTCTATGACACTAATACATAGTCCTGTGGTTCTCAGCCCTGCCTGAGGAGGATCCCCATGTGGGTTTTTGTTTTTTTAACATCTTCCCAGGTGGCTTTCCTGAACATTCAGGGTTGAGAGCCACTGAATGGAGCCCAACCCGTTCATTCGACAGAAGGGGAAACTGAGCCTCAGAGAAGGGCTCTGCCTTGCCCAGGCAAACCATTGTGACAAGTACGAGTAACTGTGGAGTTCAAACTCCTCATTTCATGGGGGAGGGGTTAAAGCCACAGAAGGGAGATGGCTTGCCAGCATCTCAACTGGAAGGAAAGTGGCAATAGGGGGAGCAGGGGAACCACCAGGAAGACCTAAATCCCAGGTAGATGATCATTTTGCTACCAGGGAGCTTCTAGTTCCATGCTTTCCTTGGGAAAATGTGAGGTCTGGTCAGAACCTTCTAGCTCTAGAAACCTCTGGCCCAGGCTAAGATCCCGCGACTCCTGGTTGGGGAAGGGAAGGTGAGGACACTGGCCTTGCAGGATGGGTCTTGCTGACCAATACTTCTGAACTCCTTTTGCCAGATCCCTCCAATCACTGGTTCTCTGGATTCTTAGCTTTATACATATGGGGAATCTCAGGGTCAGTGAAGCCAAAGAGTTGAGAGGGTACAATGAGCCAAAGCCCTCTAGTAAGTTACAGTTTTCAAAGCAGTTTCACACCATTTTCTCTTGTGAACCTCTGGGCACTCTGGTGAGTTGAGTGTGTTGATGCCTATTTTACAGATGAAGAAACTAAGACTTAAAGAGGCTAGGTGTCCATAACTAGTAAGTGATGAAACTGGGACTCAAATCTAAGCTCCTGAGAGGCCCTGCATTATCAGGTGATGGGGACAGGGGGGTCGACGAGTGTGCAAAGGTGACACACACAGGCAGAGGACTTAGTGCCAGCGATGGCCGTGAGGGTTCGGAGAGGAAAGAATCATTCCTATTTGGGGGTTTTGTAAGCTTCAATTTGGGGAAACTGACCCAGTTCACTGGTCTCTGCCAGGACTACAGTTACCTGGCACCTGGCAGCTCTCCCTTCCCCAGTGATACAGGGCGATGCCCAACCTTGCACGTGGGTCCTCTCCCCCAGGGGCCCTCTCTGCCCTGGGCACCACATTCTTTATGGGAGCACTGGAAAAAAAGGACATGGCAATAGTCTCCTTTTGCTCATTAAAAATACAGAAAATGAACAAATAAACATGTCATCACAGACAGGACAAGAAGTAGGATGTTAGCAGCATCCTGGAAACTCCTCTTGTGCCTTTTCAATCATACCCTCTCTCATTTCCAGAAGTAAATAACCTTCTATTTCTTAACGATCGCTCCCCTGCTTTTTTTTTTTTAATAGATTTTTCACCTAATTTCATATTCCAAACAACATACTTTAGTTTTGCCTGGTTTTACATGCTTTAGCAATAGAATCCTACATTATTCTTCTGTCTTGCTTTTTTGCTCACTTTTTTGCCTGTGGGTTTTATCCAGGTTGTGGCATGCAGCTGCAGTTCATATGGTATGCAGTTATATGAACACCCCATGGTTTAATCTCCCATTCTACTGTTGATGGACATTTAGGGTGTCTCCAGCTTGGGGCTATTGTGAACAGTACTGCTATGAACATTCCTGTGCACTGGATACTCTAGGGTGTACACTCAGCATGGAACGTAACAGTTTCTTGATTAGGACAGAGGGTGGGAGGCCCCAGCTGTTGGCTTCACGGAGGCCATCTCTGCACAAAAATGCAGTGAAGTATTTACTGCTCCTCTGAGGGTGTGCAAGAGACTCCTGTACTCACACATGCCTAGATGAGCATTCCCAAATCTGAGAAGCAGAGAGCAGTGTAATGTGGACACAACCAGAGTATTTCCCTAATATTCTACCAAAATTTCTCCCCCGCCCAGAGCATTCTTCTCTCCAACCGGAAGGTATAAGATATACACGTTAACTGAAAGGATCATATTGTGTGATAATTATTTGATTTTGTGCTTTTTTCACATTCCTTTTCCCTGCCCAGGATCTGATGGGGACCTAGTTATACTTACCATACCATCACGGGTCCCTAAGTTGGAGCTAGTGTCTATACCTAGTAAGATTTCAGGGTTTGTTGGATGAATTAAGTTGAAATACGATTGACTGCTGAAGACTCAAACTCTGATTCTCTTATGGTTAAAACACTCCGGTTCTCAGCCTTAGCAGAGTTCATCACAATCTCCCTTTTTCAATAGATACAGCTCTTCACTGTCATATTTTAAATTTGATTGGCGGTTTCCAAATACTAAGACTTTCCACATAGCAACAAACATTTAGATAAAACATGGAAAGTGCAGCCTTTCATTTGTATGTCTTTGTGCCTCATGGCCATAGTATATGAAGTAAATCTTTGTTGAAAAAGTCTATTCCCAAATAGACTGGTGTTTGACTTCACATGGATTAAATGTATGAGATATAAGATATTTTTCCATTTTATCAAAATGTAAATACACCTAAAATATTCTAAATAAGGATGACATTTAAAACTTCATTCTTTACACGTGTCTAATAAATTGTAAAAATTCATTCAGGAAACATTTATTGAGGATCTACAATGTTTCAAGCTGTAAATACAAAGTGTTTTGTTACTATGCATATTTGTATTCATAAAAGGTCAGTATGTCATTAAATTTTAAGGAAATATGTATACAATCAAATCAGCTTATTTCTTTTTGAGAACTCAATGAAATTAGTTTAATATAAAGTCAGTCATCTGACTATATAACTGTATAATGTAGTGTTATGAGAACAATCTTAAGATTAAGAACCCTTGATCCAAAGAACTCAAATTCTTATATTGGTGCTATAAACATTAACAAAGAACTTTAAAGACAAAAGAACCTGGTAGTATTTGTTACATTAATCCTGCTAACGCAAAGTTAAGGAGTAAACCCTGTTTGCCAAATTTGGGACTGAACTTCCACTTTAGATGAGTCATGCAAAAAGTCAGATTATCTAAGGAGTTCACTGGTGGCCTAATGGTTAGGATCCCTAGCTTTCACTGCCATGGCCCACGTTCAGTCAGGGAACTGAGATCCTGCAAGCCATGCTGCACAGCCAAAGAAAACAAAACAAAACAAAAATTTAGATTATCTAAATTATTATAGCTCTGTACTGTCTCAGACAGTTGTGTGAGTTTTGGCTCCAGGACTATTTCACTGACAGAATGGAATTAAAGGAGTAAGATACAGAAATGGTATAACTTTACAATGAAACTCCTAAAACCATTCCAACAAGCTTCTGACGAACTTTTCACCACCACCACTAAAATCAAGCTACCAAGTTTGTTCTCTGATACAAGCAACAGCAACTCCCCTGGCTGCTCACCAGATTCACAGTCTTCACAATTCTGTCATCATCTGCGTCAGCAAGGGTGTAAGGGCCACGGCTCTTCACTAAAACCACATCACTGGACTCAGACTCTGGTCTAGACACAGATCAGACACACTGCCTCATTCTTCAGTGCTTAGCTTTATTTAGTCTAATGAGATTTAGCTTAAGATTCTCTTCTTAAACCAAATCCTTTTTTAAGGAAATAAAAAAGAAATGCATGCTTTTTATTTTTTAAACCCCACATTTGTTTACTTATTTATTTTTAGCTGTGTTGGGTCTTCGTTTCTGTGCGAGGGCTTTCTCTAGTTGTGGCAAGCGGGGGCCACTCTTCATCGCAACATGCGGGCCTCTCACTATCACGGCCTCTCTTGTTGCAGAGCACAGGCTCCAGATGCGCAGGCTCAGTAGTTGTGGCTCACGGGCCTAGTTGCTCCGCGGCACGTGGGATCCTCCCAGACCAGGGCTCGAACCCGTGTTCCCTGCATTAGCAGGCAGATTCTCAACCACTGTGCCACCAGGGAAGCCCCAGGAATGCATGCTTTTTGTTTGGACATTGTCTTTGCAGGCCATGTTTCTCACAGTTAAAAAGATGACACCAAAACCACAAATTAACTCAAATCCACCCACTCCATTGACTGGTGCTTTCAAACCCAGTTTTCAGACAAAACTAGCAGCCAGACAGATCTGTCAACTTGTCACTTGTCCTGGCTTCCATGCCTGTTACCAGAGGGACTGATCGACTTGTATTTGAAACCCATAGACACCGTTTAACACAGCAAGAATAGACTAGACACCTATTCCAGTTTGTTCAGACAGAAGTGATTGAGACCAAATGGAACTGGTGTGGTGTCAACTGGACAACTTTTTACTCATAGAGCTGTGAAGAGCCTCATGTTAACTTGTGTTGTGGTTTTAATCATTTTGTGTACGTGATTCACCTCTATACAAAAGGACATGTAGATATAAAGGAATAAGAACAACAGTAATTTAAAGTACTTTGTCTTTTTGGTGCTACGGAAATACTGATTGTAATCTGATGACTTTCCTAGGTCCTGGCTATTTTCTGGGAATTGGGCCCCTCATTTCCCACTGCAGGTTCCTCTGGATGGGGATCGGCAGTACCTGCAATTACTACAACAAGACGTATGGTGAATTCGTGAGAGTCTGGATATGTGGAGAGGAAACCCTCATTATTAGCAAGTAAGTCTGTTAATAATCAGTGACATATTTTAAAAATCAAGGCTGGGATATTTCCTATTAAAAATCAAACTTATTTTGATATTTTGCCATCTTTGTTTCCAAAGTTATGTTTTCATTACTTAAATAAAGGTGAGTGATTCCCAGGTAAAAATCTAACATTTGAGACAAGTAGAATAATTGGGTCTTGTTTGAAGCCAGAGGTACATATAAAGAACTCTGGGAAGACTGAAAATTATTCAAAATCTCTCTGAGCAGTGAATGTGGAAACTTAGAATACAGGTGATTTGGTTCTGACAAAACACACTTGAGGGAGAGGTATTATCTTTTATGCTTTCCTATTTCCTAAGATTTTGGTCTTAGCTGTACAAGTAAGCATCAAAACAAACAAACAAGCAATAATAGCAACAACAACAAAAAACACCTGAGGAAAAAAGTTCTGACTGTATCAATTCGCTGATGTGTTTCTAATGCCAGGCTACTGAGAAACTCTGGGAGGATAGACAGCAGATGAAGAAGCCATTCATACTCTGCTCTCCTATTGGTGACTGTGTGCCAGTGTCCTTGCTGAGTGATTTTATATAAATTAGGAACAATATTGCCTATTAAAAGAAATGGTATTCTCCTGCTCCCCATACACTTAATATTTTCCAGATAACTTTAGCAGACTGAATTTACTCCAGGGTTAACAAAATACGCATTGACTAAAGAACTAGCTTTGTGAAATATTAGTTTTCTTACTGATTGATCATGGAAAATGAAGAGTTTATAAGAGAGCACATATCATAGATGTTCAGCTATCTTTGCTAGATTTTTAGCAAAGCTATCTGCCAAAATGTCTCATTAATGAGTTTTTACATTTATAATCCCTGACAGAGATTTACCCACAAACTAAGACTGACCAGGGTGTTTTACTGATTTATTAGAATTGTTTCTTCAGATACACAGACTATTGCCCAGAAGTAAGTGAAGCATTTCTGGAAACTGCATTGATTTTTTTTTCAGGCCATGATGATATACATCATTTTTGAAACTACCATGGTGAACTCAAAGCCCAATTCTTTGAACCAAATACTTGAAAGAAGGGAGCAGGGGAGAAAAAACATGTTATCCTTCCAAATATTTCTACCTATCCAAGAATGTTATTTTCAACCAAACTAATATCTCGGTTTTTGCCTGGTTTTTTTTTTCATTTCACTCAGTTTGGTGGTGTAAAATTTTGAAGAGTAGCTAAGGCAGACCGTGTTACACATCTAACCATAAATGGCTTCAGGTGGAAATGTCATTTCATTGGGTTCACAGTGAAACACCCCAGTGCAGCGGTTCTCAGACGGTGGCCCCCAACCAGCAGCATCCACGTATCTGGGAACTTGTGAGAAATGCCCATCCTTGGGTCCCACCCTGACCCACTAAATAAGAAAATCTGGGGGCGGGGCCCAGCGATCTGTTTCCACGAGCCCTCCAGGTGATTCTGAGGCACACTCCAGTTTCAGATCCACTGCTCTAATGGCAAGGCCAGAGTTACTCTTGGATTTTACTTCTCTTGGTCTATGGAGCTCTGCCTAGCCAAATTTAAGTGAATTTGATATGCTCTCATTTTCAAAATCAACACTTTACTCACTTGTGCAACTGACTAGAGCCTCAAAAATGTCCTGCAACAGATGGCGATTGGGCTTGGAGGACTGGGACACTGCCTTCTGCTCTTTGATCCCCCAGCACAGCAAGTTGCCTTCCAGCCCTCCTCAAGTCAGTGTCTGCCTTCCCTGTCACCCCTTTCCCTCAGATACAGGCAAAGGGACCTGCAGGATATTCATCTAAAAGGATCACGCCTGCAGCTCAGTATCTAGAGCAGCGCTTCTCACCCGGGCTGCACATTAAAGTCACACAGGGAGCTGTTCAAAACCCCACTGCCCAGGCCACAACCCAACTGTTAGAGTCTCTTGATGGGGTAGACCCAGGCATCGGTAGTGTTTAGAGCCCCAGGTGATTCCAATGTGCTGCAGAGCTTGAGGGAGGAGAGAAAGTAAGAAGCTTCTGGGGCAGGGGGCCTTTCCCTGGGGTTGGGGAAACACCTAAGCAGGTTGGAGGGGTTTTGTGTAACTTTCTTACCCCTAAGTGTAGCTCAGGTGCTGGGAGTGCAAGACTAGACCTGGAGGGAAGAATGAAGCATGTGAGAAAGGACCAGAGGACCAGGACAGAAATTGCTCTTAGACACTAGGCACTTAGATCACCAGATAAATTCCCAGGAACCCCAAAGGCAATTCCTGAAACAGGACCCTCGTTACAACACAGGTGGCATCTGATCACTCTGCTATCTTAGTTAGGGAAGTGACCTTAGCCACCCTGACAGGGTCAGGTGCTGATTCACACTGAGGACCTGGACAACAACCCACCCTGCCCTTCCCCCAGCTCTCCCAGTTCTTTCCCTGTTCTGTCCTCATAGGCTTTTCTCTGGTTGGAGTCTGTGTTCTCTATAATTGCCTCTGAGCCGCTCAATTTTGTTGTTAAGCGCTGAGCTCCCCGCGGGAATAGGACATGTTTGTCCCCATCTCCTTCCCTTGTCTGCTCTTCAGGTCCTTCCAGAACTACCGGTACCTCTTGAAAAGACTCCATTGGACCTCAGAAAGCCTTTTCTTTTTCTTTGAATAGTTTGCCAGACTTTTTCTCTTTTGAAAAGTTTGACATCTGTAGTCATTACAACTGTGCTGAGATTATGCCCCAACTTTCAAGTCAGCCGAGTTCTGAAGTCGGGGGAGCTGCAGAACTGCGGGGGGCGGGACGTCAGGCACAAGTGCTGCCGGGATTCTGCCCGAGCAACTGGGCGCTCTGGGAGCAGCTCCATCTGATCATCTTAAAGTGCGTAAAGTGTGCAAGATTCCCAGGCAGGGATGCTCTAAATTACTGAGGGTCTACAGACGTTACGCATGATACTTTATGTCGTGTGTATGTATTAGTGTTTGTAATAGTATCAAAAAGGAGAATGTGGGTAGCATCCATAAAGGGGAGATAGAACTTAGCATGCTAACTGGGGTCAAATTTGCACATCAGTTAGCCATTTAAATACTAATTATTGTTATAGTATTTGTATACCTGTTTTAATCATGTATAAATTTACAGGGAATTCATTCATTTATTTTGTAAGCATCCACTATTGAGAATTTATACTAAGCACTGGATGATCCTAATCTATCATAGTCATTATTGGCTCTCCATTAATTCATTAAATAAATATTTATTAAGAACTTATTATGTACAACAGGTTATCATGAACAAATCAGCCCCAAATCCCTGCCCTTGTAGAGGAATATATTGCTACAGTGTTAATACACCGACAATAAAAGGGTAAAACATAGTATAGCAGTAGGGTGAATGACTGTCTTGGTTTACTTGGGACCAGAGGATTTCCCATGTTGTGGGATTTTTAATCTAAAACTCAGATAGACCAGGATGGTTGTCCACACTATTAGCAGGTAGATATGGGCTATACAGAAGATAAGGTGGGTGGAGCAACTTTGCGATGGGGAGAAATCAGGATTCCATTTCAGATATTTTGACTTGACTTGCTTAGTACCGCCGAACGGGAAGTTAAGAAGGAAGGTCAGAAACTAGCAAAGGAGGGTGAGGAGAGCCACACAGAGAAGGGAAAACCAGGAGAGTGCGGTGGTCTGAAAGCCAGGCGAGAATGCATGTCAGGGAGGATGGAATTGTCAACTCTCCAGATAGTGCCACATGACTGGACGGAGATGTGAGCATTGCATTTAGCACCAGGGAGGTCATGGGTGACCTTGATAAGGGCAGTTTCAATGGAGTTCTGGGGGCAAAAGTCTGACCACTGTAGAGAATGGGGAGAGAAGAATTGGAGGCAGCAGGTACAGACACTCTTTTCCCATAAAGGAGGCAGAGAAATGGAACAGAGCTGAAAGGGATGTTTGGTCCAAGGAGTTTTTATTCGTTAAGATACAAGATATTATGACATGTGTGTTTTAATGGGAATGATGAGTTACAGACGAAAGTGTTGATGCAGCAGACAGGAGGAGTGTGCCAGGTGAGATGACAAGGGGGTCCAGGTAACAAGTGGATGCGGCCTTGAAAAGGGACCTGGAAGTTCACCCACAGTAACAGGAGGGAAGGTTGAATATATGGGCACTGATCCTGGTGGTTGGACTTGCAGAGGTTCCAGTTGCTTCTGTTTTCTCAATAAAATAGGAAATGAAGTCTGTAGTTGAAATAAAGGTGAGAAATACAACACTGGGGGACAGAGGAGACAGGATATAACAGTCATCCAGGAAAGTGAGAGAGTGACTGGACTTGGGAAATGTAGTAGAATTGCCAGCTGCACTAAGGGCTCACTTGAATTTAACTGAGACCTGCCAGTGTGTGTGTGTGTGTGTGTGTGTGTGTGTGTGTCCATGTGCATGTATGGTTTTTTCCCTGGCCCCATTCAACTGCCAGGTGCAAGCACAGAGTAAGCTAAACTGAGAGCTGGATTTAGCCAGGGTTGAGGTTTTACCAGGCAACTAGGACAAAGTAAGCAGAGGGTCAAGGGACTTGAGGATGCATGGAAGGGAGAGACTCTAATGATCGACAAGAAAATATTTTTCCAACTTTCTAGTAAGAAAAGTTCAAATGAACAGGAAAGTTAGAAGAGCAGTCCTCCCCCCTTTTTCCCCATGACCTTGACCTTCTGAAAAGACCACATCAGTTGCCTTACAGGATGTCCCACATTCCAAATCTCTCTTACTGTCTCATTATGGTGTCATTGAACATATTCTTCTATTCCCGGTATTGCTTATAAACTGAACACTAGGTCTATAGGCTCTATTCGATTCAGGTTAATTGTTGTGTAATAATACGTTCCTGTTAGTCCTAGGCACTTCACATTGCATCACATCAAGAGACCAGGGAAGGTGTTCCCATATTAGAGATACTAAATTTGGTCAGCTTAGGGTGGTAAAAGTCAGATCTCTGTGTTACAAAGATTCTTTTTCTCTTGCAGAGACCTCAGTATCAAACCTGGGTAAGGATATTAGAGGGCAAAGGACAGGGAAAATGTGGTAAGATTGATGGAGTGTAAGTCACAAGCACAGAACAGGTCTACACAAGGCAAGTGTTTATAAAATTTTGGTACCAAATATTCCATTGATTGTCTCCCTTGTATTCCTAGTACTCATCAATCTTGAATCTGACCACAGGTGTCTGAGTTCTTTAAACTCAGAATGGGAGGGTGGCTTTTTCTTTACCACCTAAGGACTTACTTCCTGGCTACTTTTCATTTCGAAGAGACAATACGTTTGCCATCGTTGGAGATGTCTTTTGACCTCAGTCGCATTTCAAGAAGAATAATGACCCCCAGGGATCAGGCATCTTATACTACCCACTGTTCCTTCTGAGCCTGGGAACTCACTTGGTCTCTCCTCAGTGGTAAGAAGTCCTCACTCTCCCAGTCAGTCAGTCAGTCAATGTAACATCTCCCTCACTTGGTGTTACAGGCCGGCCCGCATTGTGGGAAGGAGATCTCTAGTGTTCTCCTGAATATCAGGGAGCTCTGGGCTGGCATCCCTAGTTCATCACCAACCTTCCCTTCTTCACTTTCCTGATTTACTCCAGTTAGATAAAACCTACTTTTCATAAGTGATCTTGTTTTAAATTGCTTGTTCTTAGTCACACTTGGCTTGCTGTGTATATCACTTCTGTCTTGCCTATTTTGTTCTTTGCCAAGTCAGAGCCTCTGTCTCAGGATAACTGAGATGTTGGCGCCCCCAAAAGAACACATCGATTTTAAATGGTAGCTCTTTATTAACTAACATTTAACTTAGTTTAAATTTGGGTTCAAGTTTTTAATTGACCAGTAATTCCTCAAAACATATGGACAGACCAATGTGTTTTATGATATACTCAAAAGCTCTCAAGGTCAGAGCAGAAAAATAGTATTCTGTTTGTCAACTAATCACTTAAAATTTATAGATCTGAGTTTGTGAGTAAAGAGTATACAAATTACTTACTTTCTGCTTTAATTATAGAATGAGGTAGTGGAAGGTAAGAAAGCTAGAGGCCTGAAATCTATTAATTAATAAGAATTTCAGTCTTTTGTATGCATGATGTTTCCATACAGGACAAAAGTTTGGCTAGTTGGTCAAATTAATTCCCTGGAATACAAATAGAAGCATCTGGATTTTTGTTTTTTGCTTTTATAGTTGCTAGGAAGATAAAAACTTGTCCAAAACTTAGGGTAATTTGAATATTATCTGGAATATATCAAAAGTATATTTGACTTAGTAGAAAGTATTTTGATTTGAAAATAAGATTTTCTTCCTGAAATATATATCAAGTAAATAATTTATTCATATAATAATTCTGTCTTCATTTCACAGAACTGCCATTATTTCAGGGCCTTTCTTTTAAAGTTTAAATGGGACCTTGGAATCCATCACAAATGTGTGGGTTTGGCTAGTACTTAGCCCACAGCATTAGCTACTCAGCCAGAGCTGAGCTCTTTTAGCCCAGGGTCTCCTATGGCAATATGTCCTCACAGGCATTAACTGAACAACCTCATTAAGGCAAAGTCATCCGTTTAGGAGCCAGTTGCAATTTGGATAGAGAGGAGCTAGTGAGAAGATGGCCACCCTAGCCCAGTGCAAGAACAGTTATGTAGGTTATAGTAGCTACTCCCCATCTTTGAGGGTTATGTGTTCAGAAGACACCCATAGTAGGAGAATTTGCAGTTGAGAAACAGAATTTTAGTATAGAAGTGGCGAGGAAGAACTAAGGTTGTAGTGAACACAAGAAAACGTGTACAATATTTACTTCACCAAAATAAGAGAAAAAATAACAACTAAAATAAAGCTAACACCAGAAATATGTTATGCATCTTAAATTTGCACAATTGAGCACTGTGCAATTCCTTCCATCTTCTATCCCTTGCACACCAGATTCTCCCTCATTTGCAGTTATCAAAAAGATATTTATAAATATATTTTACTTTCCTGCTATAATGTACATATTTTCTGTTTATTCCTCTGCCCAAATGTTTGGTTCCTTTCTGATGTCATGATTTGTGTCTCTGAACTCCACTCTGGCCTTGGAGACATGGGATAATGGGTAATCCTCATGGGGGAAAGTTCTGGAAGATCTATTTTAACTTCCCCAGCAGACCTGAGCAGGTTAGCTCTCGAGCCCCGAAGTTAAGGGTTCAATCACTTTAGCTCTGCCTATGGCAGCTCCTCGCCAGAGCACACAGGATGGGCAACTTTTATATACTTTCTGGCTCCTGCCCTGTAAACATGGCCAAAACACAGACTAATGCATTGGCTTTCTTCATGTCTCCTGTAGCTGCACTGCAGAAAACCTCTACTCCTTCTCTGCTCTCCACTCTTTTTAATTCCCAAACTCCACTTCCTTTTTCTGATTATCTCCAAGAAAAATGCCTATCAATTTAAAGCTACTCGAGTGGAAATTTTTTGAAGTTGCAGAACTGCCATGCTTACATGTTACTAAGGGGAATTTGCACTTGGCCGTGTGGTCCATGTATAAACACTATGACATAAACCCTGTAATCTGAAGAGCCTGTTGTCCTGCCCCACAGAGGAGTCTGGATAACGTGCTTGGAAGAGCTTTGCCAGCATGGGGAGGTGGAGGGTGATACATGAGACCTTGTCTGTGCCTGAGCACAAACCCTGTGGTCCTATTGTCTACTCAGCAGCAGAGTCAGTCGAGGGCCCCACACCTCAGAGGTGGCATTACCAGGGTCATAGGTAAAAAGGCTGGAACTTGGAGGGAGGTGGCTGAGACATGACTTCTCTTTCCTCCCTCCCTCACCGTATCTAGGTGCCCCTGTGGGTAAGGATTTTGGGGTGGCTGTCTGCACCTCCTTCTGCCCTGGTCTGTCTGCCGTGTATCCTCACTGAACTGACCTTCCTCGTTACCTTTAGATAATCTCGTTTGATTTCTCCAAGGGGTGTTTGGTCTTCAGTCTTCGCCTATAATACAAACAACTGGCACTTATGAAAAAAATGGACATACAAACACCACATGTCCTGCTTATATCTTCCTATGCTCTGATAAACTCCAACCCGTCTGTGTTCATACCCCCTCCATCTCACTCATCATAAGGAGGGTCAACCACATAGCTTATTAACAAGGACATTTTGACTTCCAGCTTCCTGAGCCGTGCTCATCATGGTCACAGACACCACTTAGCCCTCACCCAGGTAGCCTGCTTCTGTCTAGGCCCTGCATGAACCTTTTCCAACCTCAGCCCCTTTCCACAGGAAGTGCAGTCACCTGCAGAATTTCTTAATTTTTCTCTTGGTAGATGAAAATTAGTTTATACCACCCACACTTGATTCTTAACTTCATGAGTTCCCAACAGACATTCTTTTCTTCTAAAGTCCCTCTTTTACTGAGCAGTGAATGAGGAGTCTCTCTCCTCCCCAAATCCTCATAAACATAGGTTCATCTCAGCTGTTTCCTCTCAAGCCTTCCCTGTGCTGCTTGCATCCACTATCTAATAAACCCACCCCACCTTTTATCCTGAAGAGAATAACTATCCATTTATGCTTTCAATTATTTTAAAATATTATTCATTAATTTTATTCAAGGCATATTTATCACGTATGTACATTGGCAGATCTAGTAAAAGTAAGCAAAATAAACAATGTGAAATCAGGGGCTTTTATAATTATTAGCATTTTTACATTTTATAGTAGCTTATAATATAGGTGTTATTATTTGTGTCAGTATTGAAAATAAAGGGAATAAATGTTTTCCCCAATGTCATATATATGGTAACTATTGAGGTCAGGATGCAGACCCATACCTTTTGGGGGTGTTTTTGAGTTTAGTCTTTTTAAAATTTTTTATTGAAGTAGAGTTGATTTACAATGTTTTGTTAGTTTCAGGTGTACAGCACAGTGATTCAGTTATATACATAAATATATATATAGAGGCAGACCCATATGTTTTGTTTTGGTTTTTTTTGACTTTAGTCTTTTTAAAATTTTTTATTGAAGTAGAGTTGACTTACAATGTTTTGTTAGCTTCAGGTGTACAGCCCAGTGATTCAGTTATATATATTCACTTATATATATTCAGTTATATATATATATATATATACGTTTTCAGATTCTTTTTCCTTATAGGTTATTACAAAATACTGAGTATAGTTCCCCATGCTATACGGTAAGTCCTTGATGGCTATCTATCTCATATACAGTAGTGTGTATATATTAATCTCAACCCTCTTTCGCCTTTGGTAACTGTATGTTTGTTTTCTATGTCTGCGAGTATCTTTCTGTTTTGTAAATAAGTTCATTTGTATCTTTTTTTTTTTAGATTCCACATATAAGCGATATCATATATTTTTGTCTGACTTACTTCACTTACTATGATAATCTCTAGCTCCATCCATGTTGCTGCAAATGGCATTATTTCATTCTTTTTAATGGCTGAGTAATATTCCATTGCATATATGTACCACATCTTCTTTAACCATTCATCTGACGATGGACATTTAGGTTGCTTCCATGTCTTGGCTATTGTAAATAGTGCTGCTGTGAAAACTGGGGTGCATGTATCTTTTCCAATTATAGTTTTCTCTGGACATATGTCCAGGAGTGGGATTGCTGGATCATATGGTAACTCGATTTTTAGGTTTTAAAGGAAACTCCATACTGTTTTCCATAGTGGCTGCACCAATTTACATTCCCACCAACAGTGTAGGAGGGTTCCTTTTCCTTCACACCTTCTCCAGCATTTGTTATTTGCAGACTTTTTAATGATGGCCATTCTGACTGGTGTGAGGTGATACCTCATTGAAGTTTTGATTTGCAGTTCTCTAATAATTAGCAATGTTGAGCATTTTTTCATGTGCCTGTTGGCCATCTGTATGTCTTCTCTGGAGAAATGTCTATTTAGCTCATCTGCCCATTTTTTGATTGGGTTTTTTAAATTGAATTGTATGAGCTGTTTGTATATTTTGTAAATTAATCCCTTGTCAGTCGCATCATTTGCAAATATTATCTCCCATTCTGTAGGTTGTCTTTTTGTTTTGTTTATGGTTTCCTCTCCTGTGCAAAAGCTTTTAAGTTCAATTAGGTCCCGTTTATCTTTTTTAATTTATTTACTTTTTAAAATTTTTGGCTGCTTTGGGTCTTTGTTGCTGCGCGTGGGCTTTCTCTAGTTGGGGCGAGCAGGGGCTACTCTTCATTGCTGTGTGCAGGCTTCTCATTGCGGTGGTTTCTCTTGTTGCAGAGCATGGGCTCTAAGCGCGTGGGCTTCTGTATTTGCAGCACGCGAGCTCAGTAGTTGTCACTTGCAGGCTATAGGCGCGCAAGCTCAGTAGTTGTGGCGCACAGGCTTAGTTGCTCCGTGGCATGTGGTATCTTCCTGGACCCATGTCCCTTGCATTGGCAGGTGGATTCTTAACCACTGTGCCACCAGGGAAGTCCGGTCCCATTTATTTTTGTTTTTATTTCCATTAATCTAGGAGACATATCTAAAAAGATATTGCTGCAATTTATGTCAAAGAGTGACCTCCCTGTGTTTCCCTCTAGGAGTTTTATAGTATCCGGTCATACATTTAGGTATTTAATCCATTTTGAGTTTATTTTTGTATATGGTGTTAGAGAATGTTTTAATTTCATTCTTCTACATATAGCTGTCCAGTTTTCCCAGCACCACTTATTGAAGAGACTGTCTTTTCTCCATTGTATACTCTTGCCTCCTTTCTCATAGATTAATTGACCATAGGTGCGTGGGTTTATTTCTGGGCATTCTATCCTGTTCCATTGATCTATATTATTGTTTTTGTACCAGTACCATACTATTTTGATTACTGTTAACTCTGTAGTATAAACTGAAGTCAGGGAGCCTGATTCCTCCAGCTCCGTTTTCCTTTCTTAAGATTGCTTTGGCTATTCAGGGTCTTTTGTGCTTCCACACAAATTTAAATTGTTTTCATTCTAGTTCTGTGAAAAATGCCATTGATAATTTGCCATTGCAATGAATCTGTAGATTGCCTTGGGTAGTATAGTCATTTTAACAATATTGATTCTTCCAGTCCAAGAACACAGTATAACTTTCCATCCATTTGTGTCGTCTTCAATTTCTTTCATCAGTGTCAGTGTCTTAATAGTTTTCAGAGTACAGATCTTCTGCCTCCTTAGGTAGGTTTATTCCAGGTATTTTATTCTTATTGATGTGATGGTAAATGACTTTTTTCCTTAATTTCTTTTTCTGATCTTTCGTTGTTTGTGTATTTTTGCAATATCTACAAATCAATCAGTGTGGCATACCACACTAACAAACTGAAGAATAAAAATCATATGATGGGCTTCCCTGGTGGTGCAGTGGTTAAGAATCCACCTGCCAATGCAGGGGACATGGGTTCGAGCCCTGGTCTTGGAAGATCCCACATGCCGCGGAGCAACTAAGCCCATATGCCACAACTACTGAGCCTGTGCTCTATAGCCCAAGAGCCACAACTCCTGAAGCCTGCACAACTAGACCCTGTGCTCCACGACAAGGAAGCCACCGCAATGAGAAGCCTGCGCACCACAACAAAGAGTAGCCCCCGCTCACCGCAACTAGAGAAAGCCCGCGCAGAGCAATGAAGACCCAACGCAGCCAAAAATAAATAAAAATAAAATAAATAAAACATTTAAAAAAGTATTAAAAAATCATATGATCATCTCAATAGATGCAGAAAAAGTTTTTGATAAAAATTAACATCCATTTATGAAAAAAACTCATCAGAAAGTGGGCATAGAGGGAATCTACCTCAACATAATAAAGGCCATATATGATAAACACAAAGCTAACATCATACTCAATGGTGAAAAGCTGAAAGCATTTCCTCTAAGATCAGGAACAAGACAAGGATGCCCACTCACCACTTTTATTCCACAAAGTTGTGGAAATCCTAGCCACAGCAATCGAAGAAGGAAAAGAAATAAAAGGAATACAAACTGGAAAGAAGTAAAACCGTTACTGTTTGCAGATGACATGATACTATACATAGAAAACCCTATCCTTTCAATTATCCAAATTATCCACTCTTCCTTCAAATGCTGTAGCCTTACTTATAAGCAGTCTTAATAAAACATCTTCGCACCAAAGTGAGCTCCTCTGCAGAAGAATTCTGTACCACTGTCCTAAGAAGACAATATTCTCCTCACACACGGAGGCCCCATGACGTCTTCAGCTAGGATTTTACAACATGTTATAATGCTCATTGCCTTATCGTGCCCCAATTAGAGTAGGATTTGGGGCAGGAAGCAAGACCTGAAGGAGGACATGGGTGGGGAGGGGCTGCCTGCTCCTTCCTAGTTGCTCTGAAGACCCAGCTCAGGCCTTAAGAGCCAGGCCTGGGGGTGGGAATAGAGGGCAGAGCAGTGGAAGAGGAACCAGGAAGTTCAAGGAAGCCTGGGTTCCTCGCAAGGTCCCAGGGTTGCCACAGCAAGGGCTATCTAATGGCTCAGCGTGTCCTATGTCCTGGGAGAACTCTGTGACCCTGGAGACCTTGATGAATCATGACGGACGCAGAGCCCCAAGACAGCTGCTGTCACCACCACAGAGAGCCTTCCAGGCCAGCCCAGCCAGCCAAGCCCAGGGCCAGAGGTGCCCAGGAGATGTCCTTCAGTCCTATAATGATACTGCCCTGGAGGGGCCAGGCCTGATTAGGGCCTCTGGGGGACGGGTGGTACAAGGCAGAACTGCTGCTTCCAAAACTAAAGAGATAAGACTTCAGGTATTCCAGCAACTTCCAATTATGAGGCTCACTTCTGCATGGGGAGCACTGTCTGGAGAGGGACTGCTTGGAGGCTGGAGGCTCTCAGGAATATGGTGGTGTGGAGGGTTCAGTTTCTTACAGGCTTGCAGCTCTGACCACAGTAGTGGGTAATATTTTAGAGACTAGGAGTTAAAAAGAAGGGGAAATAACGAATAACTGTGCGTGTGTGTGTGTGTGTGTGTGTGCGTGCGCGCGCGCGTGTGTGTGTATTGATCTTTAGTGATGCTCAAACAGGGAGCTAGTAGGTAGAAATGTTTCAACTGCCGAAGGAGGTTCTTGTGCTAACACAGGTGCTTATTTAATCTGAACACTAGAATTTATGCATTTTGTCAAGATCAACATGCATTTGCTATGAGAGCCAACTGGTAGTCAAACTCATTACCGTGAGTTCTCTGGACCCTTAAAAATCAACACCAAGGTTTGCTTTCTCTGCAGGTCTTCGAGTATGTTCCACATAATGAAGCACAGTCACTACACATCCCGATTCGGCAGCAAACTTGGGTTGCAGTGCATCGGCATGCATGAGAAAGGCATCATATTTAACAATAATCCAGCACTCTGGAAAGCCGTTCGACCTTTCTTTACAAAAGGTATTCAGGTGCTGGGTATAGTCTGCTCTTCTGTCTATGAATATGCCTGTCTTAAAATAATTTTTAACTTCTGCTTCTTCACAGTTTTGAAATAATAAGAGCTAACATTCATTATACATGTACTACATAGTAGGCACTGTTTTAAACACTTGATACTTTAATCCCACAGCAACCCCGTGTGGTGAATACTCTTATCACTTACATTTTACAAATGAGAAAACTGAAGGATAAAGAGGTTAAGTACCTTACCCAATTTCTACCATTAGTAAATGGTAGCAAAGAAGACAACCCCAGAACCCACATATTTAACCACTTCAATTTTGTTCTTTCTGTTTTTACATCCATTTCATGGATGTAAAAAAGAATTAGCACTCTATATACTTAAGGTCACTTCAATTAGCGTGTATGTCAATTAGTGTGTCAGCCATATCCTTGATTTAACATAGCCAACATGTTTGCTGAATCATTGGCTGACTTCCCAGATGTTTTAACAGAAAGCAATTTGCAAATAAATTAGAGAATTTTAGAACTAGAAGGGCTGTATATGTCATCTCTTTCAGCCTCTGAGTTTTATACTCAAGGAAGTACATTTCTAAAGAGATTGTGATTTTTCCCCCAGGCAACATAGCCAGATATAGATGAACAGAAACTGGGCCCCAAACCTCCTTATCTAGTGATTTCCCCCTTTACTATATGCTGCTGGAATGGAAGCCTTTGGGAAATAATCATGACCAACCTTTGACATTAACATCAGAGAAGATGGTCATATACTAGAAACCTTATCATTGATGGAATCTGGCACTAGATGGGTTGTAGGTCTGACCAGGGACCATGGATATTCTTCCCTCCAGCCAGCCTCTGTAGTGAACCTAGATGCTACCTGTGTGGCTGCCGAGACGGGGAAAATCTACACCTGTCCCAGTCTAGTGGTGATCCCTCTCCACAGAGCTGCCCATCACCAAGACTCAGCACAACTCTAGCACAGATTCCACTACCTTAGTTTCCTATTGCTGCTTAACAGATTGACACAGACTTAGTGGCTTCAAACCACACATTCATTACCTTACAGTTTGATGGGTCAAAAGTCTGACATGGGTCTCATGGGGCGAAAATCAAGGCACTGATACGGCTGTGTTCCTTTCTGGAGGCTCTAGGGAGAAAGTGCTTCCTTGGCTTTTCCAGCTTCTAGAGGCTGCCCACATTCCTTGGCCTGTGACCCTTTCAGGGATATTACATTCTGTTCATATGTTTGAAATGTGGCTTCAAGCTCTTGAACATAGAGGCAAATCATACATCAGCCTGGGAGTGATAATCAAAGCCATCCCTTCCATGCAAAGGATTGATTCATGAAGGAATCATCTGTCCCACTTCTGGATGTAACAGTCACCCAGGAAACAGCATCCCTACCTTTCATATCTCCAAGTCCTTCCTAAAGTCAGAAAGTATGCTGCCAACCCAAACTTCTTTTTTATACGTGTGGAAATGCTTAGACTCTAGGACCACTCACCAGGTCTCCTTTCTTATTTGCAAAGTGTGACATCAGGGGCTTCTGCAGCACAGTTGATTTGTTTTGTTGGAGGACCCTAACAGCAAGTCTGAATAATAAAAGACATTAAAAAACTAATTACTCTTAAAGAAAACTTAAACTTAGAACAAGGAGAAAAAGGATTTTAAGAGTTAACACTCATGTTAGACCACCTACCATCATGACTCACTAGTGCAAAGACGGTCAGGGAGCAGAGCAAAGTAAGAGATCAGAGCCAGTTCACTCTACCGGGTGTCATTCATTCATTCCTCTATTTGACAAATACATAATATATCGAGAGCTACCATGTACTACAGACTCAAAGTACAACGCTAACAGGTTGTCACTGCCCTAAAAGAGTTCCCAGTCCTGTGAGGAAGACTGCTCAAACAACAAAGATTTGTTTTGCTGTTAGGACACTGACTGAGTACAATAAATCTGGATGTAGATTGAAGAGAAACTGATATTAAAAGAAGGGTATGTTTGGTAATTTAGAAGACTAGCATTTTACACATATGACCTATAATTAAACAGGAAGCACCTTAGATCAAAAAGGTAAGATCCAATTTGAATAGTTCTATAGCAATATTCTACCACCCACTGAAACATAAAATATTACCCTGACCAAATCCAAACTGTCTTTAGAGGGAAAGGTATATAATTAATATGGAAAATCGCTGATTGGTGATTTATGATCATAAGTACTAAATATTTCATTTGTAATCTCACAAATGACATGTCATCATATGAAGAAAAGTTCAGTTTTGAATAGTTTGTTTTAAAAATATTTATTCATTCATTCATTTTTAACCATAAGTGTGATAACCTGCTATAGAGAAAAATAAGAGAATACAGAAAAAGTATAAAGAATAGTATGAAAATCTCCACCCATAATAAAAATGTGGACAATTAAGCTTCAAACACAAAATGCCAAAATTGCCTGATAGTTTGTGTGCCCTGGAGTTGGAGGCAGCTCACTCTGACGTGTACCCTTCAGCTTTGTCTGGCCCCGGCCTGGTGCGCATGGTGACCGTCTGTGCTGATTCCATCACCAAGCATCTGGACAGGCTGGAGGAGGTCCGCAACGAGTTGGGCTATGTGGATGTGTTGACCCTCATGCGGCGCATCATGCTGGACACCTCTAACAAGCTCTTCCTGGGGATCCCCTTGGACGGTACTGAAATTTTCATTCTTGTGACTTGACATTGGGCCCTTTATTAAACAGGGCATGAGAAGGATAACAGACTCAAGTAAAGATATGCTCTTTTGTACACTGCTCTTCTTTAAACCTTTCTAAGTATTCCTAAAAATTGTTCCTGGTATGTCTGCCTTGTTCACTTATATGATCATAAATATCTATAGCAGGGGCCATCTTCTATTTCATTTGTATCTATCTCGCCTCATTGCTCTAGGAAATAGGATTCTACCCACAGCTGAAACTTAACAGATGTGATCATTTGATTTGGTCATAAATATATCCTACCACCAAACCTATGTATTTAACCATTACCAACCATTCTTTTGGGCATGATATATACATATATACATGTATATATGTGTGTATGTGTGTGTGTGTGTGTGTGTGTGTATATATATATATATACACACACACACACACACACATACACACATATACACATTCTATCTATCTATCTACACATACATATAAGTGCACATTCATACCCCTCCCTCAAAGCTACTAGGTATGAAAACTTTGACTCTATCTATACAGTGATAAGGGTACAGAGGCTGCTGGAAATGATGATGATAACTAACATTAATTTAGTGTCTACTATGTGCGAAGCAGTATAAAAAGTTGCTTCACATAAACTTTGTCACTTAGCATTTATAACAATCCTGGCAAGATGTCTCACTCAAGAAACTGCTTTCCTCACTATATTACAGAAACAAATATTAAACACATACAACTCAACGGCCAACAAAAGAACAAACATTAATCACGTGGATCCACTAAATTCTGCTGCTGTCAGCTTAATGTAATTTCTCCTAACTTGATTTCTAGCTGTGTTCATTGATTCATACATTCATTCAACTAATACTTATTGACTGCCTATTTCATGCCAGGCTTAGGTTCTGGAGATAGACCAGTTGGACAAGACGAAGTCCTTGCCTTCAAAGAGGTTACATCCTAGTGGGTATATGGACAGTAAAAAACTATCTATCTAATAATATATTAGGCTATAATAAGTGCCTTAAAAAAAAACAAAGCAGGGCAAAGGGCTAGAAAGTGAAGGGGGAGGTCAGTGGGAGGCTGAAGCTCTTGTGGAGACAAAGGGTGGTCAGGAAGGCCTCTGTGGAGAGGATGTCTGAAAATAGCCCAGATGAAGTGTGATGATGAGCCATGTGCAGATCTGAAGGAAGAACATCACAGGCATAAGAACAAGGCACGAGTTTCACACTTGCCCAAACCGGCTGAGCTATCACACCTGCTCCCTGATTGACCACATTTGGACAAGCAGACAAGCGATAAGCCCTCCCTTTCTCCGCTCCACTCTCCTCGAATCATCTCCCTGCCTCTTTAATGATTCCTTACCAGAGTCATAGGAACCCCATCTGATTGACATTAGGATGGGAGCCCCATTCACTCTGAGGACATTAGTCACAGCCTCTTGCCTCATCCCCTTTCACACAGGGACTCTGAAAGTCCTGTTTGCCTGTTCCACGTACATCTCTCCTAAGATATGACAGGTACCTATTTTAGAAGTCCCTGCTCTTTGGTTCCCCACTAGCCTTGACTCTTAGGAAGGATCAAGTAAAGGGAATTGTACAGCTCTCTGTTAACTTATGGATGCAGACTGCGGTCTAAGAACCTTCATAACCCATACAGACTTATGCATATTTCCCTCTGCTCACCGGATCCTTATTAAACTCTCATTTGGCCTGAGGGACCCAGTGCACCGAAGAGGAAAGGACATGGCCCTGAGGTTAGATAGAACCAGGCTCCAGCCTAGGGACTTCTTGCCACAGTGGTTCTACTTTGCTGGGCAAGCTTCTTCATTTCTATGAACTGCAGTTTCTGCATCTGCAAATGTCTCTTCCCTTCTCTTGTGTATAATTTGAAAAAAAAGGAGGGGTTTTCTTTTCTCTAGTATTCAACTTAATTCAAGAACATCCATTAAGATCTGACTGTGCACAAGACTCAGGACAAGGCACTGAAGATTCCAAGATGAATTCCACCCTCTGAACCGAAATATAAACAACAGAGTGGAGAGGCTTTTTGCCTTTCCAGGCACCAGAATTGAGGCCATAACAGCATTAATTACTTATTTCAAACGGTCGGGTAAACAGAAGGTGTTGGCAGCTCAGCCAAGGAGAAGGATGTGAGATTCTAGGCTGTGTCTCTAACGCAAACATGAAAACTGGCAAATCTCTGGTTAACGTGGCCAATTTAGATGCCAAGCAGAATAAATTAGTGTTGATTTGTTTAGTGGCATTCCCCTGGCTGAAACACCCAGTGAAGGTGGAACCTTGACCTGCTTAGAGTCCCAGATGGTAGGAGAGTCTACAGGGGATCTTCTCTGAGCAGTGTACCATTCTTGGGCTCACATTTTTGCTCATCTGTTCTGATCTTTTTCTGTTTTTCCAGAAAGGGCCATCGTGGTTAAAATCCAGGGTTATTTTGATGCATGGCAAGCTCTCCTTCTCAAACCAGACATCTTCTTTAAGATTTCTTGGCTACGCAGAAAGTATGAAAAGTCTGTGTAAGTAACATATTTTGGAATATTTATTGCTGAGATTGGATTGATCTGTGTTGTGTCTTAGTTATTGCTGGCCTCTTCGGCAAGCTTTCTCCTCTCCAGACCGCAAGGGAGCTGTTAAGTTGCCGGTGAAACACTTCTTACAGCAATTTGGCAGCATGTGGCCAGACCACAGAGGAAAGGAAGACTTTGGCCCAGGGCAGTTTTCCCCTAGGAGGCTGAGAGCTCCATCTCTGGAACTAGGACACTGCTGTGTATTTTGAGTTGAAGAGAAGGGTTGGCTGAACCTATCCTTATCATTAGTCAAAATTCTCTTTGCATGTCTGGAAAAATGGAAACATAAATCATTTTATTGTTGTGTTGCTTCTGAATGAATTTAACTTAATTCAATTTGTCAGAATTGACAGTAGTTGCAAGAGAATTTTTTTCATGATGAACTTTTTTAAGACGTGTTGTTTGTTTAGTTATGCATCTTATATCTTGGGGGATCCTAAAACTGTCATTAAATGGCTTTGCTTTGGTGTCAGACTAGTCTAGCAGAAGACTAGACAAATGCCCAATGACCTGGATAATCAATGGTTTTCAGAGTGTAAGTAGCCAGCCAGTATACATGCCACCTCTAACCACCAGTGGAAAGCACAGGGGATCTAAAGGTAGACAGACCTGGTTTGTATCCTATCTCTACCACTTAGTAACCAAATGTCCTTGGGAAGTTCTTCAAAGTAAAATATAACATACCCTCCGTGGTGGCAATACAGGTTAATGAGATCCTCTATGAAGGGCAATCAGCACAAAGCATGACACATAGTAGGCAATAAACATGGTAGTTTTCCCCATCCCTCTGTTCATATCTTTCCCAGATGTCCCTGACTATCTTAAATTCTCCATCTCTACAATTTCCCAAAGTTGTTTGAAGAGCTAACTTCATCCTGTTTGCGTGTTTTGAAATTCAGTAGTATTAGTCTCCAGGTAGTCAGCTTGATGTTGCTTTATGTATTTCAAGCGGATGATGAGTATTAGGTGGATGATTTGGACACCTGGTCCTTTAAACATTTCTCTTTGTTTCTACCGGAGCTTATTGTGACTTGAATCGATAAGATAAATGGTTCATCTCTTCACTGCTGTCAGAATTTGTGGTCGTCTAAAGAGTCTTATTGGTCCACAGTTAAACTTGGTCATTAGTTTAGCTTCAGTATGGTCAGCAGGCCCATAGAAACTTGCTGCATGAGACTGTATAACAGTTTCTCTTTGGTTTCTTTAAAATTATCTTAGCAACTTTCCTCTCTCTGTAACATTTGCCAATGGTTAGTGAACTAGGTAATATCTCCTATGACCTAAAGCAGTAAAGACCTAGAGAAATTCTTTTGTAATACCCTTGCAATGTGCCAATACTTTTTTGTTAAGGTATGAATGACATTTAAAATTATACTAGTTTCGGTTGTACAACATAATGATTCAATATTTGTATCAATATATTCTGAAAAATGATCATCACAAAAGTCTAGTTAACATCTGTCACCATACATAGTTACAAAACTTTTTCTTGTGATGAGAACTTTTAAGATCTATCTTAGCAACTTTCAAATATGCAACACAATATTATGAACTATAGTCACCATACTGTACATTACATCCCCATGACTTATTATTAAAGCCAGAAGTTTGTACCTTTTGATAATCCCCATCACCAATTTCGCTCCCACCCCCAACTTCTTGCCTTGGTAAACAACAATCTGTTCCATGTATCTATGATCTTGCACTTTTTTAAAGATTCCACATGTAAGTGAGAAAGATTCCACATACAAGTGAGAAAGACAGTATGCATCTTTCTCTATCATGCCAATACTTTAAAAAATATATTGGATTTAGCCTTTCGGTAACAGTTTTTAACCTTTAACTATAGGTTACAGCCTTGATTTTGCTACCAGTACCTAGACATGTTGGCTAACTCTGGTTCCTTAATATGAAGTGTAATGTATACGTAATTTATGGATATTTGCAAAGAATTAAGTATAAATTCAGTTATTCATGAGAACTAATGGCTTCAATTTAAATAGATTGTTTTATTTAAACAAATGGCAAATGAATCCATTTTTTTAGGTGTCTTAACTGAGTACAAGTAGATTGTATTTTTACTTTTACTTCCAGCAAGGATTTGAAAGATGCCATGGAAATTCTGATAGAAGAAAAAAGACAGAGGATTTCAACAGCAGAGAAACTGGAAGACTGTATGGATTTTGCTACTGAGTTGATTTTTGCCGAGGTACAGACCTGCACTAATCATAATTCCCACACAACATGCATGTATGACTGTGTATAGGTGTCTTAAAATTTCCTCTTGTTAATTGTTGCATGTTTCTGTTTTTAAATATTTGGTTTAGTATTTCTTTTTTTTTTTTTAATTTATTTATTTATGGCTATGTTGGGTCTTCGTTTCTGGGCGAGGGCTTTCTCTAGCTGTGGCAAGCTGGGGCCACTCTTCATCACGGTGCGCGGGCCTCTCACTATCGCGGCCTCTTGTTGCGGAGCACAGGCTCCAAACACACAGGCTCAGTAATTGTGCCTCACGGGCCCAGTTGCTCCACGGCATGTGGGATCTTCCCAGACCAGGGCTCAAACCCATGGCCCCTGCATTGGCAGGCAGATTCTCAACCACTGCGCCACCAGGGAAGCCCTTGGTTTAGTATTTCTATAATGCCCAACCCAAACTGCCCACTATTAGACAATCAGATTAGACTGAACTTTAAGATTTAAATTTCTCTGTGTCTGCACAATATAAAATATGAAAACAGGGGAGTGCAAAGACGCTAAATACATAGATAGATGTCTAAATTGTTCAGCTTTGAGCTGAAGATTATTAATGAAAATGTCCATTGTCAATTCCAGAGACTTGTTATTTCTGTAATTTCATTTTGTTGAGGCCTGTTGATCCTTGAGTGCCACCCTCCCTCCTGTTTTGAACCTTTCACTTTTCCAATGTTTCTCCTCATTTCAATTGTTCAGAAACGTGGTGACCTGACAAAAGAGAATGTGGACCAGTGCATATTGGAAATGCTGATCGCAGCGCCAGACACCATGTCCGTCTCTGTGTTCTTCATGCTGTTTCTCATTGCAAAGCACCCCCAGGTTGAAGAGGCAATAATGAAGGAAATCCAGACTGTTGTTGGTAAGAATTTATCAAGCAAACAATAGAGATTAGAAAACAATTCCTTCTGAATATCAGCTTCTAGGTCCTAAAAATCTTATGTCAAAATCTTTATTAGAATCCACCCAGAGAACAATAGAGCAGTTCACTGTGTCATATTTTCATTATGCCAGACAGGTTTCTGTGTTTTTCTGATATAAAAAAACACACGCTCATTGGAAAAAATTCAAATAATAGATGTATAAGGCAGAAAGTAGTATCTCCTGATCCCTTCCACTCTCCTTCCCATTCCCCAGGGGGAATCACTGTTAATATTTTGATGTGTATTCTTCAAGGTCTTTTTTGATGGGCACATAAACACATATATGCAGGGATTTTTTTAACATCTTTATTGGAGTATAATTGCTTTACAATGGTGTGTTAGTTTCTGCTTTATAACAAAGTGAATCAGTTATACATATACATATGTTCCCATCTCTTCCCTCTTGCGTCTCCCTCCCACCCTCCCGATCCCACCCCTCTAGGTGGTCACAGACCACTGAGCTGATCTTCCTGTGCTATGCAGCTGCTTCCCACTAGCTATCTATTTTACGTTTGGTAGTGTATATATGTCCATGCCACTCTGTCACAGCTTACCCTTCCCCCTCCCCATATCCTCAAGTCCATTCTCTAGTAGGTCTGTGTCTTTATTCCCATCTTACCCCTAGGTTCTTCATGACCTTTTTTTTTCTTTCCTTAGATTCCATATATATGTGTTAGCATACGGTATTTGTTTTTCTCTTTCTGACTTTTCACTCTGTATGACAGACTCTAGGTCCATCCACCTCACTACAAATAACTCAATTTTGTTTCTTTTTATGGCTGAGTAATATTCCATTGTATATATGTGCCACATCTTCTTTATCCATTCATCTGTTGATGGACACTTAGGTTGCTTCCATGTCCTGGCTACTGTAAATAGAGTTGCAATGAACATTTCGGTACATGACTCTTTGGTGGGAATGTAAATTGATACAGCCACTATGGAGAACAGTATGGAGGTCCCTTAAAAAACTAAAAATAGAATTACCATACGACCCAGCAATCCCACTACTGGGCATATACCCTGAGAAAACCATAATTCAAAAAGAGTTATATGCGGTTTTATTTGTGTTTTAAAAAACACGGGATCATCCACAAGGATCTGCTACCTTATCAGTGACAAAAGGCTTTTTTCACCCAGAGAAATGGCTATCATTTTTTGCAGTGTTTCTGGGTTTCAAGCAGCCCGTTCTTCCAGGTGGTGGCAGAGGGAGGAGGTAAGGGTGATGATAGCAGAGGCAGGGGAGCGATCAGTTTCCCTCCCCCACCCTCTCCTCCTCCTCTGCAGGAGAGCCTCCAGGTCCCTGCTCAGCTCTTCCCCACTCTGTCCCCTCCCTGCTCTGCCATTGCTTCAGCATCACTCTGCCACTGCTTTGGATATCCCCACCCTTCCCTGGAGACACTGCCACGTTCAGAAGAAGTCAGAATTGCTTTCTGGAGAAAACAGAATGCCTTATTTGGAGTGTGCTTCACATAAGTAATCTCTTTAGGAACACATTTCAGACATATGTGAAGAGGTATCAGTAATGATATAGATTTTTCTTTCTTGACTTTACAGAATCCCTGGGAAACAACCTATTTTGCTGTATAAAGGCATCATATTATTAAAAACTTTTTATCTTATTTATCTTTAAAACCATTTGAGTGCTGCTTGAAATAGATGACAAGGGGAAATTTCATACACGGATTAAATATGTGAAAGGGTTCTGCAGACGCATTGCCATAGGAGGGCCACTGCCTGGGAAGGTAGATAGCAAGGAGTCAGAATGACATCTGGGTTTCAAATTCTGGAATGTTTTCTCAGGCACCCTTTTCAGGTTATGGGTCCTGTGCCAGGTGCAGGGGCACCGTGGTGAACAAGCCAGTGTCACCCCTGCAGTCCTGGGGCTCTCAGTCTCGTGAGAAAAAGAGAATTCAAGAAACAAGCTCAGTGGAGTGAGAGTCACAGAATGATGGAGGTACAGGCAACACAGGGGAAATTGCTCTTGAGATCATAAACCTTTAATACAATTTCCTTGAGAGGTGAAAAGTGCTTGTGCCCCATGATGTTCCCTTGATGCTTCAACAGACCTCTGCACGGATGGAAAGTCCAAACAACCACTAGCACATGTGTACGTGTTCCCTCTAGACCTGCATGCCTGGTAATTACTTCCAAGGGTACACCTTTGGTTACCTGCTCCATCATCTACCCTCTACCTCCCCACCCCAGATAAACACAGCCCATTAAACTCTTAAGTGTACAGAGAGCAGTATGTGAGGGGCTGGGTGGTTAGAGTTCTCTAAGTGAGACCACTCCTGAATAACATAGTTGCACAGGAGACAGAGCTGCCTCAGGACCCTGGGTTGATTCTGATTCTGCAGAAGTGATACCCCATTTGAGGGTGCTTTGAAGTTTTGCCAATTCTGAGAGTGATCTGAACCTCTCTGACGAGTGTGAGGCCAAGCTGAGACGAGAGATCCGTCAATCCCCAGTTCACCCAGGGCTGATCTGAGGCACCCCTTTTGTCGTGGTGGGGAGAGGGGGTTCTTGCCACACTACCACACCAGGTTGTTCTTGATGAGGTGAGGAGGAGAGACTATCAGTGATATTTTCCGACAAATGACTGCACAGGATACCAGAAGAGAAAATTTCTTTGAACCTGATTAAACTCACCATCTCACTTTGACTAGAGAAGGAATGAACGTCTTCTAGAATTTAGAGTAGGGGACAAAACTCAAGAACCACAGAGGCGGCAGATAAATAAATGTTTGAAGCAGTTTGGGTAGGTCTACATGATACTGCAGAGCCATGTGGGAATGTGGGTCCCATTTTACCTTTTTTATTTTTCTAGAAATTTAGACTTTAATATGAAAAGCCCAGGTGTTAAGATAATTGACTTCAAATCTGAATTTTCATAAGACACTCTGTGGACCAAACATAACATATTTAATGCAGGTTGCTGGTTTATATTAGAATTGTAGATACAATTTTTCTTCAACCAAGAGCAAACTGTTCTATGGAAAGCACAGTATTTTTAATACCAATCGTATATTAAAACTAACATGAGCTTTGTTTTTTTTTATCTTCTTCTACAGGTGAAAGAGACATAAGGATTGACGATATGCAAAAACTAAAAGTGGTAGAAAACTTTATTTATGAGAGCATGCGGTACCAGCCTGTCGTGGACCTGGTCATGCGCAAAGCCTTAGAGGACGATGTCATCGATGGCTACCCAGTGAAAAAGGGGACTAACATTATCCTGAATATTGGAAGAATGCATAGACTTGAGTTTTTCCCCAAGCCCAATGAATTTACTCTTGAAAACTTTGCCAGGAATGTAAGAGCCCTTCCTTAAAATTGAGTGTGCCACTCTTGAAAATGTCACCTCTTAAGTGCTCTCTGTTTCTGTGTTTTCACTGCATATATTTCATTCTATTTACTCATTCTCTTCACACCTCACCAGGAAAACACATTTCCCCTAGCTTGGAACACGACCACCATGTCTGTGCTCAAGGCAAGGAGGCTGGCTCTCCAGCTCTCAGAAATGTCTTCATGGAGGTACACAGTAGGTCAAAAGATGAATAATTCAGGCCCTTAATTTGCTTAAAATGAGGCAAATTTTCTTTAACCAACCCATTTAAACTTAACTTTTCCATTTAAACTTATCACCTTGTCACCATGTAGATTCAGCCGTAGCATCATCTAAGTCAAGGAAATCCACTTCTGCTTCAGATGGAAATCAAGTGAGAAGAAAAGATTTGGTTTTGGCAGTGGGCCTTTGGTTTCTCAAATGGCCCCACAAGCACTAGGCCTCATTCTATATACGACTTTGTAATTACAAGAGCCTCAGCTTCTTCTTTTTCTGTAACTGAGGTGTACTGGAGATTCTGCCTCCATTATGTCAATTCTAGGCAATGACTTTTTTAACCTGAATTATCCTGATAGTTCCCTCTGTGTCCCCTTTTTCCATTTGCATATGGAAATATGATCTTAGTTAAACCAGTTGTCTAATTCATTCCATTTCTAGATAAGCAACCCACGCCATGTTGGCAATTGGTCAAAAATAACTTACTGAGCGTATTAAGTGTCAGGTACTATGTGAGTCCAAATGGGGACAAGACAGGCAGAGGTGTCCCATTAAATATTTGTATAACTAAATATATTTAGATCCTTGGCACTAATAGACAGGGAATCCACACCTTTGCCTAAATTTGTCCTTGTCATCATGTTATATGCCCTGGCACAAAAACAATCTTTGCCTCAATGACTGGCAGAACAGCAGTAAAGCCATGGTCTTCCCACAGAGCTAGCTGAGTATTTACATGAAAAGCAAAACAGGGGATTGTTTGAAGTTGTGTCCGTATCACAAAGGGTGAATCAAACTGGAGGGAGAAAGAGGCTTATCTGAGTTACAGTCATTCCTCTCCGTGAAGGAGCAGTATGGCCAAGTCGCCGAAACCGAGCATTCTGACTCACAGTGTTTTCAGGGTGAATCAAACAGATATGCATGACTCTAGCCTTTACTTCTCGGGCTAATTGTCTGATCATTTTCCTAGGTTCCTTACAGGTACTTTCAGCCATTTGGCTTTGGGCCCCGGGCCTGTGCGGGAAAATACATTGCCATGGTGATGATGAAGGTCACCCTGGTCACACTTCTGAGAAGCTTCCATGTGCAGACATTGCAAGGTCGATGTATTGAAAAGATGCAGAAGAAAAATGACTTATCCTTGCACCCAGATGAGACCAGCGACCTGCTAGGAATGATTTTCATCCCAAGAAATTCAGACAAGTGCCTCGACCACTAAAAAAGTTTGGTCAGTCCCTGCCCTGGAGCACTTCTCAACAGTATTCCACATGGAAAACACCCACCTTTGCCAGGTAGTCCTCCTCCCATGAACAACTGTGGCCTCTGGCCTTTTATACACTTACCTCCTGTGGGGTGTCAGAGGGAGCCGGGAGATGCCGGTCATCTGAGCGCATCCAAACCAGAAACCAGACTGCAGGAGAAAATACAGAGGCCAAGATTTGTGCAGGAAACTGCAGCCCTAAAAGCCCATTCCACAAAACATGCTTTGGGAAAGACAAGCCATCAGCAAGACTCACGCCCGACTCCTCACTGTCCTGCACTGAGATGGGAGCTTTGTAATGACTGGGGCAGAAGCACTCAAGTCAATTACAAAGGCCAGGCCAACACTGGGTACCTAGGGCTAAACACACCCACTAGTGTGAATAAAGGGCTTTTGATTTTGTTTTCGGTGGGTTGGGGACCGCAATATTCACACCTTTGGAGAAATGCTTACAAATTCAGAATGTGACTTTTCCTATGAATTATATTCAATTAACTCTTGTTTATCCACATGTGATTTGTCTGTGGCAAAAGTTAAATTGAAGACTACCCTTTCCCAATCTCTCAATTTATTCCTCAGCCATTTACCTCTGATACAATAGGTGTAGATTCAGGTAATACAAGTAACTTATTAATAGCCTGAGTAAAATATATAATTAGTACCATTTATCTGCTGTAGGAAAAAAAATTCACACAGTGCATTTCAAATTAAAATAAAATTCCTTTTTTCATGTTTGCATTGTTGCTTAGCTCCAGGAGTACAGTAACTAAGAAATAACTTCAGGTAACGGCATCTATTAATTCTTACCACAGCTTCAGTGATTTGGCGGAGGGAAGTCTCTGAATCTATATCTAATTCTACAACCCAGTGAGTTCAAACTTCTAAGGAGTGCTCCTCATATACCATAATCCTTCTCCCTCAACATTTCTCCCCCTCTCTTTCTTTTCATAACCCCAAAAGCCAAAAGCAACAGATCAGTAGAGAACATGGCTAGGGTAGAACCCCTGCAATCACATTTTATCCTACCTCAGATTTAACAGTTACCTTAGAGATCTAACATTTATCTAGTTTATTGGATCACTATATAGCCTTGGAAAAATGCACACCTTGGAATTTTCTGTCCAGGGCGAATCAAGTAGATGAGTGAAATTTCCAAATACTACTTTCCTTGTGTTATACTGATATCACTATAAGAGTGTATCTGCTGAATGCCACTTAAAAACGAAAAAAACTAAACTCATTTACAAACATGTAAATGTTTTTCATTGAGTCAACCTGAATATTCTTCTTATCCTGCTGCTTTGCAATAGGGCAACAGCTGAGTATAAAATGAGAGTGCAAACTCCTGAGAGTGGGAGGTCTTTTCTTTCTTTTGGAATCCACGCCCATCCCCCATTCTTTCTCCCCATATTTACTTTCAAGATCAACACTGAATTGACACTCTGGCTCAGAGATACTCTAACTGACCCAGAAACTAAGTAAAGGGGAGGCAGGTATCCTAAGAATTCAAGGATGGGCATTAGTAAAGAAGCCAATATTTGAAATTGGAATTATCTGGATCATCTATATGATGTAAACATATGTGAAAATACATCTGTGTATCTGGATATGTCTGTAGTCAGGTCTAGATGAGTATCCAATCAATTCAGATCCCTGAAAGAAAAGCAAGAATTTTAGACTTAGTGTGTCTTCGTTAATTCACCTGGTGATTATTAACAAACAGTTTACTTTGTCCTTGGCTGGAGCTGCACAGTAGAGAAAAACAGACTTTGGACCAGTGTACTCCATCCATCTAATTCCCTTGAACATCTACTGTATTTAATGTGCATATATGTAGCCAAGGCCACAGTCTGTCTATACAGTCAAAGTGAATTGGAAGGTGGATATGGTTGTATATAGATAAATGCAGATACAAAAATATGCTAGGGGAAAACAGGGGTGGGGGGGAAGGGGAGAGGGAAAGTACTAGTTTGCATGATCTAAGCAAACTCTCCCAGAAACAAATTATCTGGGCAATTGTTCAACTTGTCACTCTGTCCTGTATTGACAAACCTCATATGTTTGTACAGGCTTAAGGAATTTGGAATATCATTGACTTTTCAGTGGGCTGATGAACATATATTTGAAAATTCTGTTTTCTCTTCAAAATTTTGCCTCATTGTTAAATATTTAATTGTCACTCTGAATGTGCTGTGTATTCTGTTTTTACCAGCTCTCAAAGAACTAGGATGTATAAATTATTAGTGAAATGAATGCATATGAGGGCTCTATCATTTTCAAATTGTGAGAACAACTGTAGTCTCCTGCCTTTGGATGTTCTAGAAACCCCCTTCTGCCTTCATTGACATCTTACTCCTCCCTCCCACAAGTGGAAAATCATCTCATTCAGAAAGATCCCACATAATGGGAAATGCCAGTTGGAAGTTGTCACTTTTTATTTCTAAGCAGCACCCCTCACCATTCATGGTGCTAATATTCCATAGAAGTGTGTGGCATTGACCCACTGGAAAGAATGTTAGCTGGGCCCTCCTCAATCTCCTGTATTAGTTGGTCTCTGGGACTGAATCTCTCACCTGTATTTGCAAAAAGACTTGCTAAATTAAACTTTGTCAAAGTAAGGAGTTGAATGTAATTTGCAGTACTTTCAGTTGGACTTAGCTCAAAAAGCAAAGTCAAGAGCTGAACCCTCCATGGCTCAAGGCAAACAAGATATCACTCATTCCCTTACTGCAGCTTTTAGCAGGTTTTGGCTTACATTTAGGGAGTCACTGCCATACCCTGTTTCCACCAGGTCAACAGACAAAAGGAGTACATTTAGATAAGGCAACCTGGTCATCAAGCCCTGCCCATTAGGTATACCTGCCTCTTTCTCTTCCACCAAGAAAGCATTTCAAAGTACAAGTCAAAATTATTATAAGAATATAAGTATAAGAATTACTGCAAAAATAACCTTAAATCTACTCTAATTATAAGCCAAAGCAAATGTTTCACAACCTTAGTATTTTAATTTATTAATAAAACATTTCTTGTAACAAAGTTCTTAAGTTATGAGACATGGAAGTTCAGCCTGTGGCCCAGGTGATTTTTAAAGTTCCTTTCAGCTCAACGACTCTGTAAATAAGGAGGTGGTGAAGACTTGAATCTGGGCTCAGCCATTTCTTAAATGTATGCTTTGGTCAAACTGTTTAGTCTTTCATACCTCACTTTTCTCATCAATCCAATGGGGATAATAAATTCCTCATAAGGTTGATGTGGCGATTACAAGGGATAAATTTATGTGAGCTCTCAGCACAGTGTCTGGTATAGGGCAACCTCTCAGTAAGCCTTGGGCCTGAAAATGATGATGCTCAGTAATTAGGCTGATCATGACACCCTGAAACCTCTTTTCATGCAGTGGAGGGGGCAGAAGATGTGCCAGATGCTTCAACATTACGATTCCATTTTAAGCTTCATGACAACTCTCACATTAGTATGATTGCCCCAGGAAGCCCCACATTGTTCATGACAAGACAGAGGCCCAGGGATTTGGTGAGACTTGCCCTCAAGGGCCCAGCCAGTAAAGGAGCTGGATTCTAGTCCATTTCTCATCCCAAAGTCTTGGCCCCTCCATCATGCCACCTCTTTGCAGCAGGACTCACTGCTGGAAGGCTGAGGAGTGTAGTCCCAGGTTCCTGGCTCTCCCCCAGGTGGTGTTGGGTAAACCCCTTTCAAGCCTTGCTCATTCCCTGACTCATTACCCAAGGAATCTAAGTCAGGAAGTACTTTAGTTACTTCGTCCAGAAAATCTGGATGATTCTACCTGCCTTACTCACTTCCATGCATGTTTGGAGGCTCCTTCTCAAGAGAGGTAGTGCATGGGAAAGTGCTGTAAAACTTCACTTAGTGTGAGGTGGTAGTATTAACATGTGGATTCCATCAGCTGCCTCAACTGGAAATTATCAGATTCCATTAAGCTATTACCTAACCACTAGGAACGCTTCTAGTTTTGCACAATTTCAATTCATGTCAGATGTGGTACTGCATGAAAAAATCAGACAGTGGAGAAAAGAGTAGTAATTTACTATAAACACACAGGGGCAAACTAGACCTCATGATGGCCATAAAATTCTCTCCATTTAGGCCAAACTGACAGGTGCTAAGAAGCCCATTGTGATGGAGACAGCTGTTAGGCAGTCTCTTCCTTTGGCAAGGATGTTAGCTATGAATGAAACAGTCACTCATCTGGTTATTTCCAAATGGCCAGGTGTTTGGCATGGAGGAGACCCAGCCAGACACAGGCACGGAGGCTTCCTCTTCTAGCCTAGTGCAGCTTGGATGGATGAGGAGGTGAGAACACTTCACTTTTCTGCCTCTTTCCCATTCCAGTTTATTGTGACATGTGTTCATTCTTTCAGACCAAGAAAAACAATAGTAACTGTACTTACTTTCTTATTATATTAAGTCCTTTACATAATCATCTCATTTAATTCTCTCAATAATACTGTGAGGCAGGTACACCCCCATTTTACAGATAAATTCTGCCCTTCCATCCATTTATATTCCTTTGCTACCTGCTTCATAGAGTTTATCAAACCTACCCACACAAACCCCAACACACAGGCTTGGTATCTCAAGTTCTCTTATCAAAACCTGCCCCCCCCGATTTTTTTCTTGATCTGCTAAACTTATCTACCCATGTTATAAAGCATAGCTAATATTCAAAATGTTTTCCTCCCTTCCAACATAGGTTTTTGTTTTTCCAAGGCATTGCCTGAAAGAATTATAAGCACCAGAAGCAGGGCGTGTGGAAGGAGAGGAGGGAGGAGCGGAGGTGTTGCCTTCCAGATACCCCTAAAATAATAGCACCTACTTCACCCACACATGAAGCTGGTGCTACCTATACAGCGGTGTCTAGAAGAGTGAGGCACCTATGATCAGGCCAACTGTAAACAGAGCCTGTGGGAGAAAAGGAGCACGTCTCACCCAAAGGTCTTGAAGTTCAATGTTCTAAAATACAGTGCCACCCAAACCAAAGTCATCCATGAGCTGGATCAGGCTCACTAGTACCTCCTTTCCCAGTGGAAATTAACACTTTCCCTAGACACCAACACTTTCGTTCAGGTAAGCTTACCACCTTCCCCAAACACAGCTTGCTGCTTTTACTACTCATAGTGCTCTAGAAACAACCAAAAACAGGCAAATAGAAATCAACTGTCACTTTGGAGAAATCCCTGCCCATGATGATGCAGGTGTGGGTGATATTTCTTTGTGTGTTGTTTTTGAGGCAAGTGTGAAGGGGAAAGAATTGTTATAAATGGTTAATGTGCCACAACTAATAGCTTTCCATCTCCAAGGGCTTACCATGGGCCATGACATTTACGGTCTCTAACATTAAACCCTTTCACATCCATCATTTCATTTGTACCCCTATGCACCCATTCACCCGAACACTAAGTAAGGAAGGCAGAGAAGTCGCCATTTTTCTGATGAGGAAACTGAACCACATGGAGGTTGTATGGTTTGTCCAATGTCGCACCATAAGTGCCACATCTAGGATTGCCCCCCAAGGATTCCAGCTCCAAATCCAGCAGCTGTTTGATATCACCTGGCCAAACTTCCCTTCATAGCTGTGCATATTCTGAAGATTATTTGGGTGTCTTCTCAGCAATATGAACCTCAGCAGATCTATCTGTAAATATGGGTTAACCAAGGTAATCGAAGATGATCTCATCTCAAGATCCTTAATTACATATGAAAAAACTCTTTTTCCAAATAAGATCAGATTCACAGGTTCCAGAGATTTGGATGTGAACGTATTTGGGGTGCCATTTTTCAACCTACTACGCCCCACTCCCCAGCACATGACTGGCACTTCTCAGTTTCTAGAGAAATGTTTCCTAAGCTTGAACATCTGAGTCACCAGTCACCTGGGGATTTTGTTACTAAGTACATGTGGGATCCTGACTCAGTAGATGTGGATGGAGCCTGAGCTTCTGCATCTCTAACAGGCTCCCGGGTCATGCTGATGCAGACCTAGGTGGTCCAAGGTGAGCAAAGAGTATAGTAGTGAGGTTCATAGAGAAGCAGTAGCAGCACCTGGGAGCCTGTTAGGATGAAGACTCTCAGGCCCATCCCAGACCTGCCGAGCCTGAATCTGCATTGCAACATGATCCCCAAGCACTTTGGTTGCAAGTTAAAATTCCAGAAGCACTGATCAGGTAAGGTTTTTATATTCCTACTTCACACCCAAGACCTCACCCACCATACTCTGCACCTGTGCTTATAGAGTCTTCATTCCTGTTTGGTCAGGTCTTCCGTTCCCTGCATGGCTGTAACTCCCCTCAGACCCTGAGGGGAAGGCCTTGGAAGGAAATGCACCCCGTCCTCCCCTGTACTCGTTCTGTTGCACGAACAGTCCACTGAAGCCCCAAGCCAAGCAGCCACTTGCCCCAAGGCTGTGAATACCACACTGTATGATTCCAAAGAGCCACAGCACTTGTGACACTCACAGAAGCTACCAGAGGGCATCTTGTCCTTCTCAGAGAAAGTGCTACAAAACTCTCCTGGGAATCCTGGAATTTCTTCCTGATATAGGGATCAATTCCACGTGCTTTCTCCACCCTTCTGATGCTCACAGCAAACTCTTACAAGGAGTCAGACAATGCAGATATGTCCCTTCATGCCTCCCAATATATTAAGAAAAAGGATCCCACAACAAAAATCTCTCAGGCATCTTCCATCATCACTTCTGTGGTTTCTTCGCTCAGGGAGTTTTCCCTGAAAAAGAGCCTGCTCCCTCCACTGGACGTGCACAGTCAGGCAAAGGCTGAACTTAGTTGAACCTAGACTAAAATCCTAGCTCTGCTATTTATCAGCTGTGTGTTGTGGGGCAAGCGGCTTAACTTCCCAGAGCCTAGTTTGACCCATTTGTAAAAGTGAGTATAACATATGCCTCCCAGGATCCTTTGATTAGACAGAGACTGGAGTACTGGATAGAACCACACATGGAAGGGGCAGCGAAGGGGCTCAGAGAGTGTCCATGATCTTTCTTTGCTCTTCCTTTGGTCCTCTCTTCCCACGGCCCTTAGGAAAATGGATGGCCCAGTGCATCTTTCCTTCTTCTTCCTCCACTTCTCTCTTCCTGGCTCAGTGGTCTTTCAGATAGTTCATTTTGAAGAAAAGACGGTCCTAATCTTGTCCTAAGAGGTCTATCTACACTCATTTCCACATCAAAATTAAACTATGTCAACTAAAAACAAAACCGCTGAAACCAATTTTGTAGATGTCCAGAACTGAATTAAGTTTTTCCTAATGCTTAAGTAACTACTGTCTTGCAACAAAAATAATTTATTCTTGCCCTATTACTCATTTCTTTCTTTGATAAACTTATATTGAGCACACGCTAGGTAGCCAGTTCCTGTTCTAAGTGCCTATTTCCTTTTACCTATATGTTGAACAGAAAATAAGTTAAGAGATAATGAGTAATACCATTTCAGATAGTGGTAAGAGCTGAGAAGGAAATAAACCAGGTGATGAGATATAATGGGTTTGGGGGCTCTATTTTAGTGTTAGATGGTCGGGTAAATCACCTGAGATATTTAAGTTAAGATCAGATTGACAGAGTAACCAGTCAAGATCAGGAGAAGAAAGTTCTAGATAGAGGGAACAGCAAGTAAGAAGGCCTTGGGTGGGATCAAGCTTGGAGTAGTTGAGGGCTCACAGGTGGTATGACTGCATTCTCATGATCAGAGAGGAGCATGAAACAGGTGAAAATGATGAGGAATGAAGATGTTATGGACGGGATTGTGTCCCTCCAAAACTCATGTGTTGAAGCCCTAAACACCAATGTGACTATACGTGACAACAGGATGTTTACCAAAGTAATTAAGGTTAAGTGAGGTTATAACTGTCATTATAAGAAGAGATACCAGAGAGCTCGTTCCACCACGTGAGGACACAGTGAGAAGGCAGCCGTCTGCAAGCCACGAAGGGGCTCCTCACCAAGAACTGAATTGACCAGACACTGATCTGGGAATTTGAGCCTCCATAACCATAAGAAAATTAATTTCTGATTTTTAAGCTACCCAGGCTGTAGTATTTGGCTGTGGCACATTGAGCTAAGACAGCAGACCATGCTGGGCCACAAGGGCCACAGTAAGAAGCTGGGTTTTAAGCAGGGGGTATGTTGAGTCCAGCTCATTTCAGCTCATAAAAGTGAATTGTTCTGGTTTCAGGAATTTTGTGAGCTATTAACCATCAAGTTGGTATGTTTATATTGGCCATAATGGGAGTATTTACAACATGGAAACTGGCAAATGCTACAAATCAAGGCTCTTATCTTTCCTCCCAAAACCCCCTTCCAAGAAAACAAGTTATCAAATACTAATGAAGTTTGTGCAATTTAGGTACAATAGGAAGTCAATAGAGGGTTTAGGCAGGAAGATAAGTTGATCTAATTTACTTTTTGAAATAATCACTCTGGCTGCTGTGTGGAGAATGGTTTCTGGGGGGATGAGAGTGGAAGCCAGGGACCCAGCAATTTCACTCCTGGGTATATATCCAAAAATCCCCCAAAACACTAAGTCAAACAGATACATGCACCGCCCCCCCTCCAATGTTCATAGAAGCATTATTTACAATTGCCAAGACATGGAAGCAACCTAAGTGTCCATCAACAGATGAATGGATAAAGAAGATGTGGTACGTGTATATACAACAGAATGCTACTCAGCCATAAATAAAGGATGAAATTTTGCCACTTGCAGCAACATGGATGGACTTGGAGGGCATTATGCTAAGTGAAATAAGTCAGACAGAGAAAGACAAATACTGTATATCACTTATATGTGAGATCTAAAAAATATAACAAACTAGTAAATACAACAAAAAGAAACATAAAGAAATAGAGAACAAACTAGTGGTTACCAGTTGGGGAGGGGTGGGGGCAGTGGGAGGTGCAAACTATTGGGTATAAGATAGGCTCAAGGATATACTGTACAACACGGAGAATATAGCCAATATTTTGTAATAACTGCAAAGAGAAATTAACCTCTAAAAATTATACAAAAAGTTTAAAACATTTTAAAAAGAATGAAGAAAAAGAGTGGAAACCAGGGGACCCAATGAGAAGGACTCAAATCCAGATTTTCTGATCCCAAGTCCAGTGCTCATTTTATTGTCACAAATGAGGTCTGTACTTAGTATTCTCTTCCAGAGCCTATAGAAACTCTGCTCCTTTTGCCTTTTGTTATAGTGTCCAATTCCCTAAACCGTCAATCAGCAAAAAGCTCTCCTCTTCACCAAAAAATTACCATTGGGCATTATCAAGATGGCAGAGTAGGAGGATGGAGAGCTCACCTCCCCCCACAAACATATCAAAAACACATCTACATGTAGAACAATTCTCATGGAAGACTAACTGGAACCTGGCAGAAGCACTCCTATCAACCAAAGCTGTAAGAAAGATCTCCATGTGACCGAGTAGGATGGAATAAAAAGGCTTTGGATTGTGCCTTGTGCTCTTGGGAGGGATCTGTAAGGAACAGAAGGTCCACACAGGTGGACTGGCACCCAGGGGAGTGAGCAGGTTGAGCCACAATCTGGGCATCTGAGTTCTGGGATCCCGCACGGAGGAGACAAGCCCCCTTGCCTGCTGGGAAATCCACTGAGACAGACAGAAAGGCTGGAGAAGCCTAGACACTACTCATGAGGAGCGTGCACATGCTGGCTTGCTAACAATCAGGGTAGAGAGAGCCTTGCACTGGCGGCTGCAGCCTCACTGTACTTCCCAATCTGAAGAGGCAAAAACCCTGGCCCCTACTCACTCCACACCACAACCTGATGTGAGATTTGAGCAAAGATTAGGTTCAGCTATGCAGAGACAGCCTGGAGGGCCTGGGGTGTGATCCGGGTGGAGCTGCAAAGCCCACTGTCAGCACATGTATGGGGCAGTGGGTGGGTATGCAGTGGACAGCATCAGTGCACACGGAGTGGCACTACAATAATGTGCATCAGCTAAGTGCTAAATCTCCAGCAGACAGGCACTGGGAAGGAGTCTGCAGTGGTTATTTTCCAGGCAGAGTGCCTGTGCACTCCACAACATGGCTTAGTGTTAGATCTGGAGCAGACAGGTCATGGGAGAAGTCTTCCACAGAGGCAACCCAGATCTCAAGTGGCAGTGCAGCCATCTCAATTCCTGCAGCCACAATGCCCTGACCCCCCCGCCCCAGCTTACTCCACACCACAGCCTTGTACTAGATCTGGGATGAACATAACAGAAAGGGGCGTGACTTTGGGCAGCTTCTGAGTGGAACCACAGAAGCCTACACAGGTGGCACATAAGTCCTCTGTGACCATTGGGATCAGAAAATCTGGATTGCCTCACTTACTTCAGCAATCATCTCCTTTGGGGCAGGGCAAATGGAGCACTCAAGGGCAATGGAACCTGATCAAACCCAACCCTCAGGGCTTCTACTCCAACAACTATTGAGCAGACCCTGCCCCTGACATGGTGGTGACAACCATGGAGCAAAGAGGAATACCCACCTCACATCCCGTATAGCCTCTCAATACTACAATATCAACCACATACCCTATCAAGGGGCTAACAGCCAGCACACTCTGAGGAAAGACATGGCTGACATCTGCACCAAAAACAGCCCTCACACCAAAAATATCAGATACACGCAGTCTACACAGGTATCCTCCCACAAAAAAACACCACTTCAAGACCACGATAATAACTGTTTCTCCTAAATTCACAGAGACAGAGAAAGTTAAGTAAAATGAAAAGACAGAGGAACTACTCCCAATTAAAAGAAAAAGAAAAATCACCTGGAAGAACAAATAATCAGATCTCACCATTCTATTAAACCCTGAGTTCAAAAAAGAGGTAATTAAATTGCTAAAGTAATTAAGAAAGATTATCAATAGAAAAGCAGATCACTGTAACAAGGAACTAAAAACTATAAAGATGGACCAATCAAAATTAGGCAATTCAATTGCCGAGATTAAAAATCAATCTAGGAGCAATGAATAGCAGACTAAATGACACAGAAGAATGAACAAGTGATCTGAAAGACAGGATAATGAAAATCACACAAATGTAACATCAGACAGGAAGACAGATGAAAGAAAATGAGTGTCAACTGAAAAAAAAATGCGCAACCTAAAAGTTGAGACTTGTGTTTTATTTGGCAGACAAAACTGAGGACTTAGGACCAGGACGCAGCCTCTCAGATAGCTCTAAGGGACTGCTCCAAAGAAGTAAGGGATGAGCCAGGATATATAGGAGTTCTTGAAATAAAGACCAGGTAGTTGGAACTTCAAAAGATTGGTATTAATTTAAAAAAAAACAGATACCTTAAGTTAATAAACTCAGGACTTTTCTATGTATGGGAAGATGCAAGAGTCTGGGTTCATTGAAACTATTTCTTTGATACGCTCCTTAGCTATCTAGGACCAGTATCCTGTTCTTTCCAATCCTGAGTCTCCTCAGGGTGCACTGATGAGGGTCGCTGCAGTGGCTGAGGGCTTGTCAGCAGGCATCCCTTTTGTCTCCATCCTGAGTTCCCTCAGGGCTCACCGTCAGGGCGGTGGGGGGGGGGGCTTGACAGCTGCAACACCCTTTGTTTACTGATACGGCAGAAGACATTTTTTCATTCACAGAAGCAACATAAGAGATGTAACAACCTAAGTGTCCATCATCGGATGAATGGATAAAGAAGATGCGGCACATATATACAATGGAATATTACTCAGCCATAAAAAGAGACGAAATTGAGCTATTTGTAATGAGGTGGATAGACCTAGAGTCTGTCATACAGAGTGAAGTAAGTCAGAAAGAGAGAGACAAATACCGTATGCTAACACATATATATGGAATTAAAAAAAAAAATGTCATGAAAAACCTAGGGGTGAAACAGGAATAAAGACACAGACTTACTAGAGAATGGACTTGAGACTATGGGGAGGGGGAAGGGTAAACGGTGACAAAGCGATAAAGAGGCATGGACATATATACACTACCAAACGTAAGGCTAGTGGGAAGCAGCCGCATAGCACAGGGAGATCAGCTCGGTGCTTTGTGACCGCCTGGAGGGGTGGGATAGGGAGGGTGGGAGGGAGGGAGACACAAGCGGGAAGAGATATGGGAATATATGTATATATATAACTGATTCATTTTGTTGTGAAGCTGAAACTAACATACCATTGTAAAGCAATTATACTCCAATAAAGATGTTAAAAAAAAAACACACATTCATGAAAAAAAAAAAAGAGATGTAAGAGATAATACAAAGCATGCTGACCTACACATAATAGGGGTTCCAGAAGGAGAAGACAGAGAAAAGGGGATCAAAAATGTATTTGAAGAAATTATAGGTGAAAACTTCACAAACCTAAAGGAGGAAACATATCTAGGTACAGGAAAAACAGAGGGTCCCAAACAAGATGGACTCAAACAGATCCACACCAAGACATATCATAATTAAAATGGCAAAAGTTAAAGAGAGGATTCTAAAGGCAGCAAGAGAAAAGCAAAGTCAGGTACAAGGGAACCTCCATAAGGCTATCAGCTGATTTCTTTCCAGAAACTTTGCAGGCCAGAAGGGAGTGGCATGATATATTCAAAACTCCTGAAAGGGAAATACCTGAACCTAGAATACACTACCCAGTAAGATTAACATCTAGAATAGAAAAAGAGATAAAGAATTTCTCAGACAAGTAAACACTGAAAGAATTCAGCAATATTAAACCTATGCTAAAAGAAATATTTAAAGGTCTTCTCTAAATAGAAAAGAAGCAAGTAACTATGGAAAAGGGAAAATCACAATAGGAAAGGTAAATATATAAAAAGATTGAAGATCACTTAAGTAAGCCAATACATAGACTAAAGAACAATACAAAAATTGTAAAAGTGATGATAACTACAATTAATAGTAAAAGGATAAGCATAAAGGTGTAAAATAGGACATAATATCACAAAATACGGGAGGGGAAGTATAAAAATGTACCTCTTTTAGAATGGGTTTGAACTTGAGTGACTACCAGCTTAAAGCAAATAGATACAGTTATGGGTCAACATACTTGAACTCCATGGTAACCACAAATCAAAAACATATAAAAGACTCACAAAAATAAAAAAGAAGGGAACTCAAGCATACTACAAAAGAAAATCATCAAACCACAAAAGGAAAAACAAAAAGAAATGAACAAGGAAGAACTACAAAATCAAATGGAAAACAAGATTTAAAATGGCTAAGAGTACATACCTATCAATAATTACTTTAAAGGTCAATGGACTAAATGTTCTGATCAAAAGACTTAAAGTATCAGATTGGATTAAAAAAAAAAACAAACCAAGAACCTATAATATGCTGCCTACAAGAGACTGACTTGAGGGAGAAAGACACACACAGACTGAAAGCGAAGGGATAGAAAAAGATATTTCATTCAAAGGGAAATGACAAGAAAGCAGGGGGAAGCAATACTCTTATCTGACAAAATAGACTTTAAAACAATGACCATAAAGAAAGACAAAGCAGGGCATTATATGATGACAAAGGGATCAATACAAGTAGAGAATATTACACTCATTAACATATATGCACCCAGTATAGGAGCACCTAAATATGTAAAACAAATACTAACAGAGACAAAGGGAGAAACTGATAGGAATACAATAATAGTAGGAGACACTAACACCCACTGACATCAAGGGACAGATCATCCAGACAGAATATTAATAAGGCAACAGAGGTCCTAAATGACATTACAGACCAGTTGGACTGAATTGTTATCTAGGACGCTACATCCAAAAAAATACATATTCTTTTCAAGTGCACATGGAACGTTCCCTAGGATAGACAACATACTAGATCATAAAACAAGCCTAAACAAATTTAAAGGATAAAAATTATTTCAAGCATCTTTTCTGACCACAATAGTCTGAAACTAGAAATAAATCACAAAAAGAAAAATGGGAAAAGAACAAACACAAGGAAACTAAACATGCCAGTGAAAAACCAGTGGGTCAATGGTGAAATCAAAGAAGAACTCAGAAAATACCTCAAGACAAATGAAAATGAAAACCCAAACTTACAAAATCTATGGGACACAGCAAAAGCAGTTCTAAGAGGGAAGTTCATAGCAATACAGGCCTTCCTCAAGAAACAAGAAAAATCTCAACAACAACAACAATAACAACCCTATCACCTAAAAGATTTAGAAAAAGAACAAACAAAACCCAAAGTCAGCAGAAGGAAGGAAATAATTAAGATCATCAAGAAAAAAAGGGGGCTTCCCTGGTGGCGCAGTGGTTGAGAGTCCGCCTGCCGATGCAGGGGACACGGGTTCGTGCCCTGGTCCGGGAAGATCCCACATGCCACGGAGCGGCTGGGCCCGTAAGCCATGGCCGCTGAGCCCGTGCGTCCGGAGCCTGTGCTCCGCAACGGGAGAGGCCACAACAGTGAGAGGCCCACGTACAGCAAAAAAAAAAAAAAAAAAAAAAAAAGAAAGAAAGAAAGAAAAAAGGGAAAGGGCTCAAATCAATAAAATTAGAAATGAAAAAGAAGAAGTTACAGTAGACACCACAGAAATACAAAGGATCATAAGAGACTACTACAAGCAACAATATGCCAATAAAATGGACAACCTAGAAGAAATGGACAAATTCTTAGAAACGTATGGAATCCCAAGACTTAACCAGGAAGCAACAGAAAATATGAACAGATCAATTGCAAGTGCTGAACTCAAACTGTGATTTAAAAACTTCCAACAACAACAACAAAAAGTCCAGGACCAGATGGCTTCACAGCTGGATTCTATCAAACATTTAGAGAAGAGTTAATGTTTATACTTCTCAAACTATTGCAAAAAATTGCAGAGGAAGGAATAGTCCAAAACTCATTGTATGAAGCCACCATCACCCTGCTACCAAAACCAGACAAAGATATCACAAAAAAAGAAAATTAGAGACCAATACCACTGATAAACATAGACATAAAAATCCTCAAGAAAATACTAGCAATCTGAATCCAACAATACATTAAAAGGATCATACATCATGATCAAGTGGGATTTATCCCAGGGATGCAAGATTTTTCAATATTTGCAACTCAATCAGTGTTACACACCACATTAACAAATTGAAGAATAAAAACCATATGATCATCTCAATAGATGCAGAAAAATCTTTCAACAAAAATTCAACACTCATTTATGATAAATACTCTCCAGAGAGTGGGCATAAAGGGAACCTATCACAACATGATAAAGGCCATCTATGACAAACCCACAGCTAACATCATACTCAATGGTGAAAAGCTGAAAGCATTTCTGGTAAGATCAGGAGCAAGACAGGGATGTCCACTCTTGCCACTTTTATTAAACATAGTTTTGGAAGTCCCAGCCATGGAAATCAGAGAAGAAAAAGAAATAAGATGAATCCAAACTGGAAAAGAAGTTAAACTGTCACTGTTTGCAGATGACATGACATAGAAAATCCTAAAGATGCTACCAGAAAACTACTAGAGCTCATCTATGAAGATGGTAAGGTTGCAAGATACAAAATTAAAACACAGAACTCTGTTGCATTTCTATATACTAACAATGAAAGATCAGAAAGAGAAATTAAGGAAACAATCCCATTTACCATTGCATCAAAAAGAATAAAATACCTAGGAATAAACCTATGTAAGGAGGCAAAAGACCTGTACTCTGGAAACTATAAGACACTGATGAAAGAAATCGAAGATGACACAAACAGATGGAAAGATATAGCATGTTCTTGGATTGGAAAAATCAATATTGTCAAAATGACTGTACTACCCACAATCTACAGATTCAATGCAATCTCTATCAAATTACCAATGGCATTTTTCACAGAACTAGAACAAAAAATTTTTTAAATTTGTGTGGAAACACAAAAGACTCTAGCCAAAGCAATCTTGAGAAAGAAAAACAGTGCTGGAGGAAGTAGGCTTTCTAACTTCAAACTATACTAAAAAGCTAAAGTAATCAAAACAGTATGGTACTGGCACAAAAACAGACATATAAATCAATGGAACAGGATAGAAAGCCCAGAGATAAAACACACACCTATGGTCAGTTAATCTATGACAAAGGAGGCAAGAATATACAATGGAGAAAAGACAGCCTCTTCAATAAGTGGTGCTGGGAAAATGGGAAAGCTTCATGTAAAAGAATGAAATTAGAACACGATACACAAAAATAAACTCAAAATGGATTAAAGACCTAAATGTAAGGCCAGACACTATAGAACTCTTAGAGTATTATAGGCAGAACACTGTTTGACATAAATCTCAGCAAGAGCTTTTTCGATCCACCTCCTAAAGTAATGAAAATAAAAACAAAAATAAACAAATGCGACCTAATTAAACTTAAAAGTTCTTCACAGCAAAGGAAACCATAAACAAAATGAAAAGGCAACCCACAGAATGGGAGAAAATATTTGCAACCTAAGTGACCGACAAGGGATTAATTTCCAAAATATACAAAGAGCTCATGCAGCTTAAAAAACATAAAGAACGCAATCAAAAAATGGGCAGAAGATCTAAGTAGATATTTCTCCAAAGAAAACATACAGATGACCAAAAAGCACATGAAACAATGCTCAACATTGCTAATTATTAGCAAATGCAAATCAAAACTACAATGAGGTACCACCTCACACCACTCAGAATGACCATCATCAAAAAGTCTACAAATCATAAATGCTGGAGATGGTGTGGAGAAAAGAGAAGCCTCCTGCACTGTTGGTGGGAATGTCAATTGGTGCAGCCACTATGGAGAACAGTACGGAGGTTCCTTAAAAAACTAAAAACAGAACTACCATATGATCCAGCAATCCCACTCCTGGGCATATATCTGGAGAAAATCATAATTTGAAAAGATACGTGGCCACCAATGTTCACTGCAGCACTATTTACAATAGCCAATAAATGTCCATCAACAGAGGAATGGATAAAGAAGATGTGGACATATATACAATGGAATATTACTCAGCCATAAAAAAGAATGAAATAATGCTATATGCAGCAACATGGATGGACCTACAGATTATCATACTAAGTGAAATAAGTCAGACAGAGAAAGACAATTATTACATGATATCACTCATATGTGGAATCTAATTTTTAAAATGATACAAATGAACTTATTTACAAAACAGAAACATTTTTATAGATATAGAAAACAAACTTATGGTTATCAAAGGGGAAACACGGGGGAGAGGGATAAATCAGGAGCTTGAGATGAACATACACACGCTACTATACATAGGATAGGTAACCAACAAGGACATACTGTATTGCACAGGGAACTCTACTTAATATTCTGTGATAACCTATAAGAGAAACGAATCTAAAAAAGAATGAATATGTGCATAGGTATAACTGAATCACTTTGCTGTACACTTGAAACTAACACAATGTTGTAAATCAACTATACTCCAATAAAATTAAAATTAAAAAAATAGAAAAGATCAATAAAACTTAGAGCTAGTTTTTTGAAAAGATAAAACTGACAAACCCTTAGCCAGGATCACCAAGAAGAAAAGGGAGAGGACCCAAACAAACTAAGAAATGAAAGAGGAGAAATAACAACTGATACCACAGAAATACAAATAATTATAAGAGAATACTATGAACAATTATATGCCAACAAATTGGACAACCTAGAAGAAATGGACAAGTTTCTAGAGACATGCAGCCTGCCAAAACTGAGTCAAGAAGAAATAGATAGTTTGATAAGGCCAATCACCTGAAGTGAAATGGAATCTTTAAAAAGAAAAAGAAAAAAAACAACTCCCTGCAAACAAAAATCCAGGACTGGATGACTTCACTGGAGAAATCTACCAAACATACAGAGAAGAACTTGTACCAATCCCTCTCAAAATATTCCAAAACCCTGAGGAGGAGGGAATACTCCCAAATTCATCTATAAAGCCACCATCACCCTGATATCAAAACTAGAAAGAAAGAGAGAAAGAAAGAGAGAAAGAGAGAAAGGGAGAAAGGGAGAAAGGGAGAAAGGAAGGAAGGAAGGAAGGAAGAACAGAAGAAAGAAAGAAAGGAATAAAGGAAGGAAGGGAGGAAGAAAGAAAGAAAGGGAGAGAGAAAGGAAGGGAGAAGGAAAGAAAAAAATTACAGGCCAATATCTTTGATGAATACAGATGTAAAAATCCTCAACGAAATATTAGCAAACTGAATCCAACAATACATAAAAAGGATCATAGACCATGATCAAGTTGGATTCATTTTAGTGTTGCAATTATGGTTCAACATACAAAAATCAATGTGACACACCACGTTAACAAAAGAAAAGGCAAGAACCACATGATCACCTCAATAGACGCAGAAAAAGCATTTGACAAAATTCCACACTCATTCATGATTAAAACTCTCACCAGTGTGGGAACAGAGGAAACATGCCTCAACATAATAAAAGCTATTTACGACAAACCCACAGCCAACATAACACTCAACAGTGAAAAGCTGAAAGCATTCCTACTAAAGCTGAAAGTATTCCTACTAAATTCAGGAACAAGACAAGTATGCCCACTCTCACCAGTCCTATTTAACACAGTGTTACATGTCCTAGCCACAGCAATCAGACAAGAAAAAGAAATAAAATGTACACAAATTGGAAGGGAAAATGTAAAACTGTCACCATATGCAGATGACATGACACTGTACAGAGAGAATTAAAGTCTTCACACAAAAACAATTAGAACTAATGAATGAATTCAGCAAGGTAGTAGGATACAAGGTTATATACAGAAATCTGTTCCATTTTTTTACACTAACGATGAAATGTCAGAGAGAGTAAAAAAAAAAAAATCCTATTTAAAATCACACCCCCCCACAAAATACCTAGGAATAAACTTAACCAAGGAGATGAATGACAAATAAGCTGAAAACAATAAAACATTGATAAAGGAAACTAAAGATGATTAAAAGAAATGGAAAGATATCCCTTGCTCTTGGATTGAAAGAATTAATACTGTTAAAATGGCCATACCATCCAAAGCAATCTACAGATTTAATGCAATCCCTATCAAAATATCTATGATATTTTTCACAGAATTAGAACAAATGATTCTCGAATTTATACAGAATCACAAAGGGCCAATAATTGCCAAAGCAATCCTGAGGAAAAAGAACAAAGCTGGAGGCATAACCCCTCCAGATTTCAGATTATATTACAAAGCTACAGTATTCAAAACAGTGTGGTATTTGCACAGAAACAGACATATAGCGATCAGTGGAACAGATAGAGAGCCCAGAAGTAAACCCATGCACCTAAGGTCAATTAATCTATGACAAAGGAGGCATGAATATACAATGGAGAAAAAACAGTCTCTTCAACAAGTGGTGTTAGGAAAAATGGACAGCTACTTGTAAATCAATGAAATTAGAACATTCTCTCACACCTTATACAAAAATAAACTCAAAATGGCTTAAAGACCTAAATATAAGACATTAAAACTCTAAATATAAACCATAAAAGTTCTAGAAGAGAATAGAGGCAAAACATTCTCTGACATAAATAGTAGCAGTATTTTCTTAGACGAGTCTAATCAAACTAAAAAAGCCTCTGCACAGCAAAAGAAACCATGAACGAAATGAAAAGGCAACATATAGAATGGAAGAAAATATTTGCAAGTGATGCAAATAAAAAAAGGGGTTAATATCCAAAATATACAAACAGCTTATAAAACTCAGTATCAAAATAACAAACAACCCAATCAAAAAAATGGGCAGAAGACCCAAACAGACATTTTTCCAAAGAAGACACACAGATGGCCAACAGACACATGAAAAGATACTCAACATCAGTAATTATTAGATAAATGCAAAAATCAAAACCACAATGTGGTGTCACCTCACACTGCTCAGAATGGCCATCATCAAAAAGTCTACAAGGGCTTCCCTGGTGGCGCAGTGGTTGAGAGTCCGCCTGCCGATGAAGGGGACACAGGTTCGTGCTCCGGTCCGGGAAGATCCCACATGCCATGGAGCGGCTGGGCCCGTGAGCCATGGCTGCTGGGCCTGCGCGTCTGGAGCCTGTGATCCGCAACGGGAGAGGCTGCAACAGTGAGAGGCCCGCATACAGCAAAAAAAAAAAAAAAAAAAAAAGTCTACAAATAATAAATGCTCGAGAGGGTGTGGAGAAAAGGGAACCCTCCTGCACTGTTGCTGAGAATGTAAATTGGTGCAGCCACTATGGAGGACACTACAAAGTTCCTTTAAAAACTAAAAATAGAGCTTCCATATGATCCAGCAATCCCACTCCTGGGTATACATCTGGAAAAACGAAAACTCTAATTCAAAAAGATATATGCACTCCATAGTTCATAGCAGCACTATTTATAATAGCCAAAACATTGCAACAAACAAGTGCCCATCAACAGATGATTGGCTTAAGAAAATATGGAATACACAATGGAATATTACTCAGCCATTAAAAAAGAATGAAATATTGACATTTATAGTAACATGAATGGACCTAGAGAATATTATATTTAGTGAAGTAAGTCAGAGAAAGACAAATACTATATGATATCACTTATATGTAGATTCTAAAAAATAATACAAATGAATGTATATACAAAACAGAAACAGACTCATAGACATAGAAAACAAATTTAGGGTTACCAAAGGGGTGGGGGGGGAAGGAGGGACAAATTAGGAATATGGGATTAACAGATACAAACTATTGGACATAAAATAGATAAGCAACAAGAATTTACTGTATAGCACGGGTAAATATATTCAATACCTTGTAATAACCTATAAAGGGATTTAATCTGAAAACATATATGTAACTGAAACACTTTACTATACATCTGAAACTAACACAATATTATAAATCAACTATACTTAAATAAAAAATGACCATTAATGTTAGGCTTCTCAATTGAGACCCTCAAATGAATCGGAACCTCAAAGACCCTCAGAGAGTCAGGGCCTTCAAGAGCATATGGCTCAAGCCTTGTCTCCACCCCCAACTCTACTCAATGTGGAAACTGAGGCCTACAGAAGCTTAACGTCTTCCCCATGATAGACAGATGGGTAGGGAAAGAGCACAAGGGACACTGGCTCCTTGTCCAGTGTTGTTTCTGCTACATGGAAAGGCTGAGAGACACTGAATGCAGAAATCTGTCCTGCCATTCTTACTGCAGGTGAGACCAATAATAAATGACAATGGCAGGAAACTTTTACAAACTGAAAATTAATAAAAAATTGTAACTTAGGACAATCATTGCTTACTCCTACCCTGGAGAGCACTAAGATTGAACTTTGGCTGCTTCTTTTGTATAGATCAGCCCTTGCCCTGCTCCTCTTAGCCTCGTTTGCCTTCTTGGATGAATCATCTGTGACTTGGTCTACATGACCAGAGCTGGGACATTTCCAAGAGAATTGCTGGATGCAGGTACCTACAAACAGGATCATTTTAATCCTTTTGAGTCCAATGCTGCCCCAGCTTTTACATTCCCTTCATCACAACCTGTTAAGTCATTTTCGGTTTTCCAGTTGGCTACTCATGTTTCCAATGATATGCGTTCTGATCGGCACTCTCTGAGACCTTTATGAGCATGTTCCCTGTCAGGCCACTTGGGTTAAAAGCATTTAACAACAGCAGGGGTAGAAACAGCTCTTATAAAACAACCTGCTTTTTACTCAGTCTCAGGAAGATGTACCCTCAATGCTGATACTTTCTCAAAGCTTCTAGCTGTTAACGATACGAATGCAGGTAATTTAAAAGTGGCCATAAAGGCAATCAAAGAAGCTTCCCTCTGTTAATCACAAGAAAACAAAGGAAATAAAAAAAGAGTTAATCAACCCACCCCTTTCAAAAGACCTTGCAATTATAGACCATGGAAATAAAGGTAACTTAAGTTCATTAGGATGAAACAATTGCATGTTTTCTTGTTAGGAATTAATCATATCTCAGAGGTTCAGGAGAAATTCTTTACATGATTTTTACTGTTTTCATGGACTTAAGGAATGTTATTGCTGGAGCAAAAAAGATCTACCATCTACAAACCCTAAAGGCTTAGAGGTTAAGAATTCTGCCTAAGGCCACACAACTCATGGACACCAAGACAAGGAAGGAACTCAGTCTCCTGGTTCTCAGCCCAGTACATGCTCACTCAACTGTCATTTTCCCCTCCAGAAGGCTCAGGCTACACTCTGCACAGCATGTTGCACTGTTCGCTGGTGGTACTACCAGCCCAGGGATGGGGGTCTAAATTTCAGTTCAGCACTGCATCTAATTCCTGGAGTCATCTGCCTGTCCTCTGTTCCTAGCCTGACCCCAGTGCTCTGGTCCTACAGCGTAAAGCAAGACAGTGTCTCAGAAAGGCTGTGCTAAGTGAGGCAGAAATGGCAAAGGACATTCTGCCCATTGACGAATGCAGCTGACTGCTTCAACACTTCACTCCAAAAACATCTGGATGTGGGCCAGACTTGGTCTACTTGGCCTATATTCTAGTTATTCTTTTCCCCATGAACTATGGTTCTATTAATTACAGGGGAAATTGGAGGAAATAAATTGGCACATGAAGTTTTCAAGTCTTCCTTGTGTTATTAAGGAACTGGAATCAAGCTAGTGGCACTAATACACTGATGAGATGCACAGATGTGGAGACACAAGCTTAAACCTCCCTTTTTTTCTTTTCCTTTAAAAATTTTTTTTACTCTGGTAAATACACTTAACACAAAATTTACCTTCTTAATTATCTTTAACTGTACAGTTCAGTGATATTAAATATTAATTACATTCACATTGTAGTGCAATCATCACTAATATCTCCTGAACTCTTTTCATCTAACAAACCTGAAATTCTATACTCATTTAACAATGACTTCCCATTTCCTCCACCACCCCCAGCCTCTGACAGCCATTACTTTACTTTTTTTCTTTTGTTTACAATTTTATTTTTTTTATACAGCAGGTTCTTATTAGTTAACCATTTTATACATATTAGTGTATATGTGTCCGTCCCAATCTCCCAATTCATCACACCACGACCACCCCCTGCCACTTTCCCCCCTTGGTGTCCAGACGTTTGTTCTCTACATATGCGTCTCTATTTCTGCCCTGCAAACCAGTTCATCTGTACCATTTTTCTAGGTTCCACATATATGCATTAATATACGATATTTGTTTTTCTGTTTCTGACTTACTTCACTCTGTATGACAGTCTCTAGATTCATCCACATCTCTACAAATGAGCCAATTTCGTTCCTTTTTATGGCTGAGTACTACTCTATTGTATATATGTACCACATCTTCTTTATCCATTCGTCTGTCGATGGGCATTTAGATTGTTTCCATGACCTGGCTATTGTAAACAGTGCTGCAATGAACATTGGGGTGCATGTGTCTTTTTGAATTATGGTTTTCTCTGGGTATATGCCCAGTAGTGGGATTGCTGGGTCATATGGTAATTCTATTTTTAGTTTTTTAAGGAACTTCCATACTGTCCTCCATAGTAGCTGTATCAATTTACATTCCCACAACAATGCAAGAGGGTTCCCTTTTCTCCACACACTCTCCAGCATTTGTTGTTTGTAGATTTTCTGATGATGGCCATTCTGACTGGTGTGAGGTGATACCTCATTGTAGTTTTGATTTGCATTTCTCTAATAATTAGTGATGTTGAACAGCTTTCCGTGTGCCTCTTGGCCATCTGTATGTCTTCTTTGGAGAAATGTCTATTTAGGTCTTCCGCCCATTTTTTGATTGGGTACTTTACTTTCTGTCTCTGTGATTTTGGTACCTGTGAATCTAATACCTCATATTAGTGGAATCATACAGTATTTGTCCTTTTATGACTGGCTTATTTCAGTTGGCATAATGTCTTCAATGTTCATCCATTTTGCAGCATGTGTCAGCATTTCCTTCTTTTTTAAGGTTCAATAATATTTCATTGTAATATACCATATTTTGTTTATCCATTTATCTGTTGATGGGCCCCTGGGTTGCTTCCACCTTTTGGCTACTGTGAATATGCTGCTATAAACGTGGGTGTAATAGAACAGGGAGATCAGCTCAGTGCTTTGTGACCACCTAGAGGGTCGATAGGGAGGGTGGAAGGGATATGCAAGAGGGAGGAGATATGGGGATATATGTATACGTATAGCTGATTCACTTTGTTATAAAGCAGAAACTAAGACACCATTGTAAAGCAATTATACTCCAATAAAGATGTTTATAAAAAAAAAGTGGGTGTATAAATATATCTTCATGTCCCTACTTACAATTTTTTTGGCTATATATACAGAAGAGAAATAGCTGGATTATATGGTAATTCTATTTTTAATTTTTGGAGGGACAGCCATACTGTTTTCCATAGTGGCTGCACTATTTTACATTCCCACCAGCAGTGCACCAGTTTCCAATTTCTACACGTCCTCATCAACACTTGTTAATTTCCATTTTTTAATAGTAGCCATTCTAATTAGTTGAGGTGGTCGAAACCCTACTTTTAATCCATAATCTTCTATTGGATTCCTTCTTCTGCCTCTGCTCAGAGACTTGGCCTTCTAGAGAAGGGACTCAAGTCGGGAATTCTCTCAATGCTGGTATCTGGTCTACAGAGTTCAAGAAAAACCAACACAAACATCAGCTTTTCTTCCTTAGTAAGGGCTTTACCTGTCTGATTTAAATACTTGCCTCAGGGCAGATGTTGAAGGACCACGGTGGAGAAAGTAGCCTATGAAGATGGAGAGTGTGGGATGAAGAACCTAGAGAACACACTGAGTACGGGGAGGCTGGTGAGAGGACCAGGGTGGGTCATGGGATGGGAAAGAGGAAGGACCAGGAGGTGCTGGCTAAAGGTGGTTATCCCGGACCCTCAGAAGCAGAGTGTGCTGAGACCTGGTGCTGGCCAGACTTCCGCAGGACACAGACAAGCACAGGGAAGTTAAACCATAAACCACAGGACTGTCCGAGTATAAAACAGTAAATGGAATTATTTGGGAACCCAGTTATCCTCAGAAGCCTTGGACAGACTTTGAACATTTATATATTTTTCCAACTATTTGCTCCATATAATTTTCAAGTGATTCTCTTACTCTTGCTTGAACTGACATAGCTTGAGGGTGACCCTAAAATTATATTGTCAGTTAATGCTCTCCTAGAAGATTCCATTTGAATTATTTCCCTAAATCTCAAGTTATTAGACAATATAATGAAAACATTTATTAATGTCTATCAAGACCAAGGGTTCTCACTAGCTACCTGGTCTTCCATCCTTCAGGAGGCTGATTACTTCCTCCCAGGGTGCTGGATGTGGCACCTAGATTATACCTCTACTGTTGCTGCTCTTTTAAAACTTGGCTGGTATCTGTGAATTTGGTGCTTTATGATGAAGAAATAGGTGCCCCTAATGCTGTGCTGAGGAAGGTTCCTGTCTGAGGCTCGTCTACAGATGCTGGGGCCAGTGCTGCTCCATCCTGTACTGCAGCTTCTGTTCCTCAAATCCCTCACCACGGAGCAATCACATTTGCGTGAAATGTCTTTGCTGCATGTAATTTCAGTGATTTTTCCAGACAGAATGCTGAGCTGAGTAGGAGTGTGATTCAGTGTAGCCCAAGGGGCTATCACTTCTGAGAGGAAAAGACAGGAACTCCAGGGGACTGTGTCGAGGACACAGGGATGTGTGGAGACTTTCTCTTTGACAAAAATGAGCCCCATCAGGGCACCAAAAATTCTTTTCAAATATTTCCCAGGTGACTAAGTGAACAAAGCCACAACTGTGCGTGCACTTACAATCTGCCTGAAACATCGTCACCATGTAGTTGTAATTACAGTGCACTACACTACTTCCCCCCTTATCCTGGGGAAACAATCCACCACCCCTAGTGGATGCCTGAAAACTCAGACAGTACTGAACCCTATATGTGCAATGCTTTTGTCCTAGGTATACATACGTGTGGTAAAGATTAATTTATAAATTAGGCACAGTAAGAAATTAACAGTAACTAATAATAGAACAAATATGATAATATCCTGTAATAAGTTATGTGAATGTGGCCTTTTTCTCTATCTCAAAATATCTTGTACTAATTTTATGACTTTTCCAATTTAATAAGCATTTACCACACATTGTGGCCATAACTTTTTGTTTGTTTCTTTATTTTTGGCTGTGTTGCGTCTCTGTTGCTGCTCACGGGCTTTCTCTAGTTGCGGTGAGCGGGGGCTACTCTTCATTGTGGTGCACGGGCTTCTCATCGCGGTGGCTTCTCGTTGCGGAGCATGGGCTCTAGGCACACGGGCTTTAGTAGTTGTGGCACACGGGCTCAGTAGTTGTGGCGCACAGGCTTAGTTGCTCCACAGCATGTGGGATCTTCCCGGACCAGGGCTCGAACCCGTATCCCCTGCACTGGCAGGTGGATTCTTAACCACTGCCCCACCAGGGAAGCCAAGTGGCCATAACTTCTGCAGTTTGAGATCAGACAGCAAAACTAGCATGAATTTCTTTTTCCTTCTTCACAATTTCACAGACAGAAGATTCTTTCTTACCATAGATCTTAGAAACCTCAGCATACATTTGTTTTCTTTACTTAGTAATTTGAAAACTTTCATATGAAGGGAGCACTTTACATCTTTTCTTTGGTATATCCGATTTGCTAGCATTGCTACTCTTGCACTTGGGGACTTTATTGAGGGTGATTTTAAACCCTTTTAAAATAAGGGTGATTTTAACACAAGTATCATGATAACATGATAGTGGATGGAAACTGAGGCAGCTGTGAAGTGATCAATGGGGCAGGATATGCTGGACAAAGGGGTGATTCACGTGCTGGGGGGGACCAAGGCAGACAACCCAAGATCCCATCAAGCAATCAGAATGACACTCAAGTTAAAACTTATGAATTGTTTGCTTCTGGAATTGTCCATTTAATATTTTCAGACCCTGGTTGACAGCAGGTGCCTGAACCTACAGAAAGCAAAACCTCTGATAAGGCAAGATTGCTGTACCTTGTAATTTTATTGTAACAATCTTAAGCAGTGTTTAAATCCTTAGTGGTGTTCAGAGTCTTTGATTATTTTAGATGGGCCATCGAAAGCATTAACAGTTCAAAGTGTGCCATGAACATAGAAAGTTGGACAATTTTTCTGATATTGTAACTATGTTCTACTTTAAGTAGGAAAACAATACTTCTCGTGATGCTGAGAGCTGAATACCATTCCTCAGAGCTCCCTGGCTGTCAGCATAAACAAACATATTTATTGTGACTGTGTTTTGGTAAACATGATGTTGACAAATAAAGTGCTAATAATTTTCTTCTTTTGTACCTTGTAGAAACTCCTTAAAAAGCCCAATCTCTATTGTAACTATGAACATTAGTTTTATCTCCATAGAATCCAGAAGTAAGAATTTACAAGCTGGAGTTCACGATGAGATAAACACAGATATGGAGAGTCAGCTTTTAAACATTTTACAGCAATGTGACACAGCCACATTATTTAAGTACATGACCAGAGGACTTGTCTCAGTGAAGAGACAGAGACTGATTTAACCGTTTTTCATTTCATTTTCGAATCTATTTTTGTTGTATTTTTTAAATATCAGACCATCATGGGTTGAAATTAAGAAAAATAATTTGTCGTTCACCACAGGTGCCCTACCTTAGGCTCTATCTGGGGATGAATAAATGTGTATGCTGTATGTGTGCTCAGTAAAAAACAATTTTTGGATGCTCTTGTTTTCCCAGATAATGGCAGGAGTAACTCTGTGAGCCAAAAGGTGTATGCTGGAACCATAAATTGGAAACTACCAAACTGTCTATCATTCATAGACTGGAAAATAAATTACATTTTCATACAGCAGTGAGATGAGCAAACTACAGCTACATTCAATATGAATCTCAAACAGAATGTTAAATGAAAGAAGCCAGACACAAAAGAATGCAGATGATGTGGTTGCCTTTACATAAGGATCAAAGGCAAGTGGCACTACGGTGTTAGCAGTTAGGGTGGTGGTCACCCTTGGGGTCGTGACTGGCAGACAGCACAAGCTGGTTTCTGGGGTGCCAGTCAGGTTCTGTTTCTTGATCTGCTGCTTAAATGCATATGCATTCACTTTGTGAAAATTCACTGAGCTGTGCCTTTTTCTACAAGTTTTATATTACATTTCAATAAAAAAATAAAAACAAACAACAACACAAGCAGATCTTGGAATCTTCACACAGCAGGTTTCAGGGAGAGCACTGAGACACATGGCACCCACCCCAGTGCCAAACAGGGGTAGAGTGACCAGGGAGTGAGGTGTGACCACCAACTCCATAGCTGACTTCCTAGGGTAATCAGCCAAGTCACTCATGTCAAGATGTGGTTGGATTAAAGAAACTAAGCAGGGATTTCTCTGGGGGCGCAGTGGTTAAGAATCCGCCTGCCAATGCAGGGGACACAAGTTCGATCCCTGTTCTGGGAAGATCCCACATGCTGTGGAGCAACTAAGCCCATGTGCCACAACTACTGAGCCCGCACACCACAACTACTGAAGCCTGTGCGCCTACAGTCTATGCTCCACAAGAGAAGCCACTGAAATGAGTAGCCTGCGGACCGCAACGAAGACCCAACGCAGCCAAAAATAAATAAATAAATAAATAAATTATTTTTAAAAAGAAACTAAGCAGTGCCATGGCACCTTCATTTCCTGAGTGCAGGCTGAGTGTTGCAGCAGAACCAGCTGGCCTGGGTTTGAATTTCGGCTCCACCACATGACTGAAAAGCATAACCCTGGGTCAGTGCCTTAAACACTCAGTGCCTCAGTTTCCACATCTCTAAAATAGGGGTAGTGATAGGTTTGACTACATTAAATTTGGATCCACATCCCACACAGAATTAGCAAGTAAGGGTTTGGTTCTGTTATATCTATGTACCAGGCACTTTAATCCTTACATCCATTGTAAGAAGTGGACTCAGTGAAGGAGGGATTTCAATGAGACCACATGCCTAGTAAATGCAGAATTGAGGTCTGAACCCCAGGCTTGCCTGGTTCCCAGCCCACAATCTAAGGCTTCCTGACAAAGAGGGAAAACTCTCTCTTAGAAACCAGGAAATGGAAAAGATGACCAAGAAAATCATTCAAGTGTGAGGAAACATGTAAGATTTTGGAATAAGTAAAGGAAATTATTGGATAGCCTTTCAATGGGATGTTAGAGCCTTCTCAAATTATTCGATTCTATGAGGGCTTCGTGCCTTTTTTTGCCTTTAGTTACTTTACAACTCTGAAAATTATAAATAAGGGATAGCAATACAAAGAATTCTTGACTAAAGACATGAAAATAAATTCTGGACCCCCAAGAAAATAATACAGCAAGTTTCAAGTCCATATACAAAGTTACTTCAACATTTCTTTACCCCATACAAACCTGTGGTCTTTTGAATTCTTCTTTGAACCAGTTACAATATCTTATAAGTGCCCTCATTCAATCAGTGAATTTGATAAAATCTTTCACGTGTTTGTTTTACGTTTGCATGAGAATCATGATTTTAATTTTTTTAATCCTCTAACACACAGAGGAGGACACGTTCAGGTTTGTGCCCCAGCATCTTCTGAGGAAGGTACACTGTTTGCCATAAATACAGTATTTTAATGGACACCCAAGTAGCCTATCTTTATTTATTTAATTTTTGTCCTCGCAGTGCAGCTTGTGGGATCTTAGCTCCCCAACCAGGGATTAAACCCAGGCCCTCAGCAGTGAAAGTGCCAAGTCCTGACCACTGGACCTCCAGGGAATTCCTATAAGTAGCCTATTTTTAGATTCAGCCATGAATGTTTCTATTTTATGAAACTCTGTATTTTTTTAACTGACATAAGTTTCAGCCTAAAGCCACATCTCTTTGAAATATTTTCTAGATTTTTGTCCTTACAAATTAATACTTTGTCTCTCATGCTATAATTCCAGTCAAAGATGTCCACAGTCTGAGAAACATCTACACTGGACAAGTATATTATTAGACATATCAGTGTTCAGGTTGAGGTTTTCCTTTGGAAAATAACTTGTATATTGCAGCTGGAGGATGTTTCCTGAGCTATTATGCCACCAAAACCTCCTAATGAAGAACAAGAAATGAAATAGTTGGATAAGGGTGTTGGCACTATAATGTGGACCAAGGTGAAGGACCTAGAAATATGGATGGAGGCTGCCTTGAAATGACTGAAATTCTCTGTCCAGAGAGTCAGGAATGGGGAGATGAAGAATTTATTGACCATGTATCCAGGAGTAGAGGGTAGGCTCAGCCCTCTTGGATGTTCCAATCCAGACCCTGACCATCCTAACAGAGATTCCTGAGTCCTTGGAATACACCGGGGCCTCTTTCAGCTCCCCATCATGGAAGGAGGGCGAGAGAGTGCAGGTCACAGTGCCACTCCCCACCTATGCTCAACTGAAGATGCGTCCCTCTCTAGGAGAAACCAGCTGAGACATCTGCCCCTGCCTGAAAGTTCTGGGGTCTACCACCCCCGCCCTCATTCGAATTTAGACATTCCCTGGCCCTGGCTGTGTATGGCCCCTGAGATGTTCCATGGTGCTGTTTGAAACAAAGGAACAAGAAGTTTTTAGGGCTAAGGAACACATTGCGCTCACCAGGAGGCCCCAGCAGCTCCTAATGGAATCAGTATGGGCCATGACACAGACTCCTTCATTTTAATTCCTGATCTGCTACCAACTGTGATATCGTAAAAAGGTGCTTCACCTCTCTCATGAGGCCCACATTTCTTCATCTATAAAGTGCAGATAATACCGTATAGGGGTGTGGTGGCCATACTGAAAGTATGCACAAAGGAAAGTATTATGAAAACACCCAGTACAATTATTGGTCTGGCAATATGTTGATGCTAGCCTTGAACAGTCTAAAAATAACTTTCTAAAAATAAAAAAAGATGCTAGGAAAATTTTATGAGAATTCATCTTTCCACTTGTATAATTTTCATAAAAACTCTGGAAGTGTTAGCATGTAAACAATGCCAGATACTCATTTTCTTTATAAATATATCAGCTTTACAAAACAGAACAAACCCAAGT